>NC_138743.1:19232383-19832383 GCF_965113295.1 Leuciscus leuciscus
TATAGTAGCCTATTATTTATTTCGGTGATCGGTATCGGCCAATACTGCTTCCAGTGTTCGGTAATTGGTGATCGGCCCCAAAAACCCTTATGAGAGACCCTTAATTGGAGCTGAATTCTGCAGGAAAATGGACTTCAAGGGCCAGAGTTGAGAACCCCTGATCCTAGCGCATGCTTATATAGAAAAACAGCACTGTGGAATGCAAAATTGTGTTCTGTGTTCAGTAAATAACGACAGAATGTGCAATTCTCTATTGAAGTGGCATTCACATAATGATTAGCAGCAACAAAACAACCTAAAGTAATTTATTGTCAATGAGAGTTACTAATTTCTAGTGACATGAGTGACAGTGACTATTGGTGATGTGACAGAGTTGAGCAGCTTGATGCAAATGAGCAGCAGCGCTATTTACATCTACCAGTTGGAGTGGAGGCCGGGTGGGAATCACCAGCTGATACAGTTTGATACAGAAGTTGAGCTGGAACTCATACTAGAAACCAACAGTACAGCAACCAACTAAAAGTTGCAGTCAAACTAGCCACTACTGTGATTTGGTTTGACATTTTCTGATTTGAAATGACACCCGCAAATAGCAGCACAGCTCATACGAGCAAGATACGATTAAATAAATGGGGATGATGGCGGCCACTTTATAAAACTGAAGTTCTCTCTCTGTCCTGCAATATCTGCATTTTAATTATTGTCCAATTGATTTTTTTTTTTCTATTGTTCTGTCCTATTTTACTTTCACTATTGATGATTCCAAAGTTAACAAGGAAAGAAAAACTCTTTGCATTGTGTTTGCATGAGTTTTCCCCATGTCCATGACCAAGTTCCTGTATTACATGCAAAAAAAAACTGGGAGGGATGTTTTATATTGTTTTCAGAAATGCAGATTTGCATCAGTTGTTTTGCTGATGTGAGAAAGTCAAATCGGTTCATCACATCCTACCCCGCTTCGTTGAATAGACTACACAGCAATGGCGTTGTTTTGTCCTTGTTCATCTGAGTCTTGTACTAACTGGTTGCAAATGAAATTATGAGGGGCCTGATGCAGCTCAATGGTGTGATCTGTCTAAGGTCCAAGATTTTCTCCTAAATTACATTTGCTGTGTCTTGTGGAAGTAGCAAGCGGCTTGTTGGTATAATCACTGTTGGCTTGAAGTTGTAAGCGTTAATAAATGCCAGACAATATTGTCTAATGGATAGCACAATCTCTTTAGCTCTCTCATTGGATGACATGATGATGTTGTAAAACAGTGATGTATGCAATCTTGTGACTTTGAAACCTTAAACTCTTCAGGAAAGTAAAACCGTTTTATTTGGCAACAGTGAGTCATGATGGTCAGGAAATCATCCACCCCAACTTCAGTTTATCATTGTAGTGTCCGTTGTCCAACTGAACTGAATGTTTTTTTGTTTTTGTTTTATTTCTATAAAAAAGCAAAACGATAGTGCCACTGTGGACAAATAATATTATGAAAAACAATCAAAACGTTGCTTATTTTAATCAATAAATATTTTTGGGGAGCAGCGGTATGCTGATTTTTGTTTATTCACTAATAACACACAATTTAAAAAAATAATAATATCACTAAAATTATATAAGCCTAATAACTAGGGGTGTAACGGTTCACAAAATTCACGGTTCGATACGATACACTTGTGTCATGGTTCGGTTCTGTACGTTTTTAATACAGCAAAAAGAAAGAAATGCTAGAGAAATTTCCTTGATTTAATTTTTTTTATTCTTTTTTTTTATTAAAACTAACATCATAAAGTATGATATTTTTTTACTTTGAGCAATTCTGGAGCTATAGTTGACTCTTCTTAGGAAGGAACATATAAAACAAAACAGCTCCTTGGAAAAAAATTTATGTAATGTAGTAGTTATAAACAGGTTTATTTTAGTTCAGATTAACATTTGAGGGCAGCAATTGTATTCATAATGTCAAAATAAAACCGACGTAATGTTACTTGAAGGCATTATAGCCTACTATTCCTGCCAAACTTCCATGGTTGCAGTTAGTGTTACTACAGTAAATCCATGGTGAGTGTTGCTGATCTGTGGACACTGGATAGTTCATTCATGGCACAATGTTTCTTCCAGGTTTCCACGTCAGCGCTGTTTGATCCGTTAATAACGGAGAAATGTGACTGTTTCTCACTAGATCTCGCAGCGATGTTATTATTTCTGTGGCGAATTCAAATGCTTTCTTTACTGGATCTCTTATTAGCGCTGTGTAGTAACAGTGTCGCATGATTACGATCGGCTCGCGCTGCACTGGTCCAAACTGATAAACGGTCCTTCAACCACACAATAACGAGCAGTTTCGTTCCGCTTGCATTACGTTTGCCATTTGATGTTGGGCAATGTTGTGGTCGCGCCGGCGTCTCTTACATTGAGCACGCTTGCCACGCGCAACACGCCTACATTTGAAATAACGAAATTTTGGTCGGCAGGAAAAATCGTCCAACGGTTCGGTTTGAAAATGCGTACCGAAAACCGAACCGAAAGCCTCGTACCGAACGGTTCAATACGAATACGTGTATCGTTACACCCCTACTAATAACAGTCTTTAGGTCCAAACACGGCACAAATCAGTCATCTATGAAAATCAAAAGCAGCTTCAAACACGGAAAACAAATAACGTGTTTAACAAGAAATAAAAAATCTTCAAATTTTTTCACTTGTTTGGTATCTGATTTCCTCGTAGAAAGTCTGTGATCATTCTTAGAGGTGTTCACAGAGGTTTTTGTGATCTACAATGTCCCATTGTGAAGTCCTACCAGCCCGCGTGTCCTGAAGTCTGTAAGCAAATACTCGTTGTTGATAGGACTGGTTGTATCTTTTAGCAAACATGGATGCCCCGTAACTCGTCGTGTCAGGTGCCCTCAACCCCTGAGCTTGATACGGTGGAGCTGCTGTAATGACTTATTTTGTTTGTGATCTTTGACTTGCTGCTAACAGCAGAGAGTGTCAGCCGTGCCAAGACTCAGCATGAACTCTCAGAGAGATCCGTTGGGTTTCCTGCTCTTCTTAGAGTTGTTTTAAACCCGCCGTCAAGGGCATAGTACAAAACTGAAGTGGAGGGGAGTAACACAGTAACAAAGTGCATCTTGTGTCTTCATTAACATGTATAGCTTTCCTTTGTAATGTGATGTTGGCTTGATTTTTTTTTTTATATACACACACACCAAAATAAACACATTTAAATTCTTTAATAACTTTTATTGTACATATTATTAAATAGTAAATAAATGTGAATTAAAATATAATTTTTTATATAATTGTATAAGAAGTTTTGGGGGGGGGGGTCAGTACACCCTTTTTCTTTCTTTTTTTTTTCACAGGTGCTTTTTTTATTACTAATTTTAAATAAATGCTGTTCTTTTGAATTTCTGCTCATCAAAGAATCCTGAAAAAAAGTATCACGGTTTCCACAAAAATATTAAACAGCACAACTGTTTTCAATATTGATGATAATCAATCAGCATGATTTAGGCTACTCCATTTTGATCGCTTCCTTAGACATCAGTGTTTATATCCAAACTATAAACTTTTATCCCAGTACTTCTGTGATGATGTGAATATTTGTAACACGGAAATAACGGTACAGTGTTTCCATACCTAGATAGCCTTAACTGCTTTCTCTGTGTCTGCGGCAACACAAACTCCGATTTAAATCTTTAAATGTTCCGGTGTGATTTTGACAAAGGTTTAATAAACATAGCTAAATCACTGTCATTTAGAAATGAGATTGTGTTGGTGTTTAAATCTAGATCTTTTAACAATTAATCGTGCTATTCTATTGGTGAGTATAAAAGACTTGTTTCAAAACATTAAAAAAACAAACATTTGAACTGATCACAAACTTTTCAATGACGTGTATATCAATGACGTGTATGAATATTTTAGATATTCTTTTTCGGTAACACTTAAGGTTTTCTGACAGTCTGAGTAATGTGTCTGTTTTTTTGTGGTATTTTTAGTGACAGAATGGGGTGACGATGTGAGACCAATGACTGAAGATGAAGCCATGGTCATAGTCAACCATCAAGCCACAGGAGACGTGTGCACCCTAATGATGTGCTTGCAGGACAAGGGCACGGTAAGCACACCTCTGGTTGCTTTAGACTTAGTACTGTTCTGCTCAGACCTTATATTTAAGGTTTGTCGCACTGAAAATATTCCAGATTTTAATCAGGCAACAAAACTAATCAATGTTCTTATCCAGGTTGTACGAAAGATGATGTGGTTGATGGACCATGTTTTTAAGTATACAAATTTTGGGGTTGTGTCCCTGATTCATGGAGATTTCTTCATCAGGCAGGTAAGACCTGTTCCCTTAAAAGTAAATATGGATGTTTTGTAACATAAATGAACATGGATAAAGTTGATATGAGTTGATTATTGTAATTTTTAGTTAGCTCCAGGGTTGTCATGGTACCACATTTTCAGTAGTCTGTGCCAATACCAGGAAAAGTTTGCGGCTCTCTGTACCAAATTCAGAACCAGAGCAAAAACTGTTGAATTGGGTACTTAATATATATATATATATATTTTTTTAATGTTTTGTCTTGTCTGTTGGTTATCACTGTCAATCATTGCAGTTTCTGATTCAACTGCATTTAAATACGGTTGTCAATCTAGAAACTTTGCTGTGTACTTAGCAGTATGAAAAACTAAACTTGTAATCAGGTTGTGAATGTGTAATAAACAGGAAGCAGAAGAGCAAGAAGAGCTTCCTTTATAAACACTAAGACTGTCAATCTCTAAAGCGCAAACTCACTGAGTTCTGCACTCTCTTCTGCAAAAGCTGTTTTAATTGTACAGTGAATCTCTTATTTGCATTGTTTACACTTTTCAGCAGTTAAGTGGATTCTGAATAACTTACTGACTTGCACCTCTGATTGGCCATTGTGTTCACGTACTCAACAGATATGATTGTGATTGGCTACGATGCTCGACGCTTGTAAAAACACGTTGTACATAGAAACCTTTGACGCTCAGAGAGCGTGCAAAACAAACACGAATGAGTGCGTTGAAAGCAGGGTCTACTGGCCGGGGCCAAATATTCCCAGTACTCGTTATTACCTGTACTGCAGAAATGCTTGTTCTGTCAATTATTGTTTAATTTTTTTTGTAGCGACTGGTACCGGTAGTACGTTTGACAACCCTAGCTAGGTCTTTTGTCTGCACTCTCAGTACATTTGTTGAAGTAGCGGGGCTAACAAACTAAATAGCTGTTAGTGCAAGGAGACATTTAGTCAAAATTGACAAGTTTTGTGCATTACCAACAGGGCAAAGCATATCGAGAAAAGCAGCTAATTTACCTGAAGGATCACCTAGACAAGTATTACTACAACAGAGACAGGAAGTGGATTGTGCTGTTTCCTGAGGGCGGCTTCCTGAGAAAGAGACGAGAGACAAGCCAGTCATTTGCCAAAAAGAATGACTTGCCCTACTTGACTCACGTAACACTGCCTCGGCTGGGGGCCACACAGATTATCCTGAAGACCTTAGGACCCCAGCAGGAAAACGGCATACTGGGAACAGAAGGAAGTCCACCAGTTCAAAGTAAGGAACACAATCCATAACCTTTATTTATGTTTTTCATTTATTTTTTAAGTTTAAACAGATATGGTTCTTCCACTATATTTCCGATGATCCGTGTTTGAATTACCAAATAGCAGTTCATCCTTTGCCTTTTTTTAAACTGCAGTGATAATATCTGTTTTATGGCATCTTCTAGGGCCAAAATGACACATTGGCATAATCAATGATATTATGTAAATGCATCAGTTATAGTGAAATGTAACACTGTGTCCGATTTTCCCCAATTCCCGTAAATTTTTTCAAACAAAACAAGATTCCCTAGAGCAGATTCTAATGGCTAGTATGACAACGCCGCTTAATATGATTGTTCATTCACCATTTATTTTTTATTTTTTTCGTTGGTCAATAATCGAATACTTCCCTACTATATAGTTTGCTGAAAAAGGAGGCCAAAGGAGTAGTGTCCGAATACATAGTATTTGAAAAACAGTAGGTGAAATGTCCCTAGATGACCTACTACTTCCCGTGAGATTCTGAAGTGTGATGGACACTACATGAGGCCACGGGAGAGGATTTATGAATGGCAGAGAGTTGGATTAATTGATTATCAAAATTTTAAAAAAGACAAACATTTGGTGGCGATTTTTCTTTTATTTGATCGGGCTGATAAAATCAAGTAATTCATGTTGTATTACTACACTGTGTCAACATTTCCCGGCCACACCTAGTAAGTACATGCTTGAACTATCTTGCTGGGTGGATCTTTCTTCCATTTTGTCTGGAATGTCCACCGTACACCATATATATTTGCTCTGCTTAATGGAGGACTTAACTAATGGAGATGTTTGATTCTGACAGGCAAGGGTTCAAAATGAAGAAACACTAAAGGCTGGTTAAACAAAATAATTGCCAGTGTTGTCTTAGTAAATATGTGGAGACAGCTATCACAGTCTTTCAGAACACATCAGAGGACATGCCCACACAGAATACACATTTTTAATATTCTTTTTTAATTTTAATCAATCCTCCTGTAACTATAGGAAGAGGAAGTTAACTGGACCACTGACTAGCAATTTCAGAGATTTTTAAAGAGATAATGGTCACTGTGTGCTTTAACTGCTTATTAAGAGGGACTAGTTTAAATTTGTTCTGTTTGTTTTCTTCCAGCTATATTATTTTTAGCAGCAGCTTGGTGGGATGCTTTAGCATGTTAAACTCTCTGTTGATTGAAATTGATCTCCTATTATATAGTAGTGTTATTTTAGTATTGTATACCATTTTAGTGTTTATTCATATTTTGAAGAAGCTTTTATTTTAAATTTTTCAGTTTTCATTTAATTTTTTCATGAATTTTATGTTCTCTTCTATTAGTATTTTTATATTCCTATTTAGCTTTTCTCAGTTTTAGTTTTAGTCAGCTAATTGTAGTACTTAAACTTATTTTATTTCAGTTAGTTTTAAGCAAATATTTTTGTTTCAGCTTTTTTGAATGAACAAAAACGTTTTAATAGTTTTGGTTAACAATAACAAAACTGATTTATAAAGTATATGTAATTAGTAGATGTTTGATTGTTTTTTTATGTTAAATATCTGGTAGTTATTCTATATTGAAGGCCTTTGTATTCTTTTGGCGCTTTTCCACTGCATGGTACGGTACGGCTCGCTTTAAATGGTACCACCTCTGTTGAGGTTCCAAGTGTACCGTACCGATACTAAAATGTGACGTGAAAACACTGCAGATCACTGATTGGTCAGACAGAATCATCACTACCAGCGTCATTGTATTTACGACACGAGACACTAAACCCGCTAGATTTAAATAGCCAGTAAACAACAGCCAACGCTGTAGCGCCTGTTTTAAAAGTATTTGCTTAAAAAAAAGAAATGGCTGAATCGTGGTCAGTGGACGAGGTGCAGACGTTCCTCTCGTTGGTTGCCGAGGAGCGGATGGGGAAACACGGAATGAAAAATTCGCATTTAATAGGATGATGTCATGGCAGTAGAGATGGCAACTATAACGATCAGTCCCACCCACTTTGAAGCGGTACTAACTGCAGTGGAAAAGCAACCGAGCTAAAACGAACCGAACCGTGCCGTACCAAATCGAGTCGTACCACGCAGTGGAAAAGCGAAGCGAGCCGAACCGTTCCGCGCCGAGCCGAACCGAGCCGTACCATGCAGTGGAAAAGCGCCATATGATTCTGTCTGGGCGGACCTAATAATATGCAAATTAGTCCCAGCCTCCACTCAATCACACAAGTTCGGCTTCGGACTACCTGATCCACTTGGTCAACTGAAGTAAACGCTACACAATGGCAAGTGGAAATATTGGTTTAATTCAGCCATACATGTTTGAACCAGAAACTGATTCAGAAGAAGAGAAAGAGTGAATTATGCAGAGTCATGTTTACAAGCAGGTGGCCCCATCCTATATTGGCGAAACATATTTGGCAAACTCTCCAGTTAGGGGTGTACGATATATATCGTCTGCGATAATATCGTAATTGTTGTTTTAACGATGTGCTATTTGACATTATCGAGTATAGCCTATCCCTCACACACACCCAGAGAGTGCATGCATACTCTACGTGATGTAGTCTTGTAGATTAGACTAGTGCGGGTCCGTATTTAGAGTGCACGCTTTCACTGCGTGATTTAGTCTTTATTTATATAATTTTGTAATAAATATCACAAGAGTGCAGTTTGTCTCCAAATATCAGGATGATAACAAATGTGATATTGATGTTATACAAGTTTAATACACAAGAAGTTAATATTAAGTGATTTTAGACTCCATATTGCCTGTTTTTGCTCTATTTCGCCAATGAAAATGGTTCAAAACAAAGCCACACACAGTGGTGTTTCCTTACTGAGTGAATCAGCTTTTTGAACGAATCAGTTGACTAGGATAGATTAAAGGAGAACTTGGTAACTTTTTTAACTTAATAAAACTGTCTAGAAATCATTTGGATGGTTAAACAACCTGTTCTGGTGATATTGGTGACTTTCCCCGCTCCCCCCAGCGTTCCCAGGCGGAAAACCAACCTTGCAACTTGCGCACTGCCGTCCCGGCAAAGTGAAATTGGAAGTCTCGTGAGAAGCGAGAACGAGAACGAGAACGAGCGCGAAACACAAATTGCTT
This sequence comes from Leuciscus leuciscus, assembly GCF_965113295.1. Taxonomy (NCBI): domain Eukaryota; kingdom Metazoa; phylum Chordata; class Actinopteri; order Cypriniformes; family Leuciscidae; genus Leuciscus; species Leuciscus leuciscus. The sequence continues at coordinate 19,241,086 of NC_138743.1, forward strand.
TACGGCAATTCGACATAAACACACACGCATGTATGATGTATTACCAGATGACCCACCTCGGTAGACATAGTTCCACGCGATACAGTTGGCTTGCTCCGATCAAAACAAACGCACATGAGCAGCGGTAGAGAGGGGGAGGAGGCCGCCGCAAGTGTGTTTTTTACGACTGTGTTGTGAAATATACGCCCCCCCACAGCTGTAGGGGGAGCTCGTGGGGAAAACATGCGACAACAAAAGGGAAAATCAGCGAAGAAGTGACTAGAGTTCGCTAGAGTTACAGAGTTCTCCTTTAAGATAGTCAAACGCTTCTTTCCTTGAATGAATCAGCCGTTTGAATGAATTGGTTGAATCTCAATGATTCGCTCATTAACAGTGACTTGCTGCCACCTACTGGCAGTTTCAATTTCACATTTGACAAAGATGATTTTTGTTGATACTGATTTCATTTGATTGATAACATCCGTATTGTGTCTTATTTTTATAATTGAATTTGATTAAATTTATGAAATTGACACAAAATATGATGTATGCTTATTATTAGGTTTAAAAAATGGCTTTATAAAGATAAAAATGCCCATATTAGGTAAAGATCAATTGAAACATTGTAACAAATAATTTCTGTCACTGCTGTGAACTGACCACCACACAGAGTATGAAGAATGTCAAAAACTTTAGGAGTCGGCTGTCCACAACAGTCCTAAACCTGCCGAAGTACCAACACAATAAACACACTCAGCAAAATGTCGTCTATTAATCGTTATCGAGAAAATCCCAGAAAATATTGAGAGAGAATTTTTTGTCAATATCACACACCCCTAGCTCCAGTGCGTGTTTGTGCTCTGGAGACCGTCAAAGATTTCTATATACATTGTGTTTTGCAGCATTGAGCAATGTAGCCAATCTCAGACAATCTGTTGATTTCTTGAACGCAATGTCGAATCAGATGTTTAAGTTAGAATCCACTCATCGCTCGAAATGCTGTAGCTTTTGTTCAGTGCCGAGTTCTTTGCGCAAGCAAATCATCATCTTGTATCAAACAAAGTGTAGACATGATGTAAATAAGACATTCAGTCTGAAGTGCAGAAAGCTTCATTGATTATAACGGAACTTCGTGAGATCGTGATGAATTGAAGTGAGTGACCGCTTTTTAGTGATTTATAAAGGGAGCCGTTTTTTGCACGCTTTATAGCCTCGTAAAGAGTTATGGCTTTTTGGCCTTGTGTTTCATGTAATTTTATTTGTCTTGACCTCTCAAGATTTGCTTGTGTGCTTTTAATGTGCACGCCGGCATGAACTGCTGTGCACTCGCATGAATGTGAACAGCAGTGCAACAAGCAAAGATTTCCCCCTAATTATACTAGATTACATTTTCGGTTTATTTCTCGGCAAACCCTACCTTTACCTTTTAGAACACTTACGGGACGAGTTGCATGGGATTATTTTATGACATGTTTGAATCCCTTAAAAAACAAAAAAACAGATTGAAGGTCAGAATTCACGGCCATTAAATAGACAAGTGCAAGCATGATTTTTCTTTCTTTCTTGTGATCTAAAAAACAAACAAAAAAACAACAACAATTAGAACAATATCAGGTCCATAGGGCACCCAAATCACAAAGTGATGCGTTCTATGTATCGCTTTCTACACCGTCTGACACATAACGGTAATTGATATGATTAGCCTTTGGCTTGACTACGTTATCAAACAGCTATTAATGTGTTGCTAATGTTACACAAACCATGTTCCCGATCGCCATCTCAGAGTCATAGCAGTCTAAAAATTTTGGACATCATAGAAAGTCAGTGGAGAAAAGCCCTGTCCCTTTCATGACGGGATTGGCTACATGTATGTGACGGTAGGAAACGGGCGTGTCAAACCGTTTTTCCTATCTGTAATTCTTAAACTAAAAACCACTAAAAGTGGTTCAGTCAGTTTATGTTGATAATTTTAGTAACTTGTTCCGAATGGTAATCGTGCATTAAATTGGTCAAGGTTTAAATAATATCAAGTGTTGCTCTTCTGTAGTTAAGAGACAGTTCACTCTTGAGACAGTCTAGTTACCTTATTAACTTTGTCAAACTTGTTTGAACTGCTGACTCTTTCTTCCATCAATGCCATGAATCTTATTTAGTATGTATTGTAATATAATAACAGAAGTGTTACTGTTTTCCACATGATTTTTAACCAGGATGTCTGAGGTGCTTGCTTAAACACAATTGTGATACGGTAGGATTGTGACTGGTACAATGACTATCAAACCTGTTTAGCTCTGTAGCTCTGTGCTGTTGGAATGCCTAGTCTAACCCCCCCCCCCCCCCCCCCCCCCCCAAATGAAAATGTTGTAATGTTCACTCATGTCAATACAAACTCGTATGACTTTCATTGTTCTGTTGAACACAAAAAATGTATTGCAGTATTTTCACGCTGTACTTTTCATACAACAAAAGCAGAAATGCACTGTTTTTGAAAGCCTTCTGAAGCCATATGAGGGTTTTTTTGTAAGAAACAGACTGAAATTTAACTCCATTTCAAATGATAAAAATGCTCCCCTCTGCAATATTTAAGTATTATGTTTGGATGGGAAGAGGAAATGCTTTTTAATTTATTTCTTGATGTCAATTGGCCTTGAAGTGACTTGAGTCTCTGTTTGCCCACCTTCAGGTAACAAAGCTAAAGGACTACAGTGGGTAATAGACATGACCATAGCCTACCCTAATGCAAGACCCATGGACATTCAGACATGGATTTTTGGTTACAGAGATCCAACAGTCACACACGTACACTACAGGTAAGACATAAGATAATATTCTATAATTGTATCTGGTGGTAAATGAGGTCTCAAAGGTCCAAAATCTCACTGACACATTGCTGGATTTCAAACATCAAATATGTTCTGAGTGGCTGTAATTGTGGTGGTTGTGCAACACTTTTGCTTTCATTGTGGACAGCTAAATTACTTGGACACGTCATTCCTGGATGGGACAAAGTATAACGCAGTGTTAAATATAATCTGTGTCGAATGCATGTGAACACATTGACATTTGACTTAAAGTCCCTGTAAAGGCAATTCTACAAAAAAATTCTAAACACATTATAAGTGCTAGAAATGTATTGCTAAAACATATTACAAAGACTGAGAACTGTGAAGTACTAAATTGTGGAGTTAGACCGTTAAACAGTTTTTCACCATTGCTGTGAGCCGGATTTTTTGGGCGGTGCTAAAACGGGGGATTGATGACGCACTGCGGCCCCCTGAGCTTGATTGGGCCCCTACTTGATGACGCACGGCGTCACTAAGCCTATCGGCGCTCAATCGCGAGTTACTATAGACAGCCTACAGTTTGCTAGCTACTATGCCCACGGCTCTGGCTATACCTTCGTCATGTAAATGCGTATTTCCTGGATGCAATCACTTAGAAAACAGATCGGTGTCCTTATTTCAATTTCCGAAAAATGATCATATCAAGAAGAGGTGGATTAATCTTGTGAAGAGCTAACGTTACCTTGATGGAGAGCTGATGATCACCACCACACCCGCCTCTGTAGAGATCAGGATAGTTTACTTTCCAGTGAACTGGAATTCACTGATAATCCGCTGTTACTGGTGAATGGGGCCGAACCGACTATCTCCCGCTGTCCGCCTCGGCCTTCATCCTCCCGTCGCGCCGACATGCGCGAGTCATATTTCCCGCGAGTGGGCGTGGTTTCAGCGCAGCCAGCGGACACGCCCCCAGCGTTTGAGAGCTGAGACTGCTGCTAATTTTTTCGAGATTTTGATAGCTTATTTTATTTACTTGGCGGCTTTTTTAATCATTAAAATTGGGCTGGGTGGCTAATAACACATTTTTCGGTGGTATGACAAACTCAGAACACATACTTAATTTTGACTTTACAGGGACTTTAAGTAAAAAAAAAAAAAGAATAAAGTTCTACACAAAGAAATAAATAGTACCATTAGCCTGATAAACTTGAACAGACTACACTTTATCTTGGTAACTGTGGGATTACAAATTTAAGAATCTGTTTAAGATTTGCTGATCCTACATCTTGCATAACATCACATGAAAAACGAAGGGGAAGTACTTTATATTTAGCATTTAAGGTAGGGCTGCACAATTAATCGAATTTCTAATCGCGATTACGATTACGGATGCCACGATTACGTAATCGTTCAAAGCCGCGATAAAAAAAGAAAAAAAAGAAAAGAGCTTACATTATACTGCGTGGTGTATTTAGAGCATGTTACGTTGTGAGAGGCGAATAATGACTACTTCAGAGAACCCAGCACAATAGGAACTACCAGAGATGTAAGTGTACGCTGAAATAAAAAGTCTCTCACCTCAGAAAAACGGACTTTCCTGTCCTCTCAGCCGCTATACTGCAGTAGCGCGCACTCTTCAATAGCACGCGCAAATGCCGCCGAGCGCGCTGCATATCGCTTCACTATATAAAGCGCAAAATAAACAAGCATGCAACGTCGTTACGTTTTAAATTAGAAAAAAAAAAAAACGCGTTGTCCAGATTAAGTATCTGCGGTCAGATGAGATGTTGTCAGGCTATATGTACAGTGTCATTATTCTATCGTTATTTTCATAACTTGTTACGGAAAAAAAATCTCTCACCTCAGAAAAAAACGAAATTTCTTGTCCTGTCATCGTTATACTGTGCTCGTAGTGTGCACTCTATAATTGCACGCGCAAATGCGCCGGTGCGCGCTGTATCACATAAAGTCAAAAGAAATACGAGCATGCAACGTCATAAATTGGTAAGTAACAAAATAAAAGTAAAATACCATTAAATCACGTTATTGGTACGGCATTCAGGTATGATGTTCATTCTATTTATCAGGAGCAGCTTCCATGTTTCTTTAACAGTTCATGTAAGTATTGTGTATCACCATGGTAGCCTAACTGTTGTTTCCATAACCCCAAAATGCCACTTATTGGTTATTTTGTATATTTTTAAATGACTCTGGTGGCTCATACCAAGATTGTATTAACAAAAACTAGTTTGGGACTGCTATTTAATAGCTTAACCTCGTAGGCCTACTGTTTATTTATCAGTATTAGTCATATTCTTACAATTTATTTGTATGTTAAGTAAAGGGGGACAGTATGTGTGTGTCAACAATTTTTGTGTAAACAAATGTATTATAATAGGCCTATATAATTCCTAAAAAGGTGGGTCAAAGCTTGATGACCATGGGGAAATGTGGGTCCCATGGCCAAACTATTCAAAACATCATTCAATGTAAATTGTGATAATCGTAATTAATAATCGCAATTACAATTTCAAGGGAATAATCGACAATTATGATTTTTGTCATAATCGTGCAGCCCTAATTTCAGGTGAAGATGACGACATCAGATGAATGATTTGGTTAAGCAAAGATTTTAGCAAGAGGTTCCTGCCTGTCCTGTTCTCTTTATTGTAAGTCAAATGAGTCAGATTACTGAGACTCTCACCCTTTGTCTTTAATGGCTCTTGGAGCCTCTGTCCCATTCTTTGAATAATTATGCTTATTGGATTTGGACTGGTAACAATCTAGAGTCTGGGGTGGGTTCCTATAACTGGATACTTCATTTGCATGCTTTGTTTAAGGTCGCTATTACCCCTTTTCCACCAACAAGAACCGGGTGCTGGTTCAGAGCTAGAGCTATTGCCAGTTCGGAGTTGGTTCGACTGACGAACCGGTTTGCGTTTCCACCGGCCAGAGAGCCACAACAGAGCTATATCTTACGTCACTGCATACGTATCATGTTGCCCAGCAACGCTAGCGCGGCAGCGCCAAACACAAACACACCAGACTTGTTCGAGATGCATCGGCTTCTCGCAGAACGATCAGCACATGAAATCAAAGCACTGCGAAAGCGATCAAAAAGCACAAGGAGTCGTATGATCTCCAAACACTCCCGCAGCTCTGATCGGTCCACGCTGCTCCGATGCATCTCGAACAAGGCATCAACAATAATAGACGTTGCGTTACTATGGATGCTCATGGGTTTGCGAAAATAAATCGGCATCCAAACACGGCGAATCCAACGCGTTCGTGCAGCTCGCCGTAACTTACATAGACGGATATTATAATCGAGCTGCTATTAGCTCGACTAGCTGCTATTTAAAAATGGCGGTCACAAGTTTCTCTTCAGTCTTGTTGGCCACGGTAACCCCGCCCCCAGCCTCTGACGCAAGCGGTTCTTTCTTGGCTCTCTAGACCCTGCAATGATTTGGTGCTACTTAAGAACCAGTTTTACTGGTTCGGAGCTGGTGCTTTGGCAGTGGAAAAACAAAGAACCGATTTGAAACTAGGCTCTGGCTCCGAACCAGCACCAGCTCTGCCTTGGTGGAAAAGGGGTATTTGGTGCTTTGTCTCCATTTCTTAGCACTGTCTCCTAAAATCTATATAAACTACAATGTATAATTTCCTTAGTTAGACTTGATGACCGCAGCTACCAACAGCTCGTGCTCTCAAAGAATCCTGCTCATGGAATAAATTAATAATGACTTACTACATTTCCATAATAGGTATGATTACATACAATAATTTTTGTCGATCCTAATGAATCTAATCCAATGTTACGTTCTCAGGGTTTTTCCTGCATAGAGAATTACGAGGCTGTCGTCTGTCAAATTTTGGCAAAAATATAGACTACGGTCTCATGCTCCGATACCCCTTTTCCACCGACACGGTTCTGTTGCTGGTTCCCGGCCTGTGTCCATTCTCTAAGCATTCGATAGTGATGCGCGGTTATATCCGCGGATACTGCTGATGATCCGCGACTCAGACGGGCCCAGTTATAAAAAATTACAAATGAATTGCCGCGGTTTGATGACAGATAAATCATTAATGTAAGACACGGAACTCTAATTTTACGGTAAAACGCAATGAAAGTGCGTCACTTTTACTTTCGTTTTCAACAGCGTATTTCTCTTCAGGGAAAAGCAATCAAGGAAAACATGCCTAGAGCACCTTCTGGTGGTCATTATATAAAGCACAAAGGAAAAACACTACATGAGATTGCTTTATAACTTAACAGCTTTAACTTAAAATATACACGTTAACAGAAATTATTCTAATAAGAGTGTTTTCCAACAATGATGTAATGAAACCATGATAATTCAAGTTTGAAGGGAGTAAAGCCTGTGTTTAGGCGATTAAAGAAATGTAACTTTGCCAAAGAAGAACTTTTATTTTAAATAAATGCATTTAAAAGCAGCCTACTTCCATGTGATATGCTACTATATCATCATGCTTAACACTGAGAATTTGAATAATTGTAATGTGATGATCAGGTGCAGGTATCTAAATCAGAGAATATCATAGGTTTGAGCGGTTGGCGGATGGATGATTTATTTTTAACAGCGGATTGACGTTAGAGCTGATCTGCACATCTCTAGCGCACAAGCCTCAGCCCCTCTAGGGTGGTCCGGTGGCATGCCACCCCCAGTGAAGAATTTTTTTTACATTTTCAAGTTAATTATCAATCTGGTGTGCTTTGAGTTCCAAATTAAGAGCTCCAATCATGTTTAGTGTGCAAATTGAACAAAGAAATACGTCTGTGAATTGTCTTGTACTTAAAGTGGACTCAACCCTCTTTTTAGTTGTGATATAGTGTCTAAGGGGCTGTTTACACTACACCGTTTTCAACTAAAAACGTAAAACTTCTTATAAAACGGTTAGTTCCAATCCTTGATTCTGATTGGTCAATAGCTGTGTTTTATTCACGATAAAACACGGCTATGACCGCTTCACCCAACGGTTCTATGTATCACTACACAACACCCCTAGCAACCACTCTTAGCAACTTAAACACGTTTGATCTCATTGATATTGTTCATTGAAGTTAGAGTAAAGTATTTTGAGAGATCGAGTAAGCGAGTGTACCTGCATTTACAATAGACATGGCATTTTCCTATATTCATAATAAAAAAAATCCATTTGAATGTCTGCTGCGATATCTTGTCCTTTTAACAGTTAAGGGGTTTTTCGTGCCCTAGTCACTTTGCGTGTTCCTTCTCTGTGGTCACATGTTTGAGTTCTTTCAATGTAAAAGTCTTCTCTATTGACTAACTCACTCATAAAGACAGTTTTTGCCGCCATCTAATGGCGAAATAATGTATGTAACTTCTGTTGCTGTTCATGGTCAGGGACTATTTTTTTCCAGTGGAAGGAATGCTTTGTGATTTTACTTCATGAAAATTGCATAGATACATATTTTTCGGCTTTAATATTTGTATTGTGTGGTAACTGTTTTATAAAAGCAATAAGGTACTCTAGGCTAGTGCTGTATCTAGTGCGGTCTGTGTAAATCACAAAAACACGAATCTCTGAAAAGTGGAAACGATGATGTCATGCACATGCGTATTACGTGTTCAATCTATAGTGGTTCATCGCCATCATAATTTACCCAGGGTTAACAATTAATGACGTTTAATATTGTACATTCCTAAACCCTGGGTTAACATTCTTATTTTGCATATTTGCGGTGTCAGTGTCTTTGATTGTATGAACGCAGCACGCGACCTGTTTACATAAAAGCTCTAGCGTTGTGCATCCTCGTATTGCCGACTGTACTATTGAGTTTATACTGAATGGGCATTTCGGACTATAAAGGTAAAAATTAAACCGTCTCTTCTTCACTCAAATTGTCGCATTTTCTGTCAGCATTGGACATTTTTCCATTCAAACGCTGAATTTACTGTTTATAAACAATGCAAAGTGTTTCCTTGACTGTCTAAAGCACACAAATTTGTACGCGATTGGTTGTCTTTTGCTAAGCTTTTAACATTCTAACGCCGCATCGCTTCACACTGTACAAGTTTGGCACTGCAACGCGGGGTTAACACCGCAAATACCCCTACGCAGGGGTTCGTAACCCTCGGTAAAACTAAAAAGTGGTGCTAACCACTTCTAAATTACAAGTGTGAAATGTTCCTTTACCCAGGGTTAAAAGCAGTGCTTAGAACGATGATAACCCAGGGTTAAGCGCAGTGTGAAAAGCCCTATTATGGGTATTTTGCCTTGGATATTGTTTTAAGTTAAAAGTAACTTTTTTTTTTATCACTTTTGTCTTAAAATGATTATTATTATCAATACTTGTATAGACTGTGTGAGCAGAATTTATGCCTACTATTATTACACAGTTGTGCAGTAACTCAGTATCCACAGAGCAAACCCCATGTGCTTCAAAGTCATTGGAATTCCCCTCTAACAAATCTCTGAGAGAGAGGTTTAATTGGTTTGGGGGAGATGCTCCATTTCAAGCAATACTTACTGAGCCTCTAGGGAACGTAACGCAATCCGCAACACATTACCGTCACAGTTTGTGATTACTTGAACTGTCTTGGAAATATTGGTTAGGTCCTTCTTTTTTTTAAATCTGTGCAAGTATTTTTATGAGGTAGCTCGATATACTGTATAACATGACTATTTTTGTTCAATCACAAATACTTTTAGTACTGTGGGTAGTTCACATTTTTTACCTGCCCTCTCAACATTTTCACGGGCTTCACCAAAAAAAGCGTATTTTCTTGCAATAAAATTGTTTTTGTGATGAAAACAACACTTTAAGAATACAAATAAACAAATAATTTGTTTCTTTTGCAATAATATCTGAAAACAGCTCAAATGTAAGCTATATGTAAGCTATGTGCTATACAGTGCAAAACATTATGATTTGTTTATTTTCAGTCTGTTCTAAGAGACTCATGCAACAATCTCATCCTACTGGGCTAGATGTTACCTTGGTTACCATTCTGAGTTCTGAACTTAAAGAAAGATATGCTAGTCTATGGCTACGTACACATTGTAGGGTTTTAGGAGTGATAACTGCATTTAAATATGGGAGTGAGTCCCCAAAATTATCATAAGGGGCTTTAACACCGGAGGAACCTTTTCATAGTTCCTAGAATTATTGGCGAAAGTACCCAAATGACGGCGTGTTCGCACCACAGGAACTGGAAACAATTTTAGTTCTAGGAACTACTTTTGGAGGTAGGGGTACTTCAGAGTAGGGTCTAAACCAGCACTATATGAACTACCAGTTACGTTGGTGATGCTGATTGGCCGAACGCACACGAAACACCAGCACCTGCCATTTTAAAAAAGGCTGTGTAAACCCACAGATTATAGCCTATATATTTACTCCAGAAGCTAACTCTACGAACATGGAAAACAGTGATAGATGGGCCTCTTAACCTTTACGCTAAGGAGAAAATCAAACGCAACTTTGATCAACCAATTTCCTGGATTTAATAAATAAGAGGTAGGCTAAATATAGCAGGCAATATAATCAGGACACGGAGGCGCCGGCGAGTGAACTGGAGCTCGTCTCTTAAATGAACCGAAACTCAGCGTATAGCCTATTTAGGTGCCAATGGTAGGCTACTTGAATGGCGCAAAACAAAGCGCACTTTAGCCTTTTTCATTAGCCCATTCATGAGGCTATTGTGATGTTGAGAGAGGTGCGAGATAAATACAGCACTTTAATTAGGGGTGTAAATATTAATCGATTCGTATCGATGCATCGATTATACAGCCGACGATTCGATGCATGGATGCGTCCGCAAGAGTATTCTGAAGTATCGAAAATAATCGAATTGTTGGCTTAAGAAATCGGTATCGTATCGAATCGTCATGTAGGCTCCGATTTACACCCCTAACTTTAATTGGAATGATTTTAGCTTGTGTGTGATTTAATTTTGATATTATCACGGGTGACGGGTCGGATCCGGTGCTGAACTTTGTGGGTACGGGCGGGGGCGGGTCTCCAAAAATAGACCCGTGCAGGACTCTGGTTGCCATGTCCACTTATTATAAGCATTTTTTGTCGTCTTGTGTGAGCTTGGCTCATAAAGAGATTCAGTTTATGATGTTATTAAAGTGGGCAGGTGTGGGTTGTGATATTTTGGTTTTATTTTCAGTATTTCGGTTTATAGTGGGCTTGTTCTTGTTATGCTGTTCTATCTAGCATGATCGCAACACACTTACAGTTACATCGCAAACTTTCATGCTTATTTAGACTGTAGGATCACTGAAATGATTAATTTGAATTAAATGCATGTTATTCTTGACAGCTACTGGAATTAGTAACAGACAAATACTCATATTATTTTCCTTTTGAGGTGTGCCCTTATTTGAGAAACCGTAGATGTAATGTATGACTGGGCAGTCGCACCATTCTGCAGTGTCGGTTTTAAATAATATCCTGTAAGATTTGACTTGTCACTTTCCTAAATTTGTACTAGTTTCAAAAATCTTTCTTCTCGCATAATAAAATCATTTTAACTCACTTTAATGTCCTTTTGATAAGCAAGCAAAAGAATGCTGTTAATCAAAGGAAACAGTAAAAAAATAAAAAATTTTGTGATTTACAGCATCTCAGTAGTGAAATGGTATCATAGCCTAATGTAGATCTCGTCTGAATTTGTTTAATTATTTACTGATGCAGTAATTAAGGGAAGTTGACCGTTTCTGAAACGGAGAGAAAAGCAGAAGCTGGTCAGTGGTTGTAATTGTGTGCCGTTCAGTCACATCCTCTCTGTAGCGTTTGTTTTTGTAAGAGGTGTGTAAATTTCGTTCATGTTTGCAGTCAGTGTTTTGTTTTCACGTCTCAGCTGTCTGTGTTTCAGCAGAAAACTGCTGTCATTAGTTGAAGCGTCTCATCAGCACAAACGCTGAACCTGTCACGCTGCTCGCGGCTCAGAAGCGTAAAGAGCTGAGCTCTCCACTTCACCATGCTAACGCTGGGAGATCTGAAGAAGACTGAGATGGGGATCATTTGTGCTCAATGCTCATCTGGGTTTTTTTTTTTTTTTTTTTTTTGTGCCTGTTAGATTTTCTCCCTTAAGATGTCTTCATTGCCTCCCTAAATGCGTTCATTATTGCAAATTTCATTTTGAAAATTTGTATAATGCTTTTTATACTATTCTCATTTTCTCTCTCTCTCTCTCTCTCTCTCTCTCTCTCTCTCTCTCTCTCTCTCTCTCTGTGTGTGCGCACTCAACCTGCTAGCTTCACTCTCAGCCCATCAAATAAAAAAAATGAAATAACAGGAAAAGTTTGGGTCAGGAGGGCAAGATTGCAAAGAACAAAGACTCAACATGTCATAACTCATTTATTATTATTATTCACAAAGTATGCATCCAAATGTACAGATGAGCTGTGATTCAGACAAAAAATGTCATGGTTAAAATATATTCAAAACTGTGTATGAGGTAAACTTGCAACACAGAATCCATGGAGTTGTGAACAATAGGTATTAATACCTTGTTATTTTGATTCAGCATTAAGAAGTACATGAACTTTGTTGAGTAAGACATTTTCTAACATTTTTTCACTGTAATAATTATTAGTGTTCCATGACTATCTAAACAAATGTCAGGCATCTTGTAATAGGGCGCATAAAAATATGTAGTCACTTAATTATATATTTTATCATTTAATTTGTGATTCATTCTAAATTATTATTAATTATACAAATTAATGTACTTAAGTATTACATTAGTATTTATTGTTTTATGTTGGGTTAGATGGGATGGCTGAGAGTGCTGTATTGACCAGTTGTCAGCATGGCCCTGAATGGTCAGTTTTATTTAGTTTTTTAATGTTTTTTAGTCCTGTGTAATGAATTCTTAATTACATTTTTTTTTAGGACATACCCTATAAAGGACGTCCCGCTAGAGTCAGAAGCACTGGCAGACTGGCTATATCAGCGATTTGTGGAAAAGGAGGAACTTCTGGCTCATTTCTACAAGACAGGTAGTTTGATAAAGATGGAATTTAGTTCCCCAGATCTAGATGTATATATTCGTCCTTTAACTAAAATCCATCTCCTCCTTTCTTTCGTCTCGCAGGAGCTTTCCCTCCACCAGACGGCCAAAAAGAGATACTCTCCCGAAACATGACCCTCGACAACTCCTGGCTGTTTTTAGTCCAAACGTTTGCCTTCGCCTCAGGCTACATGTGGTACAGCATTCTACATCACATCTACTGCTGGTTCTTCTGACCGCTCTGAGGAGAGCGAAGCGCGCAGGTCGGGATGAGACAAAGAGCCCCGAATGCCATTCTCCTCTGCCGGATGGTTGAATGTACCCCGCAGGACGACTCCAGTTGCTGTATCCGATCGCGGCCCTCATCCTTACTTTGGACAGTCACATCCACCCAGTCCCAGCCGCCCATGCGTTTATCCTTTAGAGTTGCGTAGAACCAGTTCAACATGTTTACACATGTGCGCTCACATGCAGAGAGAAAATTATGCACATCTAAATGTTTACTCATGCACATGTGGACACGCCTCATTATTTATTTTTTATTTTTTTTTACTTCCAATCAAAATTAGGCTCAGGAATAAGCCAGAGATAGATCTGTCACGTCCTCTCATTTCTCTCATTTCCTGCCATGTGAGCCCCCCCCCCCCCCCCCCCCTTTTTATCGTGAACTCCCGAACAGGATGACTGAAATTCATTTTCAGAGACTGCTGTCCTCTTTGGAAGAGCCTCCTCTGGCCTTCATTGCACTATGAATCCTCGTTGCGCCCCACCCCCATCCCCCCCCCCAGGATCCTAGAAGATTTCTTCTTCCTCGTGGCTGTTTCGTCTCATGTTGACTGGATGCCGTTTTTCTATGTGTATTGTCAGTATTGAGAGACGGTGGAACGATTGTGATGTTTACACTGACAAAAGGGGGATTCGGTCTCGGAAACATGTCGAAGACGAACCCGGTTCTTGTTTTAGAACCTATAAAACAAGGAGACTGCATCCTCTAGGGGACTTTTACACAATCAACGCCATACAGACACATCCAAGCGCACCACATGACTGCCACACGACCGATTCGATAGGACTAATACCCCTCCCCTCCAAAGTTTTACAAATACTAAGCCATATGCTTATCTTAGGGTCAAACGGGGGCGGACATTCTACTGACTGAACTGTTGTGTTTGTTCATTGTCCTGAAAAAAAAAAGATTTTAATTTGTTGATTTTTGAGTCAATTGGTCTCATTTCTGTAAATGTGACAGCATAACCTGCCTGTGTGATTGTGTGCGACTGCCCGTTTCTTTTTTTTAAACTATTTTTTTAGATGAACATAATGCCTGGTAGCTTCATGTTATATCAGAGTGTTGGCAAATATCTGTTTAATAGTTGAGATTTAACTTCCTTTTTCCCCTCATTCTGTGGTTCATCTTGTACAGAAAGGAGTCGAAACGAGTTGTAACGGCCCGAGTCGCTTTCTGCGTTTTTTTACTTCTGAAATATCATGAATGTTGGAGGAAAAGGCAGTTAAAGGAGCTTCTGTCCTGGCAGGTGCTTTACATTTGCTCTCAGTATCTGAGCGTCACCTCGTCTGCCGTCCACTGTCTTCTGCGGCGATCGTGCGGGAGCATTCTGTTCATCAAAAAGAAACCGTCTTAAAACTGCTGCCACACAGAAGGGATCAGAGGTGTAGATTTAGTTTTGTGCTGAGGCACAAAATATTTTAGACTAGCTTTAGACTATCTTGAGGAGAATGGAAACAGTTTCCTCGAGCTTGAGACAGAATTGCATTTTTCATGTGAAATTGGGTCTGTGTGTGTGTGTGTGTGTGTGTGTGTGTGTGTGTCGATGGGGAGGAATGCCATGCTTGAGTCCGTCTACGTGTCAATGGAATATGGGCGAGGTCCAGCAATAATGTACTCATAAATGCCCATGTTGTGGCGTTCTAAAGAAAACGATGCTTAGATGTACAAATTAGACATTTGTAGATGAAAACATTGCACCGTAACTGTCATCCCCCCCCAACCCGAAGCCATGTCGTCTGTGAAAGTGAACTTTGTTTCTATAGCTTGCCAGATTGAAATGTGTATGAAGCCAGAAGACTAAAGCCAAGTTAGATGCGGACTGCATTCAGATCAGGCTTACGTCACCGTGAACTTCACCGCGAGGATCCCACACACTGGGGTTTCTCGTTTCGTCAAATGGAGACGTAACATTGTATGGTTTTATGTTTAAAAAGAAAAGTGTGATATATCTATATATATTAGCGATCTAACCAAATTACAATAGAATGGTCCATAATTTTCATTTTGTACTCCTGTTTTTCTCTTCCTAGCTACCCAGACATTTTACAACACACAGATTAATTGTGCTGGAATAAAAATCATGCGCAGCAGTGAAACACGGGCTCTTCTCTGAGTGTTATTGATCTGAAGCATTCAGCAGAGTCACATCTCTCAGTCTCTTCTGACCAGTCAATGTCAATCTTCAGAATAACATGCACAGTAAAACATGGATCATTAATTAGATCAAATTAGGGATTATAACAAATGTTGCCTGTGTGTATTGAACTTTGTTCAGAAGAGCAGACAGATTTTGCCCTTTCTGTGAATAGGGTACAAATTGGTTCGATTACTTAAGCAAATCAAATCCCATCCACTGAGAGAAATGTTAGATGTGAAGTATTGTCTAACATTAACTTATCATGAAGCTAGTTCAACCGACACATCAACAATAGTCAATTAAAATAGTATATCAGTCACAGTCTATTGAATTGTATTATTATTATTATTATTATTTTAAATCTGCACAATACAGAATTTCGTTAGGTTCTTTTTTGCAGTGATTTCATAAATCTTTTGCTTATTTAATGCGTATTGCTAGAAAATAAGGGTTTTGTATTTTCAGACTGTTCTGTTTGGTAACAAGGTTGTAAAAACCTTGTTTTAAAAAATGAACCTCATTAAAAAGATGAAACATTTTAATTTCACATCCCGAGGTAGAAAAACATTATTTTAGTCGTACAATTATGACCACAAATGTTGTACCTTATTCACTGAAAGCACCAGTTGCTTTGGTTACTTCTGTTCACAATCATATCTAATTATTATGTCTTTGTTAAAGTTTTATTGAAAACTCGGTTTATGGAGGTTGACTGAAGTAAGCAGCAGTCTTGAACATGCAGAAATATAAAACTTGAAATCTCACAAAAAGGTATTAACAATAATGAATGAAAGTTACAGACTAATGGTGAGAGGTGTCCCATTTCTAAAAGGGTAAAGTCAATTGTGTCCTTTCATCCCTGCTGTGATTTTCTTGAAATAAATGGTTGTTTACAGATACATTTGGATGTGTCCACCAAAACTGACATCCTAACTTAACTACTACCGGGATTGTATGTGTGCCAATAACCAGTCAGATCTGTCTCTTTGTGTGCTGTACCTTTAATTGTGGGACAATTCTGTGGATGCCTGGTTAAATAGCTTATAACCATATGCTCAACATATCGCGTGAAATTAATAAGGAAATGATAGTTCATTTCTAAAGTAACGGATAAAGTGTGTTATGGAGCCAAAAGGAGTTTCCGGATGAGACATTCACACTGTCCTTTCACTGATGAAAGCGCACAGATGCACATAACCTCTTACCTGAAACTCATAATTGATAAAGCTTTAATAATGGATCTATTCAAATGAACTGAGGTTATCCTCTCTCTCGCTGGCTATAAACCATAGACTGTAAAGCTATAAACTCACCCAGCAGTGAACCTTTGGGCTGAAACGGGGCTTTATTGTGAACTTCGGTCCTGCCACACCCACGGAGCATCGCGATGAACACACACACACACACACACACTGCTGCCACCAGGCGGAGGAACAGTCAGTGTGCAGCAGGAACAGTCAGTGGCGGGCGCAGAGCGTTAGCGCAGAACGTTAGCTTTTTCTTTTTCAAATCCAGCAAATCACGTAACGTTACTAACTTGAACCTGGTTGAATAATAAAAAAAAATCATACGCGTCAAAAAAAATAGGGGGAGAGCGGGGCACAACCTATCCGGTTTATTATTATGTTGTGAACTAGTATTACTATGCTTTCCGGTGTGTTCGTTGTCAAACTCAATTATTAAAAAATGCCATTATTTTATATGAAAAAGTTAATAATTGTGTTTTATTGAGAAAATATTTTAGTCTGTCTTGTATATTTTTTTATTAGATCAGATAGCAATTTAAGCTGTCATAGGCTACACTCCAAAAAATATGTCCAATTAATAAAGTTGGAAGAAATGCTAACCATGTTTTTGAAGTCAAAAAAAAAAAAATCATGCTTTTGTAAATCGTAATGGTGACATAAACAAAAACATGGTCAGAAAAGGTCATCGTTATTGGATGAAGTCGAAATTATGTCATAAAAACATCATAATTTACCCGTTACGTCATAATTTCGACTTTTTATCATAATTTCATACCATCATAATTCTGACTTTGAATGTCAATTTCATTTTTTTTAATTTCAAAATGACATATTTCATTGTCATAACTTAGTATGTCATAAGTTGCATCCTTGTGTCAATACTAGTATGTCATAATTATGACTTTTATGTCGTTTAAGATTTACCAAAGAATGAATTGTTTCTCTCTTGTTTGGCGTAAATTGGCTTCTATACATCACAGTTGCGTTTTAAAAATGGTAAATTCTGTTTTCAGTCTGCTCTGGTTATAAGCTGCTTTGTGCCTTTAAGAAATATCCTCCCGCTGTTCCCGGGCGTTCTCGCGGTTCTTCAGCACTTGGCAACGTGCAAGCTGTGTGCAATACGGACCAATGAGATCACCGCCAGTGATCAAGTCCAGCCAATCAGAATCCAGAGTTTGTGCGCACGTTTGAAAATCAGCTTGCCTGTTTCTCGTCTGTTTGTTTCTCAACACAAACAAGAAACGATAACGTTTCTAAAACTAAAACATCCGCAAATTTATACAAGACACCAGCAGTGAGTGAATTACGGTAAGTGAACGGTTTGAATGAATCCTGCTCTGTTTGTTAGTACATTTAGCACCTAAATAACCGAGCTCTTCTGTGTTTGTCTTAAGTTTGGACCTGCTGCGGCTGTTGTGTTGTGATGCCGTCCAAAACTGAAGACTATGAGGTGATGCTCACCATAGGATGTGGATCTTATGGCAATTGCCAGAAAGTCAAGAGGAAATCAGATGGAAAGGTGAATAAAGTACAGACCGAACTGTATAACATGACATGAGCAGTTTGGTGTTTTTGTAACGTTAGTGTGCTTTTAAAACACGTGCGTAATTTAGGAGCCTAAAACAGCTAAATCAGAAAATCAAGTAACGTTAGCGGCGTTAGCCCTCAAAAAGTATTGGGTTATTTAAGCAACACTTAATGTATGAATTCCCTTATCTTAGATTACTAAATATCAGTTCATATTAGTTAGAAGTGTAAAATAGCATTTGTTTGCTATTATTTTTGAAGCACTAGCTAAAAAAAGAAAATAATATCATAATTTAAATTCATAATTTTAAGTAAAGTTTGGTGTGTAACAATATATTGTCACAAGCAATTAGTGCTGTCAAAAAGATTAATCGCATTGTATATATATTTACAAACTTTTATGTTAGATGTGAATAATTTGACAGCACAAATGCAACAATATTTATGGTATATATAATATACAGTTCACCCAAAGCTTATACAGATTTAATATTGTAATCCCAGAAGGTCATACATTTGAGATCTCATGTTTATTCATTATTACTAATAAATTAAAAATATAATTTAGAATTTTTATAAGATTTATTTATAGAATGTATGTTTATTAATTAAATGTATGTTGTTATGGACAATAATATGTCTCTAACATAATTCTGTATTTTAAGATAAGCAGAATCATACATATTTATATTCTGATGTCAAGCCCAATCTTGGTGTAATACCAAATTTAGCTGCTAGTATAAATGTTATCCAGACTACATTTGCTGTGTTATCATTACCATGTGACCTACCAGCGTCAGTTGCGTCACAAATCCTCTCGCATTGCCTCATGGGATAGTAAACTGTCCATCGTATGCACACTTCAGAATCTCACTGGAAATAGCAGGTCATCCGGGTACTTTTGCTTACTCTTTGTACTGAGTACTGTGAATTTAGGAATGCTACTTTTGTCACATACTGTTTTTCTCCTACTATACAAGTGAGGGAAGTATGCGATTTCGGATGTCTCTTCCAGCTAGTTAATTCTGGACCTTGTTACCTGATCTCATTAGGTTCTAGTTTGGAAGGTGCTGGACTACGGCACCATGGCCGAGGCAGAGAAACAGATGCTGGTGTCAGAGGTCAATTTGCTCCGTGAGCTGAAGCACCCAAATATCGTCCGATACTACGACAGAATTATAGACCGGACGAACACAACATTATATATAGTGATGGAGTACTGTGAGGGTGGAGATCTCGCCAGCCTCATCAACAGATGCATCAAAGAGAGGTAAAATCAAGCTATGGTTAATTTGCTGATCAAGCTAATTTACAACAATTTTATTGTTTTTTTTGACACTTTCTTTACAGACGATACCTGGAAGAAGAATTCATCCTGCGTGTGATGGCACAGTTGTCCCTGGCGTTAAAAGAGTGCCATAGTCGAAGTAATGGCAGCAGTACAGTTCTGCACCGTGACCTGAAACCTGCAAACATCTTCCTGGATGTCAAACAGAATGTAAAGCTTGGCGATTTTGGTTTAGCTCGGATACTGAACCACGATACAAGCTTTGCTAAAACATTTGTTGGAACTCCATATTACATGTCGCCAGTAAGTGTTCTTTAATCTCAAGGAATATTCTTGTACGCGTGGATTTTTCCGTGGTACATTTATTAGATAAGTATTTAAATGTGTAAGAGAGAAAGTCTAATGAAAATATAAGTCACCTTTATAATAAACGGGGAAATCCAATATGAGAAATTCAAATTCTGCTGAAAAGTAGCTTATTCAGTTCAAGTTGGTTCAGTATAAATGTAACTGAAATCATTTCCTGTTAAAAATAAGGACAACTAAAAATCACTGGGATTATGATGAGGGAAAATGGGGTTCGGCAGACACTTAAAGCGATAGTTCAGCCAGCATTCATTTTACTCACCCTAATGTTGTTCCAAAAATCTACACTGACAACATTTTTACTTTACTCAGAAATTGCTAGTAAATTTCACAAATAATTAATTGCAAAGAAATGACAAGTAACACATTGAATTAAATGTGAAATTTCAAAGTAGTATTTTCTTGTAAAGAGTATGCCAATAATCTTTATTTTAACTTTGAAAGATCAGTTTTTACAGAGTATGACTTTCTTCTGTGGAACATAGTAGATATGTTGAAGATTGTAGGTAACTGACTTCCATGGTATAGAGGGGAAATATCCCACCATATCTGTCATGTTCTGAGAAGAAACTAATTCATAAAGGCGAGTAAATGATGACAGAGTTTTCATTTTTGGATGAACTATCCCTTTAAGTGCATATTTATTGGCAGATGTTGTTATACACACCAATGGCATGTTGTGCTTTTGGAACCAATCCTGGATTGAGCCCCACTTTTCCAAACAAGTTCTCCTAAGTTTCTGTTGGTGAATGTTCATGTCTTGGCATGTCATTATTTTGTTCCACAGTTTCATCATAATATTTCTATGTCAGGGCTGTTCCTGTTTTATTAATATTTTCCTCTTGCATTCACAGGAACAAATTAACCGCATGTCCTATAACGAAAAATCAGACATATGGTCTTTAGGATGTTTACTCTATGAACTATGTGCTTTATCGTAAGTATACATGTGTTGTTGTCCCTCTCGTATTTTTACTGATTAAACTGTACTCCGTTATCTTCAGGCTGATTGTGTGTTTATACGCAGTTGTGAATCTTGAAACTTTGTGTCATATTCTTTCTTTTTTTGAAGTCCCCCATTTACAGCATACAACCAAACAGAGCTGGCCGGAAAAATCAGAGAAGGGAAGTTTAGAAGAATCCCATACCGATACTCTGAGGATCTGAACACACTCCTTTCAAAAATGCTGAACTTGAAGGTAAACTCACTCAAGATCGTATTTTTTTTCTCAGTATAACTTGTCAGATAAAGTCAAAGTGAATTTGGATTCCAAGGATTATTGTTAACTGACTGAACAGTTGCAGAAATATGATTGGCTGAAATAAGTTGTTTTGCAACTATTGGTCAGTTGGGTGACTAGGTAATTATAATGAAGGAATGTATGATTTGAATTTGAATGATTGAACCATGAATAGCAGTTCTGAAAACAATTTCAGTGCGTTTAAAGCTGCAGTTAGCGATTTCTGAGAAACATGTTGATATTTGAAATCAACACCCAATAAAAACACAGCACTCTTATTAACAAATTAACAAACATGCAACACAGGCAACAACTAACAGCTGGAGCATCACACGGCTCGCGCAAGTATGGGTGAATTAGCTGGGATTCAACAGCACATCTTAGCTGTGTCTGAAACCGCTCACTCGTTCACTCATTCACTAATCCCTATATAGTGCATGTCATTTGAGTGCATTATATCTGCAAGGAGTGAACGAAGTGAAGTGAGTGAATTTGTTTTACTGTGCGTCGGAGCTGTCGCAGAAACGGCTTCGTCACACGTAGTGAGACAACTCCTTTGTTACTTACTTTATAAAATAATATTAACAATAACAATCATAATGACTTTTTGTAATTATATATACCTCTGTGCCAGCTTTGTAGTTTTGTAGATTAAAATTGTTAGAAACTCTCACACTCACAGATGACGTGGTTGTTGAGCGCCCTCAGGCAACCGTTATGATTACATTCGAATGAATACGCACCTACAGATGATTAATGAATGTTTTTAAATCATCCACCAAATTATCATCTCTTCCTTACAGTTTAACGAATTAACAACAATGCCACAAATTATTAAAACACCTGGCTGTTAGTAAAACACGTTAAATTGAGTTGATGCCTAAATAATATATTTTAATAATAATAAATTGACTTATATAATTTACCTTATTAATATAATTTCATTTAATTTTAAAATTCATCTATATAATATTGTCTCAGTATTTTAATGTTTTATTCAGGTAATGATTAATAAAAAAAGTAGAAAAAAACCCCCTAAAACTAGCAACTAGTATGTTAAAGTAGAAATAAAAAAGCTGCAAAGTAATCTCTGGTTTAAACCCGCTCGCTCCCGCACTTTCATGCAAGCTCAGTCCTCTCCGCATTGGATTGTGGGAAATAGTGCTTCAGCAAGTGTACGTCGAATGTACACTCATATTCAGAGAGGATTGTGGGTAAAAATAGTGAAAGAATGTAGGGAATGATGTCGTTCACTCAGAATTCGGACACCACTACAAAATGGCCGACACCCGATATAGTGCACTATATAGTGGATAGGGAGCGGTTTCGGACACAGCTCTTGGTTCTGTGAAACATAGCAAAACTCTCGTATGGAGCAGAAACAATGCAGCCGGACCAAACATAAAAACATGCCTCTAGACCTCGTTTTATTTTATTATAATTTTTTTACTGCATCTCTCGTTTCTATACCCAAAAACGCATTCTGTGTGGATGGCCTTATTAACTAGATTTTTCCATTTATATTGCCCTGTATGCTGTTTGGCACATTCTGATTTAGCTGTTCTCTTTTGTTAGGACTATCTGAGGCCCTCAGTGGAGTCCATCCTGCAGAACGGCTTGATCTTAGGCTATGTAGCCCAGGAGCAGAGGAAACTTCAGGAGAAGCAGCGACGCAGATCAGTGGACGCAGAGCAGCCCAAACACCCGGAGCCGTCGCTTCAGGCAGAGCTGCGGCTCAAGGAGCAGATCCTACGTGAGCGAGAGCAGGCCATCAAAGAGCGAGAGCAGCGACTAGAGCGTGAGTCCACTCTGGATTTCTTTTGGCCTCTTTACACCTGGAACTAACATCTTTCTCAGGTAATCCAATCACAGTTGGTCAGGTGTAAATAGGGCAGGCTTTCTAGTTAAATTATGGTCATTGGTAGGGCGTTTCCCATGTGACAACAGAAACCCAAACAGTTTACTTTGTTATGGGATAGTTCATTTAAAAATGAAAATGGTCATTTATTCACTCTAATGTTGTTCCAAACCCATAAGACTTTTGTTAATCTTCAAAACAAAAATGAAGATATTTGTGGCAAAATGGTAAATGAGAAGACAGAGTAAACAGCTTCCAATGTGTTTGTGGACAACATCCTGGATTCATATCACATGTATAATGCCAAGTGTAAACACAGCCAAGGTCTTCAGGATTATTAGTGATAACTTTCGAAGGAGGCATGTTGGAGCTTGTAGTTTGACGCGTGTTATAAGTGGATCGTGTCTATTCAGAAGACTAGGATTAAACCGCTGGATTCATGTGGATTCTTTTTTAAATCTTTATGAAATTCTGAAGCATCAAAAGCTGCTTTTCCTCCGTTGGACCAAACCGTTCTCTTTGCTTAACCGTTCCATTCTGTGCCGATCCATGCTGTAAGGATATGGGTTAATTTTCCACTGTAGGGCTGATAACTGAGCTCTTTGGTATGTAATACAAAGTATTGGTAATACACGTTGGCTAGAAACCAAGAACGGTTTGTAATCGTGCCGTGCCATACCAGGCTCAAGTCGAACCGTTCCTTTAACGTTCTTAGAACCGTTCGGCCCGACGGTGGAAAATCAGCTATAGGTTTGGTTGCATGGACTTTCAATGGAGAAAAATAAATCTTTCAGGTTTAAGTACAAATATCTTAATTTGCGTTTCTAAATTCTGAACAAAAGTCTAGTGGGTTTGGGTGAGTAACTGATCTGAGTAACTCATTTTCACTTTAGGTGAACTAACTCTTTATATAACACTACCGGGCAAGACATTTCATTCAGTGAGCTTTTGGTGTCTGACCTTTCACTTTTTTGCAGAAAGGGAACAGGAGCTGTGTGTTCGAGAACAACAATCAAATGAAAAGATGGCCAGGTAAATATATTGCCGCCTTTGCTGAACTGGTCATGTGAATGCATTAAATATTAGCAGCTAACATTAGTAGTGGGCTGCATAACTAGCTATAGCCATTGAACACTTGTTCACGTATGCTATGTTTTGCTGATATTATGTCATTGTAATTCGTCTCTAACAGAGTAGAGAGCTTGTTGAAGGCCTATAATTTGATCCGCCAGCAGAGAGCGTTGTCTCTACTCAGTGCCAGTGACACAGGTAGAAAACCATTTTGTAAAATCATTTAATGCTTTATAGTCAAGTGAGCATGTTGTTTTTTCTTATTTCAGTGTTTTGTTAATGCATTTGTGTGTTTTTCATTGTGTGTGTGTGTGTATATGTGTATTTTTTTATTATTGTTCTTTTTTTTCTCTTCTTTTTTCTTTGTTAACAGAGAATGAAGAGAACGTCTCTCCGGGAAAGAAGAGGGTTCACTTTGCAGGAGATGGCAAGGAGAATGGCAGACCTGAGAGCAAGCTGATCACTAAACCTAATGAACATTGTCTTGTAAAGAGACACCAGTGGGCAAACATGCGCATCCAGGCTCTTGGTGAAGAGGAAAAGGTGTACCCACCAAAGCCCAAAGAAATGCTTGGCATCCGCTAGAATTTACTACTGAAAGTGGTGCATTTGTGTGGTCAATCAAGTCAAGAGGATATTTTATTTTTTATTTTTTTATTGTGTACATTAGGAAATAAGATTTCTGATTTTATTTATTTGCTGCAGCATTTGTACAGTACAGTGGACAACACTTAATTTAATGGGCATAACACTGGATTTTTTTAATTAAATGATAATGTTGTATTCTTACCATTTTATAGATGTGGAACTGGTGTTTTTATTTGGAATGGCTGTTTCTTTAGAATAAAGAAGTGAAAATATTAGCAGTTTTGTTTTTATTCGTAAATTTTTGGGGTTCCAAAATGATGGAAGGCATTCTGATAAGGTAAGGGATATGCTTAATTTAGTAGTGCGTTTCTGCGTTTTTCCTGAGAAGAATTAAGGGGATAGTTCACCCAAAAATGTTATATAAACCAAACAAATTATTTAATTTACTCACCATCATGTTGTTCCAACCATGTATAAGTTTCTTTCTTCTTTTGAACTCAAAATAAGATATTTTAAAGTATGTTGGGAACCAAAGTAAACAGTTGATGGTAGCCATTGATTTCCATAGTAGGAAAAAAAATACCATGGAAGTCAGCGGCTACCGTCAACTGTCTGATTACGAACATTCTTCAAAATATATATATTTTTTGTGTGTTCGTTCACCAAAAGAAAGAAACTCGTACAGTTTTGGTACAACTTGATGGTGAATAAATAACAGAATTGTCATTTTTTTGCGTGAACTGTCCCTTTAAATTTTCCTCGACCCCGTGCTCTCAGCCAATAGCAGGCGAGTGTGGGCGTAGCCTGTCGCTGAGCGTGTTCCGTGTGGAAAGTTCGCCGGTCCGGGTGCAAAGTTTCAACCGTCTGCAGACGAGCAACAGAAGACGGGCAGTATAACCGAACCGAACCCCGGTCCCCAGCGCTCATTACACCCGGAACAACGCATCGCTTACAGTGTGTCGGTTGGAACGAGTTCTGTTATGGGATATTAAATCCAAAGAGGACCGTGTTCGTTTAAAGCTTTGTTTTGTGCTCTGCTCTCGGTATAATCATGGCCTGCGCGCCGAACCGGCTTCGCCTGCTGTGCATGCTGTCGCTCACCTTCGGCTTCTTCATCGTGGAGGTGGTGGTGAGCCGGATCACGTCCTCTCTAGCGATGCTGTCGGACTCCTTCCACATGCTGTCGGACGTGATCGCGCTGGTCGTGGCGCTGGTAGCGGTGCGCTTCGCTGAGCAGACCCAGTCCACCAACAAGAACACCTTCGGTTGGATCCGGGCCGAGGTGATGGGCGCGCTGGTCAACGCCGTGTTCCTCACCGCGCTGTGCTTCACCATCATCCTGGAGGCCATCGAGCGCTTCACGGAGCCCCATGAGATCGATAGACCCGATGTGGTGATCGGGGTGGGGGCTGCGGGGCTCCTGATCAACCTGCTCGGGCTCTGTCTCTTTCACGGCCACGCCGGAGGCGGCGGACACGGACATTCGCACGGGGGACACGGACACAGCCACGGGGGACACAAAAAACACAAGAACGGGAAGGTCCGTCGATGTGAGACGCTGGAGGACAGTCGGTCCACGGGGGAGGAGACCAATAATCTGGTCGGGAATCACAACAACAGCCCAAATGGCGTTAATCCGGAGCGGAGGATAGCTGGTAAAACGGGTTTGTTCTCATTGAAACTGCTTCATAGTATAGTGTTCTGGATACCCTTTATACAAAACAAACGAGGTCAAGTATGTCATTAGGATTAAAGTCGGATATGAGAGGATTTTTTTTTTTTTTACATTTCTATTTTAAACGTGTTTAAAACTTTCTTGTTAGGGCTTTTGTTTCTCATTGGGCATGTAACCACTAGCAACAAACCCAATATGTTAAATTGATGAATAGCTCACTCCAAAACGGAAATTGTCATTATTTACTCGCCCTCATGTCCTTCCAAACTTGTTTGTATTTTTTCTCTGGAGCTTAGATGATGATGTGATGAGAATTTATCACAGAATTTAAATTTGTGCTTATTAGTATGATTAAATAGGATAATATCAGGTCAGCAGCAAAGACATTTGTTCATTTTCAGGAATACTGAATCTGTTTTTGTTCAAGTGAGATGAGTAAATGCTCACGTTTAGTCTAGAACTACAATAAGCATCATCTTCACACAACGCCTCTGCACTTACTCACCATATCTCTCAACATGGGGACAGGAGAGAGCGGTCAGTCAATAAATAGGAAAACTAAGTTTTCCCTCAGTTTAAAAAAAGATTTGTGTACACACAAAAAAAAAAAGCAAAAACACGCTATGATGCGCTGTCAAGAGCATGCCAAACCAACAGGTGGCGATATAGCCCTAACCGTAAAGCCATTTTGGCCAATCAGAAGCCTGGAAAAAAGGTTAGTTCTGGTTCTGACGTCACAAGCCAAAATCTCTGGTTTCATAGTCTACACGACAATACTGCAATCGAGTTTCTAAAAATCTTCACCCTGGCAAGAGTTTTCAAAAAAGTTTGGTTTCAGTGACCGGCTACTGCGTTTGCGTGTGGACGAATGGCCAAACCGCATAGAAAAAGCTATCATTTTGAAAGTACACGTGTTCGTGTGGACTTGCATTACTTATTTGAAAAAATAACTCAGATATTTTGTTGTAAATTTAAAAGTAATGTTACTTTACTCGTTACTTGAAAAAAGTAATCTGATTTTACGTAACTTGCGTTGCTTGTAACATTCGTCATTCAAAACGATAAACTGGAATTTACGACTGCGTATACAAACAAGAAACCTTAAGCAGCTTCAGCTACCGTTTTCACAATTTTCTCACTCTCCACAGACAAATTTGTTTCTTTAAATATGTCTGATAAGTTGCAAATGACACTGGCATTGTCAGTCCTCGGTCTTCCTCTTGTAGAAGAAAGCAAGATTTGGAGGCAAAATATAAGGAGACATAATCAGAATTTTTTTTATCTTCTGTTTTCCTTGTACACTGGTTCATTACACTAAACAGCCTATCAGAGTGATCTCTCTCACCAATGCCAATTCAACACACTCAATCGGCCGAAAATTCTCAGACGGGGTCCGGCAAACTGTGCAGAACACCGCAAAAACATGGGAAGACAAATACTCAGCGACAGCCCTCCATTGTCTTGGAGGCCTTAGAAGGTGTTTTTTTCTTTTTCTTTTTTTCCCCCTTTTTTTTCTGTTGCTTGACTGTTTATCACTCTCTGTTTATTTATATGATTAGTCTATTTTTGTGATCAACAATCAATCTTGAGCTTTTGTATAATTAGGTTAAATGTCTTGTTTCCATGGATTCACAACAATGGGATGGTATGTCAGCTCACTCCCACCAAAGATCATGTGCAAACACTTTCTTTCTGTGCTTTTATCTGTTTTTATCAGATAAGCAGAACTGGAACCAGATTCCCTCTAGAAAAACAAATTATTTCAAAGTTGAAACAGTCACTTTGCTTATTTGGAGGAATTTCAACCAAGGCCATGTCTGCTTGCTTGTTTAAGACAGCCCAGATGAGAGATGAACAGATGGGTTACATCGCCCACAGGCTTCGGTGAATCATCAGCTCACTGCAAATATGTTATATTAATGAACAGAAGGTCCTGAACTAAAGCCTCCTGGAGTGCCCACAGGGCCCCAGCACTGCACATTTTGGACGTCTCCCTAGTCAAACACACGTGGCCTGTACCACGATGGTTGTTGAACAAACTCAGGGTTACAGGATTAGTTTTGAGTTGACAAAACAAAACCAATCCAACCAGGCTTTGTTAGTACCATGATGCTGATCATCAACTTTCTCTGTCAACTCAGGCTTTGATCCTGAGTTTAGGTGTGACATCAGTAGCAAACAGCCAATCACATGCTGAGAAAGAGTGAAACTGAGATTCATTTCTCACGAGAGAAGCAGCGAGATTCACTTCTCTCTTCTGCAGAATATTATGAGATTGAAAAATATTAAGAGTTTATTAAACAAATTTACTCAGCAAGAAGAAAATAGCTGTCTATGAAAGAGCACAACTAAAAGAAAAAGTCTTGCTATATCAGTGCATGTAAAAGTTGTGAAGTTAGTTAATACATTTGATAAAGGTATAGGCTAGGCCTAGTGAGAATTGAACATTTAAGCTCACGTAGTCATTTTATAGCTTTATCTATTGATATATATATTACCTTTTATATATTTATTCCATTAAACTGTGCGTAATAATAATTGATAAACTAAAAGTGTGCATGTTTGATCGATTAATAATTACATAAAAATAATATCTAAATCATACAAAATTATTATTATAAATAAGTATTACTAAAAGCCAGATGATTTTGTCTTTAAAAATTATTTGCTGTGTAGTGACCTTTAATTTGGAGTAGAAACAGGTGGAGTGACTTTATCTCATCAGACATGTGTCACTTTGCTCAATGCTGATTGGTCCAAGTTCGGTTTGCAACCTCTTACCTGGAGCAAAACCTGCCTCGGACCAGGATAGCCGTGGAGCATTAGTTACTATGGCGATGAACACTGCTAAAAGCCAAACCACTTTCATGGTGCCTAAACCAGAGTTGGCACAAACTAAACTGAAACATATCGGGCTAGCCACCTAAACCGGCTTCATGGTATAGGCATGAAAAATGTGCAGTGAATGGGGTACTACAGGTCTAGGGTTGGGAACCACTGCCTATACCAGGGATGGGCAACTTCGGTCCTGGAGGGCCACTGTCCTACAGAGTTTAGCTTTAACCCTAATAAAACACACCTGAACAAGCTAATCAAGGTCCTCAGGATTACTAGAAAATGACAGGCAGGTGATCTTTTTCAGGGTTGGAGCTAAACTCTGTAGGACAGTGGCCCTCCAGGACCGAAGTTGCCCATCCCTGGCCTATACAGTAGTCAACATTTGAAGTGGATCAAAAAAGTTCATCAAAGTTCATGTATAACTTTGAACTTTTTTGATCCACTTCAAATGTTGACTACTGTATTTCAAGCAAAATCAAAGAACGAACTGGTGTGATGTAATTTCGAACAAAATCAGGCCACAACGAAGCTCATTTTGAGTTCGTTTCAGGAGTTCGAAACAGCTTGCCAAAGCGAACTTCCCAGAAAAGTTAGCTTCGGATGGTAAATGATGGTGAAGCCATTTTCATTTGAATTTGCTGTTGAATGCACGACAATAAAGTACCGCAACAAGCGCCACCTTGTGGATGTAATACGCAAATGTAAATGATCAGAGTAAACTCAGAGAAAACCTGAAAGTAAAACAGATAACTTTATAATTAAATATTGCAATACTTTGCGCTACTGTATCGATATAATTGCGTGCGCAAAATATCGCGATACTGAACAATCGATTTTTTCCCCCCACCACTAGTAAACGCCTTCGAACTGCCATTGGTCCGTGGCAATTATATAACAGTTAGGTGCGCTCTGGGGCTCCGCTTTGTTTGATGTCGAAATCTCTGGTTCATAAGCTGTTTGGTTTAAAGCAATATTGTATAAAGTGCTATATTAATAAACTTGACGTAACTTGAGTGGACTGCCGAATTGCTGAGCTCGTGCAAAAATCCAAATAGCTATGATCGCATGCTTCCTTAACTGCTGTTTTCTCACTGCTGTTATCTTTTTCTTTGTATGTGTTCATTTTGTTATTGTGAGGTAAGCACGCAGCACATATTAATCTAAACGCCGCTCTCAGCAGCGTGGATGGCGTCGGGATGTTCACTCAGTTTACCGCTGCAAAGGTATTTCGAACTTCTTTTTACCCCTAAACGAAGAACGAAAAATAACTTAATTGTGAGTAAAACGAAAAAAAAAACATTGGTAGCCAATCGGAATCCACACAATTTTAAAGCAGGGCTATGCAGTTTGGGTAATTTCTTCGCTGTATTCTCGCTTTTTGCTCGCAGGTTTCTCTATAGAGCTCCCCCTAGAGCTTCGGAATAGATATTTGACAACACTGTCGAAAAACTCGTTGGCGATTCTCAGACACCAGAGGCTAGTAGATCAATGACATCAGAGCAGATGGGACATTCTTTAAAACGTCGTCTTCATTCGGGTTCGAACAGCGTGAGGGAGCGCAATAATGACAGAATTTTAGGAGATTTTTTTGCCGTAAAGCAATTCGTTACATCGCGAGACCTGATATCACGCGATACTTCCTGACACTGCGGCCGGCGGTTCGCCGGCTCAAAGTTGCAAGGGCCGCTCACAGGCAATAGGGGGGTGCGAGACGACCACCATTCAACCCGAAAAAAGTCATATAACTATTCCAATGACTCCGAAGCTGTTCGGTTAAGGTAAAAAAGTTACTTAGTTCACCTTTAAAGAGCTCAAGCATTTAGCGTGACAGATGAGTTCACTGCATGCCTATAATAAACAAAACATTATTGTGCATTGGTGTGGATGCTAATAGTTATCTTTATAGTTTTCATTCTTGAATGAGCCTTTTGTGGAACACTGCTTTTTGTCCATAATGAAAGGGTGATTACAGAACACATTAAGTGGGAAGGGAAACTACTGTTGCTCCACTCCACTCACATACTCCTGACCAGTTTTTTTAATCTGTGCTGATATTCAGTAAAATGTGACTGATATTGCTTGAAAGGATAGTTCATCTAAAAATGGAAGTTATGCCATCAGCTACTCACCAATATCATTTAAGTGTGTACAGTTTGTTTTCTTCCATGGAACACAAAATAACGTTTTAACCAATTTAATTAATGTCGATGGGGTCCAATTCACTGCTCCAGCTACACATTCAGTTTTTCATTTCTCCGCTTGTTGCATGCTGCTTATTGGTTAGAGAAACACTTTGAGTGAGAGAAAATGCAGTGTTAAAAAAAAAAATGCTCCTTGCTCCAGGAAAAAAAACCCTCCCGTAACTCCACACTGCATTCCACTTCCACCCCACACTGCTCCAACACTGTTGTCTGGAATGCTGTGAACACAAACGAACGAGTAGTGTAAACAGTGATGCGTTCCAGTGCTTTTATACTTTATTTCAGCATGCTGTTAGGCCAATAAAATTAGAGGCGTTGGTGTCAACGCCCACATCTTCCTCAAATTTATTCCGCAAAAGTTGGAATTGCAGGAAGTTGTAAATTCTGTTAAATGGAATAAAGCGTAACTGCTGTATTTTCAAACAAAACCTACCAAACTCCTGTTTTGCCCTACGTGCAGAATTCCTTGAATGTTCACACTTGCTTTCTTTCTTTCTCTTCCGTAGAGATGTGTCATCGCGACAACGTGGATTTGCAGATTAACGGCAGCGCTCCATACGAAGAGCTCGAGAACGAACACGACTCCGCATCCCAGCTCAACATGCGGGGAGTTTTCCTGCATGTCCTGGGAGACGCTCTTGGCTCTGTCATTGTGGTGATCAATGCCATCATCTTCATATTTGTGTGGACGCCATGCAAGGAGGGCACTGTCTGCGAGAACCCTTGCGTGGGCCATAATTGTGCAGGCCACTTGCTCAACATTAGCAGTGCAGGAACTAACGAAACGGTGTCCAACGCGGGACCCTGCTGGGTGCTCTACCTCGACCCCACGCTCTGCATCATTATGGTCTGTATCCTCCTCTACACCACGTACCCATTGCTGAAGGAGTCTGCACTCATCCTGCTACAGACCGTCCCCAAGCAAATCGACATGCATCAGCTCAACTCTCGCCTGCGGGACCTGGACGGCGTGTTGGCGGTGCATGAGCTGCACATCTGGCAGCTGGCGGGCAGTCGCATCATCGCCACAGCGCACATCAAATGCCAGGACCCCACATCCTACATGGACGTGGCCAAACGGATCAAGGACTTTTTCCATAATGAGGGCATCCACGCCACGACCATTCAACCGGAATTCGTAACGATGAACTCCGAGTCTCGCGCTTCGCTCTGCGAGCTCTCCTGCAGAACACAGTGCGCCCCGAAGCTCTGCTGTGGCGCCATTGATCCCACAAAACCTCCCGACGGAGCATTAGAGCCAAAGAAACTGTGCGAATCCAAGACCCCAACGATACCTAGTGCTTCTGCTACATCTCTTGAGATCATCAGCGAGTCTGTGGAGGACACAAGCGGACCGGAATCCGTTGTGATCATCACTAGGGAGGTGGAATCGTCATTGTGAGCAAGCAGCAGGTTAGACGGAGAACATTCTGTTCTGTTAAGGGTACCAATGTGTTTTGGATCAGCTGACTGATATATACCATGCTGTGAGAAGAACTGAACCCAATGCACTCATTCATGACAATACACACACCACACAGCTCTGATACACCACACCAACATACTGACTATATAAATAAGCTGGAGAGCAAGGCTGGCCTCCTCTGCATGTGTGTTTACCGCATCGTCTGATTGGTGTGTCCGTGCCAAAGCTAGTCTTCGTACAGGACGTCAGACACTGGTGTCCTTCCTGTGGAGGTAATGCAACAACATGGAATTTTACCGTTCGGCTGCTGGACCAAGTAGAAATGTCTGGACCAGTTTTTTTTTGTTTTTTTTCTTACCCATCTGTTCTCTGTTTTATATTTCACACTTTATATTGTTTTGTTTTCTTAGTCAACTTTTCAATTTTTTGAAATATGTAATAATTTATGTATTTAAGTTATTGGTAATTAAGTTTTTTTTTAGTTTTTTGTAAGATTTAGATTTGATGATATTAGAGGTAAAAAAGAAAAAGAAAAAAAAAGTGAAAAGTTTTGCTTCTTTCAAACAAATGATCTATGCTTTAACCCAGAGTATTTTTAGATGTGTTTTTAAAGATTGCTGTTGAATCTTTCACTCTATTTAGATGATCTGAAGATGTTTCCACTGTACTTCACCATGCCTATATTTCAAACTGCTGTATAATAGCACTGAAACTAGTCAGTGTAGGAACTAGACAACCTTCTCTTATCATTTTTTTATTTTTTTTGTATATATATATATATATATATATATATATAAAAGCTGATGCCTTGTTTGTTGTGTTCTGTCAATCTAAACATGAGGTGGAAATGCTGTAAAAAAAAATGTTTTTGTTGTGGAACTGCTAAAGGAGGACTGATATTTTGTCCGTGCTGTCATTAAAACTGAAGGGAAGTCCTCAGATTTGTTTAAAGCACTCATTTGGCAACTGTGCATGACCAAATAAAATTGTGGTTATACAGAAAGCTTTGAGAAACCAAGCAACATTGTAAACCAAAAGACAAGGCGGTTGCTGTCTGAAATACAGAGGGAATAGGCACGTAGGTTTGGGTTGAACATATCATTTGGGATGCCGCACAATCTACTCAGTGGCCTTCATTGGGAGGGAAAAACTGAATATCAACACTTCACAACACTATTTAAATCTGCAATTTTTAGCATTTTGTAAAAATATGCAATTTGTGAAAACATAAATGTACTAGTCTTTATTATTAGTTTAGTGACTTTCTATGAAGTCTGTAGAGAAAAATATGAGCTCATTGTAAAAGTGCAGATGAAGTGTTTGTATCACTGAGGATTTTAAAAGTACCATGCCAGCTAAAATGTTTTTTTTTTTTTTTTTTGATATATTACTGTCAAATGTGTCATTGTGAATTAAACATGCTTGTTTGGTACTGTTCAATTCAAATGTCTGTTGTGTTTATTTGATTTGAATAAATAATGAATAGAACAAGATACTAAAACATCTTACAGTGAATAGAACATTTTAATTTAGGCCAAGTGAACTTTAAAAGCTGTCCATGATGAAACGTGTAAATGTTAAAGAGCAGTGGGCCCAGTATTGATCCCTGGGGGGCATCAGACTTGATTTCAATGTCAGCCTTCAAGCCATCAAGAAGTGACAAAGTGACCGGAATCGGAGATAAAAACATATCTAATGCTGACCACATTTTGGTAAGCAATTTATGGTTATCAGCTTAGAGCTCAGTTTAGTAGTGATGTAACCATGATATGTTTTGTTTGCCTCCACAACTCTATGATTTTGTCACAATTTTCTAGAGATATACCATACTGGAATGTGAGAATTTAGAAGTTAACATGGGGTCCACTTATTATTTGATACGGCTTATTTAAAGCCTTATTTCACTCTCATGTCGTTCCCAATCCGTAAGACCTTCGTTCATCTTCAGAACACAATTTAAGGAATTTTTATTGAAATCGACAGCAACGTCATAACCACTTTCAAGGCCCAGAAAGGAAGTAAAGACATGTTAAAATAGTCCATGTGACTACAGTGGTTCAACCTTAAAGGGATACTTCAGGATTTAGCATTAAGCTTTGTATTAGTAGAAAACCTGTAGTATTTTCGAATTACCGTGCTTTCCACCCTCATATCCCCCTGAGATGAGAGATTTATGTATTTTTTGTCTGGAAAAAATCCTCAGATGACGCAAAAATCATCATATTGCGTCATCAGAGGATTTTCTGGCCAGAGGCTAAAGACTACAGCCAGTAGGAGGGGCTGTCCCGCATGTTTTCAACCCGCCCATAGGAGGTGGGATCTCACTCACAGAATGTACACATAGTTTCAGCCGTCTTTCTTTGGAAGCTAAGCTAACAGGCTCTTGTTCTGTGGAGAAAGCTGAGTAGTAGGAGAAAGCTGAGTAGTAGGATAAATCTGAGTAGTAGGGGTTACCATCCTCTTTTTCCCGGACATGTCCGGCCGTCGAGATCGTCCAAAATGTCCGGGATTCGGCTTTTGCTTTCTGCAGTCGCCATTCATTGTTTACATGCACACCTTTTGCTTCAATCTAACTGAATTCATTCCGATTGGTGAATCTGAATGTAGTGTTTACATGAACGCTAAACAAGTGATCGGTTGATGTGTGTTTTAACATTGCTAAGAAAATTCCCGCTCCTCCGTGAGAGATAGGAGACCGGTGCGTCTCAGTAATGACGCCACCGGCCTCGCGCCGTTCTCCCGCGGCCTCGTCCTGCTCGCCACAGTAAACATGATGAATGGCGACTGTAGAACGCAAAAGCCGAATCCCGGACATTTTGGGCAATCTCGATATCCCGGGCAAACTCGTCACGGAGACTCAGTAGCCTAACCTTGTTGTTTTCAACTGCGCTCTCTAACCGGGAGGCGTGGCTTGGGAGTGGCCTCGTAGAGCAGCGAAGCAAGTGCATTCTGGGAGTTGTTGTCTTTCATCCACATAAGCCAAAAATACATTTTCTGGCTTTTCTCAGTCCAGAAAGCTCCAAATTAAAAAATGTCTTCACATTTCTTATACATAAATGACCTATTTTAAATACACATTCATCTTTCCAGAGGTGAAGTATCCCTTTAATGATATGAAGCGACGAGAATACTTTTTGTTCCTGCGTCGTAGTGCTCACGTGTACAGCGTCAGAGACTGACAAGGAGAGAGAAGAAATTGTTAAATAAAATCGTTATTTTGAATTTTTTGCACACAAAAAGTATTCTCGTCGCTTCATAACATTAAGGTTGAACCACGGTAGTCACATGGACTATTTTAATGATGTCTTTACTTCCTTTCTGGGCCTTGAAAGTGGTAATGACATTGCTGTCTATGGAGGGACAGAAAGCTCTCAGATTTCATCAAAAATATTTTCATTTGTGTTCTGAAGATGAACGAAGGTCTTACGGTTTGGAACGAAAACAAATTGTTTAAAAAAAATTGGGGGGGAACTACGCCTTTAAGTATATCAAGCTAAATTATTTTATTATCATTTAAAGTGAAATGAAATACAGTTGCATATAACATTTGGCAATACAGAATAAATTTGTTTATTTTAAAGTTCTAACATCATCCTCTTGACAATTCAACTCAATTGCTGCCAGATGCACTATGACTTACTCTTGACACTCCAGTTGGTAAATGTATATCAATATTAACAGACCTGGCATGATTCTGTCATTGTTTGCTGTAACTGCTGACAACTCTACCTCTTCTCCGAAAACCTTGCCACCCCTTTAACTTTTATAGGATCTATTTAGCCTACTAAATGGCCTGCACACGTTGGACGGTTGGATGGTGTAAGATTGGCTAAACACTCTAATTGTTAGGCCATAGTGGCTATTTACCAAAAAATATTATATTACAAAAACAGTTTCTTTAAAGACGTCTGTGGTAACGTTTTGTCTCAGAACTGTTGACATTACTTTCCAGCTTCCACTTTCTTCACAAAAATGGTTTCGTTTCTACAATCGCGCTTCTGTGGCCCACTAACATTCACTGTATTTTAAACAATCTATCCTTGAAAAGCTTGTGAAATGGAAAGCTAAATAGTATTGCCTAATTTTGTTATAACTTTAAAGATAAACAGTTGATAAAGTCTAAGGTCTATGGTTGAACAGACTTTAACAAAGCGCTGTTTTGAGGAAATGTGACTGAAAGAGAGACCATTCAGCCTGTTATTGCAAAACCTTGAGTCATGATGGAAACTAGGTATAGCTCAATTAAAAGAAACAGGAGAGGGAAAGAGAAAGGTATTTCCATTGCATGAAAGCCACATGCAGCCTTGATCATTAATCCCACACAGCGGCACTCAAAGCCGTCACATGACTCTGCTGTCTAACTGAGGGGTTCAGCTAAAGCCTCCTTTTCATAATGACCCAGCACCTGAATCCCTGCCGAAAGATTCATATAACCACCATAAAAGATCTTCGATTTCAATACAATAAACTTTTTTCTTTCTTTTTATGAATACATTTTTTAACACATATGGATGTTGATTTACACGCACACAAGTATCCCAATAATAATAAGTATTTGGTCATATTCAGATTATGTAGCAATCATATAAATATTCCGATATCTAGAGAATGGAGTATGTATGTTTTTCTGAATAAATGTTGATCAGAATATAAACCTTTATAAGAAATCTAAATTTAAATAAATTTTACGATTCTGTAGATCTGTGGCCTTGTTACAGCAGAAGGCGAGATCAGAGGAGAGTAATAATGTGGGAAGAGATTACACTTCACTGCCTGCTGCAAACCTCAGTCATCTGCAGACTTTGATCACACACCGAGGTCAATACTGTACTTCAGATGATGTAACAAGCCATAGCGTCAGATTTCAGATTTAATCATGTATTAAATGCCATTCAAATTCCCAAACTGACTTTGTGTTTGTTTCAATTTTATTTATTTTTTTAAATGACCATATTTATTTTTTTAATGCATAAAACTGGTCAACCGCATTAAGATCTCCAACGCACAATTTTCACAATACAAATCGATAATTGCGATGGATGAAATTTGAAGACGTACCACCATCCATTTTTGTTTGGTTTTATTCTGACGTAAATTCGTGAGCTTAGAATTATAAGGTTCTATCTCCGTTTAGGGTAGTTCTGAGATATTGAGCATCAAAGTTTTTACATCCCAGCTGGCAATGGAGAGATGGAACCTTTTTATTTGATTAATAACTACTAACAAAATATTTTTTTACAAAAATAACACCACACAGGCATTAATAAACACCTAATGGATCAGATTATGTCAAAAACTCAATTTGACCAAAAGTGGAGATAGAACCTTATAATTCTAAGCTCACGAATTGTCATTACTTGTATGTGGCGGCTTTCTGAATTTGTAATTTTTCTGTTTTATTTGATGTTCTTCACATAATCCTTCTCTAATTATTGGTCCTGGCTTTTTGGTAATTCAAGCACCATATGTGCTAAGTGTGCACATAACTTAGTGTACCGTAGATCCAGTTAGAACCTCACCCAAAACTCACACATTCCTCTCACAGCTGATACAAGAAATAGAGATTAAGACAACAGCCCAATATCACAGTAGGATAAAGTTTGTGGTGCTCAGATCACACATAAAAACAACATAAACATGGGTGTGAATCTGGAGAGTCAAACGTTTCGGAAGAAATTGCTGGGAGTAATGCTGCCTTCACATGCTTTTTATCCCTCTTCTGAAATCCTCAAAGTCAAGATTATGAGTTTGTCAAGTTCAAGTACTTTGTTGTCGGAAAGAATAGGAATCATGGAGGACATCAGGTTAATTCTTGCCTATATCTTGGGGAAATCTCAAAGTCAAAAAGTATTAAAGATATTTAATCAATATCCAAAGGATTTTGAATAAAATGTGGCGTCACATTCGTTGACAACCATTTAAACATTTCCCTCTGTATTGTATACATTCACCGCACTTACGTTTCTGGAATTTCAGTCAAATAAATGCTATAATATATATATATATAAGCGACAGAAATGCAGATGTTGTCGAAAAACTAATAAAACAACAGTAACTAAGTAGGTTTCTCCTCTGCAAGTTAGCGGCCCGCCCAACTCAGATATTCGAGTATCAAAATTATCTTCCATTTACCCAGTAGTAAATACGACTTGAGACGCTGTTCATGTCCAATTTCTGACAGGGAAATTTGTATTTATGACAAATCATATAGCATGTAACGGCAGCATGAAGCCACTCTGTAGATTCCAAATACAGTGGGTACGGAAAGTATTCAGACCCCCTTAAATTTTTCACTCTTTGTTATATTGCAGCCAATTTCTAAAATCATTTAAGTTCATTTTTCTCCCTCATTATTGTACACACAGCACCCCATATTGACAGAAAAACACAGAATTGTTGACATTTTTGCACATTTATTAAAAAAGAAAAACTTAAATATCACATGGTCCTAAGTATTCAGACCCTTTGCTCAGTATTTAGTAGAATCACCCTTTTGATCTAATACAGCCATGAGTCTTTTTGGGAAAGATGCAACAAGTTTTTCACACCTGGATTGGGGTATCCTCTGCCATTCCTCCTTGCAGATCCTCTCCAGTTCTGTCAGGTTGGATGGTAAACGTTGGTAAACCATTTTCAGGTCTCTCCAGAGATGCTCAATTGGGTTTAAGTCAGGGCTCTGGCTGGGCCATTCAAGAACAGTCACGGAGTTGTTGTGAAGCCACTCCTTCGTTATTTTAGCTGTGTGCTTAGGGTCATTGTCTTGTTGGAAGGTGAACCTTCGGCCCAGTCTGAGGTCCAGAGCACTCTGGAGAAGGTTTTCGTCCAGGATATCCCTGTACTTGGCCGCATTCATCTTTCCCTCGATTGCAACCAGTCGTCCTGTCCCTGCAGCTGAAAAACACCCCCACAGCATGATGCTGCCACCACCATGCTTCACTGTTGAAACTGTATTGGACAGGTGATGAGCAGTACCTGGTTTTCTCCACACATACCGCTTAGAATTAAGACCAAAAAGTTCTATCTTGGTCTCATCAGACCAGAGAATCTTATTTATCACCATCTTGGAGTCCTTCAGGTGTGCTTTCATGTGTCTTGGACTGAGGAGAGGCTTCCGTCGGGCCACTCTGGCATAAAGCCCCGACTGGTGGATGGCTGCAGTGATGGTTGACTTACTACAACTTTCTCCCATCTCCCGACTGCATCTCTGGAGCTCAGCCACAGTCATCTTTGGGTTCTTCTTTCCCTCTCTCACCAAGGCTCTTCTACCCCGATAGCTCAGTTTGGCCGGACGGCCAGCTCTAGGAAGGGTTCTGGTCGTCCCAAACGTCTTCCATTTAAGGATTATGGAGGCCACTGTGCTCTTAGGAACCTTAAGTGCAGCAGAATTTTTTTTGTAACCTTGGCCAGATCTGTGCCTTGCCACAATTCTGTCTCTGAGCTCTTCAGGCAGTTCCTTGACCTCATGATTCTCATTTGCTCTGACATGCACTGTGAGCTGTAAGGTCTTATATAGACAGGTGTGTGGCTTTCCTAATCAAGTCCAATCAGTATAATCAAACACAGCTGGACTCAAATGAAGGTGTAGAACCATCTCAAGGATGATCAGAAGAAATGGACAGCACCTGAGTTAAATAATTATATGAGTGCCACAGCAAAGGGTCTGAATACTTAGGACCATGTGATATTTCAGTTTTTCTTTTTTAATAAATGTGCAAAAATGTCAACAATTTTGTGTTTTTCTGTCAATATGTGGTGCTGTGTGTACAATAATGAGAAAAAAAATGAACTTAAATGATTTTAGCAAATGGCTGCAATATAACAAAGAGTGAAAAATGTAAGGGGGTCTGAATACTTTCCGTACCCACTGTAGATCATGGATCCTTGTCTTGGTTCCATTCCCTCCATGAGTTTGCATCTCTCCTTAGTGAACAGATTAAACAGGAATTATTCAGGCAGGGAAGGGGCTTGTGGCACAAGAACAGCTGTGAATGTCTGAGGGGTTTCACGTCAAATCACAT
Source organism: Leuciscus leuciscus (assembly GCF_965113295.1). Classification (NCBI taxonomy): domain Eukaryota; kingdom Metazoa; phylum Chordata; class Actinopteri; order Cypriniformes; family Leuciscidae; genus Leuciscus; species Leuciscus leuciscus. The sequence continues at coordinate 19,281,628 of NC_138743.1, forward strand.
CAAGGCAAGAATAAGTGACAGCTGCTCTCTGTATTACTCCACTGATCGCCATTCTGTCAGAAGCCTAGAAGAGTTGTCTGGGTGCTTTCACACCTGAGCGTTTGTTTCTGAACCTGACGTGTTTTCTCCCTTGGTTCGGTTCGTTAGGCAGTTGTAAACAACACGGTAATCACGCTCGTATCCGCACCAAAACAATCACTCTGAGACCGCCTGAACGAGGTGGTCTCGGCCCGATTGCAAACGAACTCTGGGGCGGTTCGATTTAGGTGTGAAAGCAATCCGAACCAACGGACCAACAAACTAAATGTTTTTTTAATTCATAACGGGAAATGTGCTATATAAATAGCAGTAGTGTCTGATTCTGATTCTGCACATTAGTTATCACAGTTGAAAACCAAAAGATCACCTCTTCATCTTAAAATGTTGTGTAATTACGCTTCTCTGTGTGAGAATGCTGTCTCGATGAAGCCTTGATTCCTGCTCTAGCTGCATTATAACATTTGTGTTTGTGTGTGTCTTGAAACTGTTAACCTCTAGACAGTGCTGGGAGATCCAGAGACAGCGTGTTTGAATGTAGTATATAATTAAACAGCAGGGAAGCTTAAAGCCACAATAAGCTCATGAAGCGAACTTGTCAATCATCTTGATGGATGACACAGAGGAAACTCTTGACCAATAAGGGGACAGTTGTACTTGCATGTGACTTGCATAAACACATTTTGAAAAAACGGTATGCTTGAGCATTCTGTCCTTTTTAGGGTTGCATCTTGTGATATCATCATCATGTATGGTTCGTTTTCATTTCTTTGGTCCGTGTTGCGTTCATATATCATTCGAACCGCACCTGAGTTCGTTTGGAAGCGGACCGAGACCCATCTTTTCAGCGGCCTCTGTCTTGTGTGGTGGCACCAGGGTTCAGATGGTGTTCACACTTATTCAAGTTTTTTTTTTTTATTCCCGCATCATTTCTATCTGATACAGCTTATTGAGGCTGTCTACTCTGAATGTGGCAAAGCGGTCATTGCAAATCCATTTGTTCTTTGTGTCAGAAGTAGCATACTCGCTTGAAGTACGTCAGAAATAAAACGGCATCAGTTTACTGTCTGGAATTTGTTGCACCGCATCACTGATTATAATGAGTTTTCTTTGATTTTGTTGCGTCGTGCCACACCACTCGCGTCTGTAGACAGTGTGGTGTAGGTTAGTGTTTGGGGTTAATATTTGTTCCAACATCAAGTGACCAATGAAATCTTTAGAATCAGCTGTGGGGCGGGGTTTGCACTTAACTGGTTTAGGGGGAAAAATCTCCAGGACCTAAAATAAATTAGACAAATAAAGGAAACATCCAAAATGTGTACTGTGGGTGTGCTTCCAGGAACAGGGTTAGGAAACACTAGTCTATTGCAACACAGTTGCTGAGATAAGACATTGCACACTGGGACTTTCTGCATGTGACCAAAACAAGGAAATAAAAACAATTGCCTCTGAACTTGCTGACTTGAAACATTATAACCCCAGACCCCAGTGGAAAACAGATCTGAGAGTGCCAGCATCAGCATGGTGTTGCATTGGCCATAAAAAGCCAATTTCACTGATAAACCTTTTAAGTGAAAGGCTTTTTTTTCTCTGGGATTATGCAACAAAAAGAAACTCTGAAGAAAAGCGTGTTCTTTCTTCTACGTGAGTCAGACTTGGTGAGTCAGAATTGTGAAATACAGATTAAAAAAGGAAGAGAGGAATTGAATGGATTCATTTTCACTTCATCAGATAGCATTTAACGTTTCACTGGTTCTTTGAGTTCTCTCAAAAATACAAATTCTGTCATTTAGTTTTAGGGTAAGTTTACACAACAACGATGTACTAAAAACAGAAAGGTTTGTTCTTTGTACAGATGACAACGTTGTCAAAATTATCCCTATTCACACAGATCCGTGAAAACGACTAAAAACACTGTATTATTCATGCCAGGCCAGTAGGTGGCGATGTCACTTTGTAAACAAACATTACGCACCTATGTACAGAACACATAATACACATGCACATGACATCACCGTTTTCACAGATTGGCGTTTTTGTAGTTTACATGGAGAAGATGATAACAGTATCATTTTCAAAAACTTGCACTTTGAAACCCGTTTGCAAAAGTTTGTGGTTTCAGGCCACCCAAAACAGTGTTGTCATGTAAATGAACGGCCAAAACACATAAAAAGTGTTCCGTTTTTAATTAAAAACTGTGTCGTGTAATAAACAGCCTTTTAGTGGTTGCCCTGTGTATGTGTATGCTATGTGAAGATTTCTGCCTTTATGTTCCATGAAAAAGATAACGGCATACATGTCTGGACATGGTGCTGATTAAATAAGGGTGATTTTCCTCTTTGGGGAAACAATTCTTTAAAAGAGCAGAGAAAGATGCTACCAATGAGGCCTATCATAACTTTACATTATCAATAACATTTATCAATGTGTGGGTTCCTAATCACTCCCCATTATCAATAAGCAGTGTGGTAAAGCTCAAATGTCCAGTCCAGGATCATAAATAGTTTAGTTTGTAGATGAAATTGGCCCTTGAACAAAGGCCATCAAAAAAAGCTTATGCAAGCAAATGCTGGAAAAAACCCCCATCATTGGTACAAACCGCTCACATGATCTGTACTGACACTTCCTTTTTGTCATTCAGGATTATTTTATATAATACTTATTTTTATTTACATGCTGTTAATGTGAATAATTATGATGTTATAATAATTGTTATGCTATTTCATTTTGGCAATGAAACTGGTTTTCTCAAACATTTTCAAGTTTATAAATGAGAAAAGCTCTTGGTGTCTCTAATGATTTTTTCTAAACCTCACAGTAGAAAGGTCAGGAAAAGGCTCATTATAACTTCAATACGTCATAACTGATTAACAAGAAGACACTAGGATGACTAGGCAAATTTCTTCAATGACTTTCAGATCTTGACATAGGAGTAAAGTAGACGCAGCACGGTCACTTTGTTGCTATTTGATACAGGCACTTGATACGTCTGAATCATCATAGTCACACTCACACCGAACATGTGATGAGACTCCTCCTGTCTGTGTTCCATATCCCTCTTTTCGGGAAATTCCCTGAATGCACTCTTCCGTAGTGAGATATGTTGACGCACACGCGTGTAAAAATGTTCCCACTAACAGGTGGTTCAGTTTGATCACTAACTGCCAGTTTGCAGTGAGGAAATCTTTAATGATGTCAAATAATGAATCAGTTTTTGCGCTCTCTCCCTCTGTCTCTCTCTCTCTCTCTCTCTCTCTCTCTCTCTCTCTCTCTCTCTCTCTCTCTCTCTCTCTCTCTCTGACTGGAAGCTGTTACTGGTTACCTTATCATAAGGCAATTTATATATATATATATATATATATATATATATATATATATATATATATATATATATATATATATATATATATATATATATATATATATATTCGATTTAATAGGACAACCAAACATTTTTGCACGTGTTTTTTTTTATATAATATAATTTTTTAACATGACAATACATGCACTTTTACAGTAAATATTGTTAAAATTATAATAATTATAATAAGGCACCTTATAATTTGCATTTACAAACTGTAAAAGTTTGTCCCTAGAAGTCCCTGTGCCTGACATCCTGTGTCACTCCACAACATATTGATTTATTTTCTCACTTAAAAACATACAGTAGCCTATAAAGGTCTGGAACCACAAGCAGCAACTGGTGTAGTAATAACAGTGGTCAAAGTCTCCCTCTAGTGGTCAGAAGGTCAAAAAGAGAAAAGAAAAGAAAGAAAGAAATACAAAATTCTCATGTGGGCTTTGCTGTAATGGCAGGTAATCCTACGGTTAAACGTTATAACAGTATAAGCACTTTAAGAGGTAGTAAATTGTAAAGTGAAGACGGGGAAGCTTTTATGAATAAACACCTAGGCTGGTATTTGATTAGAAAGCTCACTGCAAATTTACTTTGCTGAGAGATAAACTGTCAGTCATTTAGAAGGGAGAGGTCATTTGAAGTTGTGATATGAGAACTATTGATTTAGTGAAGGGTCTGAGGTTGGAAACAGGAAATGAATCAATAACAAAACCCAGACTGGAGTTACGTCTTTGTCTTATTTGAAAATTAAGTGAATTGAGCAAGGCCTTTCACACGAGCAATATAGGCTACGCGCTGTTTATCCGAATACAACCCTGATTCGTGCAGGCAGAAACATTGCTTTTAAACAACAGCTCAAAGTAGGCTAGTTTTCATATTGAACAGTACTGTTAGGCTACTTTCGAAATTACTAACAAACTAAGCGACATAATCCACCGCTGACTCTCTGAGCAACACAGTATTTCGTTTCCGAACGAATTGTTTGAATGAATGATTATGATTTATAGTCACTTAATTGTCGCCACCTACTGGCGTAACGGTGTAACCTGCAGAAAAGGTCACTAAAAATTAACACTGAAAAGCTGATGGAGCCAATCAAATTGGTTTTGAATGTATGAGATATTTGCAGACATAATGGACAATTGGCATGTTGTGTGAGCGTACAGTGTTTGAGCGTAGGCTAAGCATGTCATGGTTTTACTGCTAAACCGAGACATCTGCTTGGATTAAACTCTTTCCATCTGCTGTCCTCCAGTCCACTGCTGAGCTGATAGTTCACTGAAAACACGTCTGTGCCAATATCTGTTATATGGTGGAAAACACATTAGAAATACCAACATATCGTATACTAATGACCACTGATAATAACAAATAAAATAGCACCATATTGAAAATCTGGGACTTTTTATTATTTTATTATTATTATTATTTTAACCTGAAAACATATTTTTTAGGATTTAAAAATTTTTGACAAAGAAAAGTTGTACAATTAGTATGTCAAATTGATAAGAAATATGTGACCCTGGACCACAAAACCAGTCTTATGGGTAATTTTTTTTTAATTGAGAGTTATACATCATCTGAAAGCTGAATACAGAATCTTTCCATTGATGTATGGTTTGTTAGGATAGGACAATATTCGGCCGAGATACAACTATTTGAAAATCTGGAATCTGAGGGTACAGAAAAATCGAAATATTGAGAAAATCGCCTTTAAAGTTGTTCATTTCTATTGGCGATAGTGCTGCATCCATTCACAAAAATAAATGTTTTATATATTTAAGGTGGGAAATTTACAAAATATCTTCATGGAACATGATCTTTATCCTAATGATTGTTGGCATAAAAGAAAAATCTATCATTTTGACCCATACAATGTTTTGTTGGCTATTGCCACAAATATACCTGTGCAACATAAGACTGGTTTTGTGATCTAGGGTCACATATAGGCTAACACCATTTTTAGGCCTCTAATGAAATAAGCAAAATCAGCTATGAGTGAATGTTCTAGTAAGGTTCTCAAGTTATGAACAAACATTCTTCCAGTAACTTTAATAGAACGTTCGTTCTGAGTTACTCTGTCTTTTATAATGTTCTCAAAAGTTAGCAACAAAGATATATACACATAGTTCATGAATGTTTGACAAATGTTTTGTTAAAATGACTAGCTTGTTTCCGAATGTTCATTCAAAAGTGTCATTCCCTTAATGTTTGTAAAGTGATAAAACAGAACATTCAGAAGAAAAAAAGTTTATAAAGAGTTTGTGAAACTTATCCATATGAATTGAGTGGTTTAGTCCAAAATTTTCTGAAGAGACACAATTGCTTCATATGATGAACAGATTGAATTTAGTTTTTTATTAACATATAAACATTGATTACCACACACATTAGTTGTGGTAAACGGAAGCTCAATCATCTTTGCTTAATGTGTGAGAGCCAATGAGGTTCATTCTCGTGTTACGCAGCATGTTTGAGCCTAAAAAAAATGACTCTTTAAACTAACTTAATTCAATTATGGACAGTGGTTCCACACAAGCAAATCATTTTTTTATTAACATGTAATTTTTTGAATCTATGTAAGCTCCTTGTGTTGTGACAACATAACTGAATGAGAAAGAATCTATGTGAAATAGTATCGTCCAACCAAGTCAATGGAATTACTTCCCTGCAACTTAAACCGGTTAAGTTCAGTGAACATGCTTTAGTTTATTTAAAACTGCACTGATAAATAAATGTGTGCAGGATTTACATGATTTCTCAAATGAATGTCTAAACTATTAGCTAATAATAGCACTTAATAACATCTTAAATGCTAACATGTAAATGTTCCTTCAGCCACAAAAATTAACTAATTTGAATCAGTCCACATCCTAACCAAATGCTCCACTCTTCTCCACAATGGTAACCCACAGTAATTTAAATGGTTCTAATAATTCCAATGTAATTGAACATTAATCACAATTACACACTATCAAGTCTTCCCTTTTCCTCATTTTCTCAGAAACACATAAAAAACACTTAATTTCAACATTTATTCTCTCTTAATTCAGCTATATGCAAAGCATGCTGGGAACTAACAAGGACCGCCCAGTTTCAGTTAATGCAACACAAATCATTCATGTAATCCAACACAAACAAATTAAGTAAACTTAAATTTTACATATTTAAGCAGATTGAACACAATCAAATTAAGTTTGGACAAAATGTATAGCAATTGTGTTGCTTCAGATCATTTTAATGAAGCAATTTGAACAAGCAGCCAAAAAAAAATAAAAAATAAAATGTCAGTGTGCGCGTCAAGCAAATTCAGTTGAGGTTCTTCCTTTATCAGTGTTTTTAAGTGAATAAAAGCTTAAATTAAATCTGTTCAACATATAAAGCGACCGAGTCTCTTCAGAAAATTTGGAGTAAACCATTCAATTCATATGGATTAGTTTTACGATCTTTTTATTAACTTTTTTAAGCATCAAAGAGGTAGTTTCTTAGACTGTCAATGGACGAACACAAAGCTCTCAGATTTCATCAAAAAGAAATTGAATAAAAAAGTCTTACTGGTTTCGAATGACATGAGGGTGAGTAAACGATGACAGCATTTTAATTTGGGGGTGAACTATCCCTTTAACGACAACTCGCTTAGAACATGTTTTTGTTAGCAGCATGTGAACTCTTGCTGGCTTGCATTCAGGCTCATCATTTTTTGGAACATTCTCAAATCATGCTGAATATCATGATCATCAGATTTTTAAAATTGCCGTTTTAATGTCTCACTAAGCTCTAAAAACACTACAATGGTTCAGATGAGCTTGTTTACAGGAGGTTGGCTTTCTGTAAATGCTGATCACAATGAATAAAAAAGAGAATAAAGCTTTTTAACAAGATTACTCGTCTTAGTCACATGACCTCGTAGCCCACATACGCTCATAATCTGTTTATGCAGCGCATGACCCGTCCTCCCCCTCTCTTCTGCCCTCCCATCCCGTCTGCTGCCTTTCAGCTGATGATGCATGTGGCAGAATAGGCTTTGGGAGCATCGCTATAGCAACCGAAAACATAAAGGCACTTCAGAGCAATCTCAAAGAGGAAATGTGACCTGGGCCATTGCACAACTACAAGCCCTACAAGACAACTTGATCACTTGTCAAGGTAAGGAGAACGAGCAAATGGGAAATTAATAAAGAGGTGATAGCAAAAGAGAATGGCGGAGGAGTGGGTGGGTGGACAAAGAGAAAGAAAAACACAAGAGTAATGAATTCAACACGTTTTGAGATGACAAACTTTGCATTTTGAGAATCATTGGCAGTGATTTACAGTGATGTTACTGTTCTCAGGTGGACATTGATGATATTACTTTTAGTTTAGAAGCTTAAAATGTTTTTCATTTCAGCATTTAAGCCAGAATAGTCTCTTTTTGATGGATCACATAATACATTTACTTGTAAAATTACTGCTTTGATCAAATTGTCAGTGAGGATATGGCTATTGTCTCCACATTCATGTACCTGAAAGCTTTGGCATTCTCTGAAATTATAACTGTTTTGCACTTTTATTCTGATCTGGTCTTCCATTTGATGCAGGTTTACAGATGACATCGTTTTTACTTATCAAACAGTTTTGGTTACCATTGACTTCCATTGTATAGACAAAACACTGAGACATTTCTCAAAATATCTTCTTTTGTGTTCCACAAAAGAAATAAAGTCATACTGTTTTGGAAGGACGTGAGAGTGAGTAAATGATGACAGAATCTTTATTTATGGGTGAACCACATGCTCTTGATTCCAAATGCTCATTATAACAGCACAGTAACCGCAAATGTGTCATTCAAATTAGTATTTTTAAAAAGAAACCGTACTTCTTTAGCAAAGTGGTTCTCAACTGAGGGGCCATGATCCACAAATGGTCTGTTCTGTAAAAAGAATAATAATAATTTTATGATGTTTAGATAAGATACATAAAAAAGATTATTGAGTATTATACAATTTACAAGAAAATATACTATTTCAGTCTTTCTACTTCAAAATGTCACATTTAATGTAATGTGTACTTGCCGTTTGTGGATTTGTTAGAGGAAAATATATTAGCCATTTCTGAGTGAAAATTATTTGAAAGTAAATCCTTTGTAGTGGTATGGCTAAATGTAACTAATAAAATGCAACTAATAGTAACCATAATAAGTAAGAATAGAATATAGGTTTAAAAGGGAGGGAGAACATTCTTTGTATCTTTTGTTGTTGACGTCTCATTCTGTGCGTCAGTATTTTGGCCCAAAATCACTCGGTAGAAGCTAGCCAAAATACCTAGAGCAACCTGTCCATGGTTATGTGACATGCCCTCTTCATAAGAGCATGAAAACATTGAAATTCAAGGGACACTTGTTAAATGTTTTCTTGATCAAGTTTACCATTTTGCATGTAGTTTGATAAGGTAATATCAATAATTTTTTTAATTTAAGAACTTACGTTTACCTTTGTACACTAAATAGATATCTACCATGTTTGGTCACCACCTGATGTCTGGTCAAATCTGGGTCAGCATCCTTTACAAATTCACATTAAAACAAATTCTGTGGATGAAATGACCCGAGAGGTTTGTCGGTCTGAAGGTTTAGGCTTGGAAATTTGTCCTATTGTGCTTGAGAATGGAAAAATGCAGAGTTCAGGATTCTTCTCATTTTGTTCTTCTACAGTTTTCCATTCTCAACCACTTTAAGACTAATTTCAAGGTGAAATGAAAAAGAAAAGGCATTAGGTCTACAAAAACACAAATCCCAGAGTCCCACCATCTATTTTACATACAACATTTCAACATTTTCAGTCAAAAATGACTGGCTTTTAAATTGCTTGTAAGTCTCTCATTATCGCTAAACACTGGATTCAATCTTTTTGTCAACTTGTTGTCTTTCAAATAGCACATATTTTGTATTTCTTTTTAGAACTGATTGATCGTATTTTTTTCTTTTTTTTCTTTTTGAGGTGAATAAGCTTGAGTGAACTTTCACTCAAACACTGAGGTGCATACACTCAGATCAATGAAACCTCGGATCAACCAGTTCAAAACCTGTCCTAACTCAAATAAAAAAGTTGATAAAAAGATTGAATCCAATATTTGGCAATAACAAAGCATAATGAGAGATTTATAAGAAATTTTGGTCACACTTTAGATTAGGATCCAATTCTCACTATATTTACCAACTATTAACTACAACTTTTGCCTCAATAAACTCCTAATTACTACTTACTAATAGATAGGTAGTTAAGTGTCAGGTTTATGGACTAGTTTTGGCCACTAGAGGCCCTCATTGTGTTTCATTTCAGTTCCCCGCCATTTTATCATGTGCTATTGTTCTCACCTGTGCCTCATTTCCTGTGAGTGTATTTAAGTTGCTCTGTTCCTCACTCAGTTTTGGGGCACTGAGACCAATGTTGAAAAAGTAATGTTGAGACCAACCGCTCCAGTATTTTGGTAAAGCCCTCCTGTGTTTTTTTCTGGATTTATTTATTTATCTGACTTTTTCCATTTTGTTGTTCTTATTTTTTCCCAATAAAGTTTTTTTGATTTACCTTTTGGGAAACATCATTTACCCTTTGTTTGCAGACCCTCTTTTGAATTTTTTGTATTGACTCCTTGGAACATTTGGAGATTCTGTTCTGGTATTACTTTCTGAACTAATTACCGTAAATGAGACATTAAGTATATTCCATGACTGTGCTCTTGTTTCTGCAACTGGGTCCTCTACCTTCTCCTTCATTCAACCCTCACAGCTTTGTTCTAGCCTTGGTTCTTACAGTTACGTTTATGTATTGGGTATATTAAGGGATGTAGAATATTATCATACAGAATAAGACATTATTATGTACTTTAGATATACTAATAAACAGCCAATATCCTAACAATATGCATGCTAATAAGCAATTACTTTGTGAGAATTGGACCCTAAACTAAAGTGTTACCGCAACATTTTTTGAAATTTTTTTGTAGGCCAGGCTAGTTTTGAACTGAAACATCAAAAGTGTAACACGGTACTAAAATTGTGAGCAAAGTCTGTACGTTTTTTAGTTCAATGTGATAACATTAACCAGCATTTTCAGGGGAAAAGGAAAATTGTCTCTGGGTCAAAATGACCAGAACACAACTTAAATTACTCTTGTTTTATGCAACCAGGTCAACTTTTACTGCACCCCTACAAGTAACAGTAAAAGTGAGCAGCAGAGGGCCGGGGACCGAGCGAGCATGTCGTGGTTCAGCTGGAACGAGCCGTACAATCGAAGCCCGCGGCGTGAGCCGTCTGAAGTAGTTGTGGACACGCTGATGCTGGAACTGAGCTGGCAGATGAAGGAGGCCGAGAGGCTGCAGCGGGAGCGAGACAATGAATACCGGAGGCTGAAGAGCGGCGTGGACTACAGCTGGCTCATGAGCGCCCCACGCACCTCATATGACATCAGCCAAGGAGAGAAACTGGGCCTGGAGGACCTGTGTAGCAAAGTACCACCAGCATACTGCGGACCTGCAATACAAAGGTGAGACAGATGGGTTAAACGCTCCATATTACACCTTTTGTTTTCAACATGAGGATGTTCGTCACTGCAGGCTCAGGGGAGGTTGATCTGGGTAATTAGTTTACTAAGCCGTCTTTGTGATGTCTCTACTAGGAAGAGCACAAAGACTGCTATGCTTTTTTTCTATAGGTGAGCTAAGTATAGCTCTAACCTGCTGAAGTGATAATTGTAAATCACACACAGGCCTCATGGGACACACACCTTGACAGATTCAGATAAGCCCCAACTGACGCTGTTCCTTTCTGTTCGGGTGGCAACAGCATGGCAATGCATTTTTTATTTAGCCCCCTTCACTTATAAACAACACCCAGAATTGAAAATTCTGTCATCATTTCATTTGTCGCTCCAAACCTTTATAACTTTCTTTCTTCTGTGAAACATAAGATATTTTGAGAATATTTTTTTTTTTGGTCCATACAATGGAAGTCCCATTGTAAGTTGTAACCAAAGTGGTTGGGTTACCAACATCCTTCAAAATATATTTGTTTTCTGCGGAGGAAGAAAAGTCATACAGGTTTGGAACAGCAAACCCTTCAAAGCTCCATAAGGTAGCAAAATATGCTTTAGTTTATTCTTCTGTAATTGTTACTCTAATATCAGGAGAGTTTTATATTATTGCGACAGGTAGGTTAGATATAATGTAGATCTGGGTCACTAAAGACCCGACTATGTAATAATGATTGGTGAAACATTCAAGCATTTAAGGGTTAAAAAGGACAAAAAGCATTGTGAAAGCTCCATCTGAATTGTGTGCTATATTCCAAGTCTTCTTTACAGTTATTGAACCAAATTCAATCAACACTGAACTGATTTAACCTGAATAATGACTGTTTATTATTGTCTTTTTAGAGCTGCTTTACAGCAGAATTGAATTATTTTTGCATCATTGATTCATTATCCTGTTTATCACTGTAAAGCTGTGAAAAAGTCTTGTATAAAATGCTATATAAATAAAAGTGACTTGACTGACTGTTCCTCTCAGAAAATTATTGCATGGCTTTAGAAGGTTTGGACTACTTTCATGGTGAATTTTTGTGAGTAGTTTTTGGAGTTTGACAGCATGTGATCACTGAACTGAAGATGTAGTGTAGTGTGCAAATAAATGCATACAGGTTTGGAACAACGCAAGGTTGAGTAAATATTGACAGAATTTTCCGTTTCAAGCAAACTATCCTTGAAATCCTTTGTTATTCCTACAACTTTGTCAGATAATACTTTTTTTGAAGAAGCGTAGAAGGATGATCTAGTCATGTGAGAGTTTTTAGAGGACTGTAATGATTAATGAAAGAATGAGAAGGAAGATTAAGAAAACACTGATTCATTGATTTAGTTGGAAAGAAGAACCTTACTTGAAAACCTATTTTAAGACTCCCTAAGAACATCTTAGTCTGTGGAGCAGGAGAGTGCAGGTCTTGAGAGGCGGTGTTTGGTCAAGGGCTTTTGTTCTGCTCCCATTGGGACCACAGGTGACAATTAACATGGGCAAGATAGGCTGATGCTTTGTGCTGTGTAATATGACCAGTGGAGATGTCACACACACACACACACACACACACACACACACACACACACACACACACACACACACACACACACACACACACACACACACACACACACACACACGCCTAGCATTGGGATCATATGGAAGCTCTTTAATTGTGACTTTATTATACCTCACACTTGTGACTTTACCTTATCTTTAAATCTTGCATTTATGAGTGCCTCATAATGTCCCATATTGCAATTGTGACTTTATATTGCCAGTATACTGTATATCCAATTGCAATCTCTCAATGTGACTTTAAATCTCGCAGCTTTTTGTCTTCCAAATGCAACTTTATATCTATCAATGCTTGCAATTTCATTATGGAGTTTGACTTTATATATCACAATTCAATTGTGACTTTGTTTCTTGTAACTTACTCTATATCTCATAATGTGCCATTAAATCTCATAATTGTTGCTTTGATTCTTGCTTTGATTTCAACCTCATATCTCGCAATTGCAACATTATAGCTTCCAATTGCAGCTTTAAATCTCACATTGTCACTTTATATATAAGCAGTTGCAACTTTGTTTTTCGTAATAATGACTTTATGTCGTAATGTGACTTTATCTCACAATTACCTATTTATGTTTTACTCTGAGGCAGAAACAGGATCTCCTAGGATCCTTGTGGAGACGCAAGTCGTGTTGTTTGGCACGTTTCTTCGAAATCTTGGCGTATTACGCTCACAAAAATAAGCAACAACATTTACATCAGCACAAGTTACAAAGCACAGATTTTAGAAAGAGATGTTTAACAGCTTAGTTAAAATAAATGCACTTTGTTGGACTGAGCATCATGGTTAGTAATACTACACATCTTGAAATAAACGTTTTCAATGACATGAAGCTCCTTGGACAAAAGTGTGTTAAAACCTTCCTCTCTTCGCAGGTTTCGGCAGGTGTTGATGGAGAATGAACCTGAGGTGCAAGAGGTTTCCGGACTCTTCCGTTCTGTGCTTGTGGAAACACTTGAGCGCGTTCATGAGGAGCAGGAGGCTCAGCGTCTGACCCACCAGTGGAACAACAGACGCTCCATAAGCCTGTCGCTGATGAACTTCAAGTCTCGCGTGCGGATCAACCCTTTTGGCAGCACCTTGGGACTGAAATCAAGCAGTTACGGCTCAGAGGAAGATGGCATGGACGTCAAGACTGTGTGTGAGGATGTTGAGAAGGGCCTTAGCCTGACAGCGGAGAAAGCGCAGCGCGTGTGGAGCATGCCAGAGATCCGGCACAAGGGAATCAATGTTAAAGCTTGAGTGGGATTCAGCGGGATCTGGTCCAAATCAACGACTGGCTGATATTCCCAGCATCACCTTCACTTTCAGTGTGTTTATATTAAGAGGTCTAAGCATGGAGGCAAGAGGCATGGTCTTATAAGCAAAGCATCACAAATCAATAAATCTTACAAGGATTACAGATCATAAACCCAGACTGTTTATTTTTGAGTTTGTGCAGTAAATTCTTAAAATAGAATGAGAGATATTTATCTGATCACTCACCATTAGATTAAATTTGTTATTCTGAAATGCTAAAAAATTTCCCTTGAAAAAGTTTTTGTATGACCTTTGTTTCACATTAATATATATATATATATATATATATATATATATATATATATATATATATATATATATATATATATATATATATATATATATATATTCCAGTGCAGGTCTACTTTTTAGTAACATCGTCCCCTTTTTCAAACCAAGTGGGCCTGTATTTTGTGTGGAAATGTTCAGATACTTGTGATTTATAGATTTTTTCTTGTTGTCTTACAATGTGTGTGCAATTGAGTAATGAGGTGTTAGCAAGACATTTAAATCTGAGTCACAGTACAATCAGTGTAACTGTTTAATTTAGGATGTTGCACTATAAAACAATACGTTTTCATTTTATTGTGCTGAAAAAATAAAGAGCTTATGATTCTGCGATACAGTGACGATACCCTACATTTTTAACAAATGCCTCTATTGTATCTTATAATTTTTTGATGATTGTGGAAGACAATTATACCTTTCACGTTCTTTCTAAAGAGTAAAAGACCAACCTTTCCTTGCTCAAAGAATGATGTTGCACATTAGTTAATCTATCAGTTAGGAGGCCATGCTGGTGTACTTCTAAAAGTTACAAAATATCATATATATATATAAAATTTTAAATGGACAGGTTTTCTCTTCTGACCAAAAAAATATTGATGACACATAGGCATATCCAAATGTTGCCAAATAAAATGCTCTCTCTTTGACTAACAATAACAACTACAACAAGGACCTAAAGATGTTTGGTTAAAAAAAAAGGGGACTTCTGATTTGTCCCACCCCAATGCCCTGTTTCCATAGGGAACCATCAAAATAACAGTGTAACTGCAGAACTGAATTCCAAACTTTCTCAAATATCTTCAGGAATGTGTGCCCCAAACATGACAATAGTGAGAAAATGCTATGTATTATAAACTAAATACCTATACTATAACTGATTAATATAACATTATAGCTAAAGTCTGCATAAATAATTAGCTTGTCTGTCGACAAAGAAATGTGTGTAACAGAGTGCTGGGATGCTGATTGATGTGTATTAATTCATGCAGCAACAAAGCCTGTGGCAAATAAATGTATCTTCAAACACTTCCTCAGCTATAAAAGGTAACACTTTATTTTACAGTGTCCTTGTTACATATTCTTGCCACAGTAATAACAGTAACGTATGCATACTTACATGCAACTAACCCTAAACCAAATCCTAATCCTACCCTTACACTATAGTAAGTACATGTAGTTGCTTAATATTACTCAGTACTTAAATATATAATTACACTGTAACAATGACACCTTAAAATAAAGTGTAACCCAATAAAACTACAGTAAACTATGCCAATCTAACTAATGCTGATGATGTATGTGGCATCAAAACCTTTTTGAGAGACTATAAAATAAA
The DNA here is from genome assembly GCF_965113295.1 of Leuciscus leuciscus. Taxonomy (NCBI): domain Eukaryota; kingdom Metazoa; phylum Chordata; class Actinopteri; order Cypriniformes; family Leuciscidae; genus Leuciscus; species Leuciscus leuciscus. The sequence continues at coordinate 19,297,069 of NC_138743.1, forward strand.
GGACACAATTTATTAAACAATAACCTATTGTCATGAGAACGATCAGATGCACATAATTCACAATGGCAGATCAGAAGCTGTTCTCAATACCCGCTGGTGGCGCCTTTGCATTCGGCAGATCACCACAGTAAATGCACAGATTATCAGAGGATAACAAGGCAAACACCATTGGAACAACACCATTATGATGATGTTTCAAATTGAATTTTTTTTTTTTTTTTTTTTTTTAAAGGGTGAAGCTTCACTTTGAGACATATTATACAACCTTCATTTCCCTGGTGAATCAGGCCAAACTGTTCATATATCAATCACATAACATCTTTCTGCATCTCTCAGAACATTTACTTACTGATTCAATTATTATTTACTTGAGCTTTGCATTTAAAAATGAGAATACAAGAATACTTATTTTTTTATACAATTTCAGTAACATATAACAATGTCACACCCAAGCTACAGTTCTCATAGGGTACAGTTTATCAGACACATAACATAAGTACTGCAGGACACAGCCTGGAATTAAAAAAGGACAACAATTATCTACATGAAGAATTTATGGAAATGAATTGTCAATGTATAACATCAGGCAACAACATTAATAGTTGGAGATGGTCTGTCCCTGAGTGGTGGTCAGGTGAATAATAATAATAAAAAAAACTGGTTCTGTAGTTCCAGGCCTGGACTGAATCAGAAGGTGGAGTTTAAGAACTCCAGCAGTTCAGCTCTGTTTTTGTCCATCTGTTTTAAAGGAAAGAAACAGCTGGATGATAGATCTGTGCACAACCGTTAACTTGGCTATAGTCCATCTGATTTACATTTGAATCAGAAATGAGAACAAAACCAGATAAAAGAAGCAGAGTAAATATATGCACACTCTTTTAATTAAGAGGCCATATTATGCCCTTTTACAAAGTCTTGATTTCGTTTTTAGGGTCTACAAGAATACAGTCAAACCAAAAATTCTTCAGACACCAGATATCATTTTAGATTTTTTTTTCTTCTAGTGGGTGCAGGACACTATAGTTCATTTATGTAAGTGACGATAGCAAAATAAAGTAAACTGTGACATATTATACCCAAAACTTCTTCATATAGTGGACTACCAGTAAAATTTATAAAAATGTGGGGACCAAATATTATTCAGACACTTTGACCTGACCATGTTTTGCTTAAGTGTTTTTCTTTAATTGCTAATGTGACCTTTTACACCACAGACTGAACAAAATTAAACATTGCTTAGTAATTGGTTGACCTAAATTGGTATTATCTAATTGTGTACTTTAACAGATGACAGCTATTCAACCTAATACATTTGTGAGACAGTCTAACAGAAGGATGGCCAAAACCAGTGAAATATCAACTGATCTGATAACTCTGAGTTCTTGTCATATTTTATTACCATTTTCATAACTATAGCGAATAAACTGTGATAATGTGAAAAATGTTGAAGGTGTATGAATACATTTTGGTTTGACTTGTTTTTCATGCTTGTAAACAGCGACGCTCTGTTTAGTTCTTGTCTCTATGAAGCCCCTCCTTCCGAAAAGCGCAGTGTGCTCTGATTGGTCGGCTGGACAATGTGTTGTGATTGGTCAACCGCTTTGAGGAAATGGCACACCCCTTACCATAACCGTAAGTTTTAAACACACAACTAACACAACTCAGCCAGGCCTCGTCCCATTTTTCCGAATGCCTTGGGTGGGAATTATATAAATGAGGAAAATTGTGACGTGTTCATTCCTGGAAGAAACTCAAGACTACAATGGAGTCATTTCAAGGAGTTCAGAAACAGTGGTAACAGACTAACAGTGGTGTGCTTTGTAGATTTGCAGACCTTTTTCATGCTCAAACAGCAACATTACACTCTATAGAAAGTTGAATATATAAAAGAGCATAATAGGTCCTTTTAAAAATCTAATGTTTAATCATGTTTTTCTTTCATGGTGTGTAATATGCACAACGGAAAAACTCACCTGCTTGTCTTTCTTTGATTTTTTAACTTTCATTTTAATCTTTTTTCCTGATATCATACTGTACTTGCCACTTTTCTTCTTTTCCTTAAGATACTGGGGATGACAGAAATTATGTTATATCACTTTTATAATTACAGAAAGAAAAAAGAAAAGAAAAAAAGAGACACATTGCTAAAATATGATGCCCAATATGAGGAGTCGAGCACCTTTGAAATCTGAACAGGTCCAGAGCTGTCGTCCTGCTCTTTGTGTCCCTTTTCCTTCTTTCGCTTGCGTATCTTCTCTTTTCTTCCTTTCTAAAAAATAAAAATAAAACGATAATAAATAATTACAGAATTTTATCTTTTGTGAGAACTGTCCTTTAATACTGGCTCTTGACCGAAGTACACAAATGTACAGATTCAACCATACCTTTTTGCCATGTCTCTCTTTCCCTTTCTTTGAAGATTTGCTTTGCTTTTTGCAAGAATCTGCCAGCAGAAGCACAAAACACATTGACATTTCTTGCATCTCATCTGCATAAATCTTTATGTTATCAATTGAAATGGTTTCCTCTTTCCTTTTAATGAAGTATGTGAAGTTTTACACCTGCAAAAATTGTCTTTAAGGACTAACGTTATACACTTGGGAGTGAAGCAAGACTTTAATTCATTTTTATTAATATAGCATTTTGAATTTAACTTACCTGAGTTACTGGAGCTGGAGTTACTATGTGATGATGAACTGCTGGAAGAAGAGCGTGAAGAAGAGGATGATGATGACGAAGAGGAGGAAGATGAAGAACTGGAAGATGATGAGGACGACCTGCTTCGGCTCCTTGCCCGCTTCCGGTTATCTCTTCCTGTTAATACATTTAAAACACTGTAAGCAAAATGATTCCTGCATGTTCGGCTAGTCAGGGTTAGTGATCCTGAGACTCACCTCTGCTGTGAGAACTACTTGACTCACTTCTCTCCCTGCGGTCCACTTTGGCAGACTGAAAAGAAACAAATAAAACATGATAATAAAACCGAACAACCAGATCCTTTCAAATGTTCAAAACATGGACGGTGAATCGCAGGCATGACTAGAATTTACACAAGTTATTCTCGCACAAGAAACGAATCATTCTACAACCATTTACACTTTATCTATATTAATAGAGACAAAAGCTTGTGAACCTAAACCAGAGAATTACAGCTTTATCTGAAGATTAACGAGACTGCTGTCTTTAATGCAAGCGGTTCAACAGTTTACCATGTTTATGTTAAACTATCCTCAAAATGCGGTCCTTCCGCCCACAAGAAAAATCAGGAAAATCAGAGGAATAGCACAATATGAATATAATCCGTGCTTAAAATAAACTGCGGAGCATTTAAATGCCTGTTTTTCATGTCTGTGATCAGTGCGTGAGTATCAATAAGATAAACACCACTGCGCGGCCATCTTATTTTACGTCATACAAACTAAATTATCCGGGTACTGCTAGCAGCGCAGGCGCGCGACCCACACGAGCATACAATTAAATTGTCGTTGTACAGTATATTTACTATTCATTTGCTAATAACGTTTCTCTACATCATTATTCATTCATAAACGTTTTGTCCAGTCCGGTTTAGAAGCGGCACGAAGACGACGTTATCAGGTGATAACTGTTACTTTTCAAAGCGCTGACAGGCATCTACATGTAACAGACTCCTCATTGGCCACTGGAGGGTACGTCAACGGCGCCGCCATATTGGTCCGGGCAACTTGCCATAACTCTCATTCGTATACTGAAGTAAAGATCCCTGGCTATTTTGACACCCCAGTGTCTATTTTTTATTTTATTTTTAAATGACAATTTAACAAACAATAATATGTAGGCTATATGGCTCTAGCAGAATTTCAATTTCGTTGGAGAATATTAAAACGAGTAGTAGGCCTATAGCCTATTTTAGTTTAAAAAAAAAAACTTTTTTATGAGGCAAAACACATCCTGACATTTAAATGCGATTTGATGGAGGATTCGGCTTTCTGGGCTGTCACGAACATTTCATGTGGTTAAAAGGAGCCGTTTTTTGACATAATGGAGGACACATATTGAGGGATCAGTAGCTATACTTCCCATGGGTACTGCCAGACAAGATATGCTACCAATGTTTACATCTCTTTTATTGAAACGCTACTACATTTTAATAAACAGTTTCTTCTGATAAGATACGTTCACTACATGTTGTGTCTATTCTTAAGAAAGCATAAATGTCAAGCCAGAAAGCGTGACAGCAGAAACTCTCCCTTACCTGTTTGTAACCCAATAGTGTCAAGCTATTTTTTTCTTTGCTTATATCCAAATTAACTGGACCCTTTGTTTATAGATTAAGTAATTCATATTTCATTGTTTTTTAATATAATACAATAGATAAAAATGCATAATTAAATAGGCTACAGGAGGGTATGTTTCTTCTGCCATACATATATTTTCCGACAGGGGCCGCCATAGAGTAAATGAAACTAAATTGTTGCCACCCCGATACTGTCAAAAAGAACATTATTGCAGTTTATTGTTAGTTTTTCAGGATATATAGTTTTAAATACTTCATATATCATTGCATAAAGGGTTGTTACTGATCACAAAAATAAACAACAGTAATTGTTGCAAGAAAGTTGAAGAATTTCTCTTTCGGTTGTTGACTAATAGAGTGCTGTATAGCGTACTTTTTGTAGGCCAACCAGGAAGTTATCATCACCCTGTTAGTCTCAGACGTCACACCCAAGGTGGTCCTGAGCCACAGAGAAACTGGTAGCCAGGCAAAAGATAATTGACCAATCCTAAGTGGCAATGTCACTATATACATTCTACCAGCATGGTTTGGCACGGTCGGTTAGACAAACATGCTGAGATTTCCGGGCCGAGAACGGTTTGTTATCGTGCCGTGCCGAAACCAAGCTCAAGTGGAAACATAACTGGAACCGTTCCTTACCATTGTTAGAACCATTCAGTGGCTAAAGATGCCGTAACGCCAAACCCTCTGATGGAAGAAGCAAGCCGTCGTGTTTACAACTGTGACAATGAGTGTTTATCAGGATCAACTAAACTCTGGTTTGTCAAAAGTATTTAAAGTTTGCAGCATAGACTCCTTCAAATACATACAAGAGTTTGTACATACAACACTGGTCTGTTATTGTAAGGACAGCGACGTTACATTGTCACGGCCCTAAACATGATGCGGAACAAATTAAGCAAACTGTGATTGGTTGAAATTCTGCCGTCTGGCTAAACAATACACCCTGGTTCCCTCGACAAAAACCCGAAAGGTTTTGGCCTACAAAAATATGTCATCCCTCTATTGGCATAATTGTCAAACAAAACAAACAAATAAAAACATTCACAATGAATACATCTCTAGTGATGATAAAAAATTGGGTCAATAAAAACAAAGCTTATTCAAAGGAAAATTAACTACTGGCACGGGCAAGTAGTTACATGGGCGTAAATAAAATAGTAGACGTGTCAACTACACTTTTTTTTTTTTTATAAACCTTGAGATTGGGCTGTTTAAGTAAATGTATAAAGAAAAGTGTATATCTGGTTACCATGCATGATGAAATTTATAATAGTTCTATTAGATGGAGTATAACATACCACAGCACAGCACAGCATTACAAATATCTTAAACCTTTTTACAGAACACAATCTCTGTTAAATCACACATTAGCAGCCTTAAATATAATTATAATAATAATAAAAAAAAAATTCAGATTCAGGCTGATTTTTATAAATGACAGTAAAAGTTTAATACATTCACAGATTTTTCAAATACAATGAATTGATGAGGTTTGGGAGTGAGGCATGTGGGAACACATACATTCAAAGACAAAGATTAAATCAGTAAGTCAGCTTGCAAAGAGTTTTTCCATAGCCTCTTTATCTTAAAACAACATGGCATTTGGAAGTCTTACCAAGTGCAAGCAGTGACTATCCGATCACGTCAGCTTATTTGTACTATGAGCTGAAAGTTCAAGCAATGCAGTAAAATAGCTTTTATGTAATGCTGTTGTATGACATCATAGTTGTACAATAATCCTGACAAAAAGTTTCAAATATATAATGTACAGTGGCCCCAAAATGTATTTGGACACTATATCACACTGAAGACAAATGACGCTACAGCTTTTCCTCAGAATTAACTTCACATTTCTTAGCCATTTATGCCATTACATTTAATCAGTTGGTCCAGTGTCCTTTAGTCCTTTGGGCAGTTTCTTCACAGCCAGAAAGTTACAAAATCGTTGTCTTTTTTATGAGTGTATATCTTGTTGTTTCATATTTTTTAAACCTAACAACCTGGAAAAGTGTGCTTGGTTATCTTTGTTTTAAATACATGTCACTTTATTTGATATTTTATTTTTTATGTTTTATATACAATTTTAAATGGGACTTGAAATACTTTTTGGGGCCACTGTTTGCCTGAGTTCATATTATATGATTAGAAATTGTGTGGAAAATATAAAAGTCAACAATATATTTGTTAGTTTTTCAGGATACAATAGTTTTAAATACTTCTTATATCATTGCATAAAGGGTTGTTACTGATCACAATAATAAGCAACTATAATTGTTGAAAGAAAGTTGAAGGATCTCTCTTAAAATATATATATGAAAGCATTGGTCAAAAGGCATATCTAGCGATGATTAAAACTGGGTCTGTAGAAAAAGCTCATTCAAAGCAAAATGAACTACGATCAAAAGGCACTTAAGAAAGAAGTCTCACATTGGCTCAGATTTTTTGGCATGTTACAGTGAGTCAGTCAGTGTCTGTTAAGTGCAATTCAGCAGATGACAACAATAACTGACCCGCACTTTGAGTTAACTTTAACCATCTTACATTTCATTAGGCTATACACTGTGAAAAAGAAATTGTTGTTTCAACTTTAAAAAGTTAGTGCTAGTGCTAGTGCTGCCTTAAAATGTTAAGTTTAATCAACTTGAAATGTGAAGTTCTAAGTGACAACTTGGATATTTGAGTTGTAATTTTTTTCTTACATTTTTTTTTTTCTTAAAAAAATGTAAGGCAGAATGAATGCTTACTTTTTAAAGTTGAAACAACACATTTGCTACAGTGTATAATGCCTACACTTAAAAGATTTTAGAGACCACTTATCAGTTTAATAATATGAATTGCATGTTTTTTAATTTTAGCTACACGTATTTAGAAAAGCACCACTTACAAAAGAATCCATGCTTCATGGTGTTCACTAGTGTCTTTAACAGCTAAAACTAAAATCTTTAACAGCTAAAACTAAAATCTTCAACAGCAGATGGTTGAAAAGCTCCGGAGGTGCTTATTGGACCTTATTGGCTCTTGTGTTGTGAAGTTGGTTTGAAGCAGAGCTTTAAGCCTCTGCTTTGTTCTGGGAAAAATCGCCATGAGTCAAACGCTCTTCGGTTTCTTCCTCTTCCTCCGGTACCTGCATATCAAAAGCATCCACAATTACCAAACTTATAAGCTACAAGACATTTTCATGAATGTAAAAAATGTTGTGACCATGTATTACTAAATAGCATTTAGTAATTTCTCTTTTTTTATTATGCGGCTCTTTGGAATAGGCCTACTTGATCCTGATTGGTCAATCGCTCCATCCAGCGGTATGTTGTTCCCCGATAACAACCGGTAAGAACTGATAACACAGGCTCATCTGGGTAACTGTCACAGTCGGCACTTTACGCTTGCTAGGAACGTTTTTTCTTCGTGGAAGTTTTGCGTTCGGTGAGCAAAATCAACATTTTGTGTACAGATATTTAATTATATTATATTAATTAGTATCTCAGACTCACTCTCTCTTGTTTCATCCAAACACAGCTGCTGCCATTTTTTTGACAATTGTTTTGTAAACTGTAATGGATTAAAAAATAACAAACGATAAACGAAGATCTCAAATTAATATCTCTTATTCCCATATTATTTATGTGGCGAAATGCCATGTAATAAGTGGTATGACTGTACCATATCTCTTAAATGTCTGTCTAGTTTGAACTTTCCGCTTGCTAGCAACTACTTTCGTTTTTACGTTTGCGTTTAAAGAGCCAATAAATTGTTTCAACTCAGATCAATATTTCATGTCTAATTATTTACTTATGTGGCAAGTAGCCGTGTAATAAGCGGGATAATGTACATTATCCTTTACTTGACGTACCTCCCAGAAGATTGAGTCGTCAAAGCAGTTTTGGTCAGGTGGCTGTCCCAAAAATGGAATCTTCATAATCAGACCTGGAGGAAGTATGAACAATTGTTTACTTTGTGTTGTTTTATTATACATTTATATATATATATTTTTGCAATATAATAAGGTAATTTTAAGTGGGTCAGTGACATGTGTCCAAAAATCTAGATAAAAACCATGTGCAAAGTTCTTAAAAAAAAAGTGTACTCTTTGAATTCATGTTGGTTTCATATGGTTTTAATCTGAATAAAATGTATTAGATCTGAATAAAAATAAATGCATAAATACAATGTCTTGAAGATTTTATGGTGCTTGTATCAGTACCCACCTGTGATCAACCCACCCACCAAAGCAAACCCTAGAGATGATGCCAAACCCCCTGCCTGATGAGCTGCTGAAACACTGGGACAAACAAGCACAGAGATATTAAAACCATTTATTGCCATACTGATAATAGCAAAAATCCCAAAACAAAATGTTAAGAGCTGACAGCTACCCGTTTTTCTTATTCAGTGCTGCCGCCACAATGCCGGCAAGACCGCCTAGGATGCCCGGCATGCCATGGAGGTTATGCACGCCACAGGTGTCTTGGATTCCCAGTTTGGAGGCGAGTATGGGCTGAGGAAAGAGAGTGATGGACACAAAGATGGATCAATATGCAAATGATTTATGGTATAGAGAAAGTCTGGGATGTGAAAGAATATCATACAGTGAGGAACTTAAAGCCAACGGTGGAGATGATGCCTGCAATGGTTCCGATCAGCATTGCTCCGAATGGCTGGATGTCCATGTCGGCGCAGGTACCCACCGCAACACCTCCAGCCAGCGTGGCGTTCTGAATATGAACCTGTGCAACAGAATACAACAGGCTAAGTCATAAGGCTTACTAAATGTGAGATCTGGTACAATAACAAGAGACTGGTATGATGACCCACCATGTCAAGTTTCCCTTTCTTCTCCACCAGACTGGAGGTAGCATAGGCAGCGAGAGTACAAGCAGCCAGAGAGAAATATGTGTTGATAACAGCTCTTAGCTGAGCATCACCAGGGTCAGCAATAGCAGAATTAAAGCTGGGCCAGAACATCCACAGGAAGACTGTGCCTACAGACACAGGAAAAGTGGAATGTGAATGTACCTATACATACACAATGCTTGATGAATTACATTTGTATGAAGCACATTTTTAGTGTTGGTATGCTTACCAAATCGCAGAATGGAGACTGCCCTGCACTTGAATTATTTGATTTGACATAAATTATGTTGTGAGCTACAGAAGTACAGTAAGTTAAAAGCTTAATGTCACCACCAATATTTTCTAGAGTTGTTTTGTCCACTAGATTTTGTGCAGGCGTATATATTTTAAACACCAAGGTCTACACATACCGATCATTGCAAACAAGTCTGAGTGATAGACTGATCCATCTTTATCATGGCCGTTCCGAAGACCTGGGCGATAAAGAACACGAGCGACAGACAATCCAAAGTAAGCCCCAAAAGCATGGATGGTCATGGAGGCACCAACATCAGAAACCTGTTAAGAAACAAGAATGGTTATGAAGAACAGATGAAAAACTTTCAGTAGCCTAAAAGTTTAAGTTTGACTGCAGCTTTAAGGTAAGGTTTATTTTGTAGCGGTGACATCAACTGTTCAATATCAGATTCATCACATCATTAATTTCCTTTGATCCAGGCACCAAATCTTCTTCATGACTAAGAGGGTGTTTATGATACCATGTGTTTTAGTTGTTATTGGAACACTGGGTGTGTTCATCAAGTTTATCCTGTCAACTTTAGGAAGGAGATGGAAAATAGCCTTTTTCCTTCATCTTTGACCCAGCTTCCTTTTGTAAAAAAAAAAAAAAAAATTACTTTGCAGGAACTCAGACAGCATGAACATTGGGACTCTGCTAAAAAAATTATGAATAATGTTTAACCTGCACTAAACCCTCGATCTGGTGCAAATCAAGTTAGTGGTCAAATAAGAATGGAAGAGATGGTTGATTCCTCCAAGAACACTAAAATGACGAATTAAGTAAATGAACGAATGAACCTTTACAAACCCCAAGAATTTCCACAACCACATGCTCATTGATGCAGAAGATGGTGATCTCCAACAAGGTCATGATGAGAAGCTGGACAGGGCTGGTTTTCCCCAAAACCGCTCCAAACGAGATCAGAACCGTTGCTGTACTGAAGTCAGCATTTATCATTCTGTAGAGAAGGAATTATGGGACAGATGCAGAGTTTTACTCATAGGCATTTGTAGTCAGATATCTATTTCATTGTATTGTTTTACATTGATTACATTTAAAGTTAAATTGAGTTAAATGTAACTGAACATCTAGCATTTAACTATTTTGTTGAATAATAAAATAAGGAGCAGCTATATTAAGTCAGTCACCCAAGATCCTATGGTCACCAAAAGGATGAGTTTACCTATCAATGCTGACTCTTATTTTTCCATCATGCAAGTGCCAGATGTTCTGGAGGAGAAGACCCCACTGCAAGCCAAAGGCAGCCAGCAACAGGTTGACACCCACACTGCTGAAGCCATATCTCTTTAGGAAGGTCATCAAGAAACCAAACCCAATGAAGATCATCACGTGTACATCCTGAAACACTGGACACATGGATAAAAGGTTGATGAGAGAGTGGTTTCTCCACATCTAAAGCCTGAAGTTATTCACAGCATTCTAGAACCACATTTACTCCATCAGTAGTTTGAACAGGTCAGCAATGAAAATGTGCACTATAGCAGTGATTTACAACTTAAATTTCTGTCTGTTCATCACACAAAGCTATTTTATGACTTAAAAAATGTAGCAAACAGATTATATGAACAACATTTATGATATTTTGCTATTTTTGTCCTTTCCTTGGTTGACAGTACTGCATGAAGATTTGTGTAAAAAACAGATGAACAATTTATTTTCAAGGTGACCTGTTTCTTTTAAAGTACAAGAGAAAATGCATAATATATTAAGCAGTAAAGTACTCCAAGAATCTTTACACAGAAACACAATTATGCTCAGCACAAAAAAGTCTGTTTTAGAGTAAACCTTGCAAATTTGTAATGCTCATGTTCTTCAGCCAAAAACCATGTGGTACAAAGGTCTTGTGTGCTCTTCTATTAGTCTATGAATGACAGCATAAGAAGGCGCCCTAAGTGACCCTGTTGGCGTGTGTAATTTTATTTACTTCACATGACTCTAATGAGCGTTAAAATGTACTTATTCCATGATTAGTTACATTCAAGCAAATCCAGCCTTTTCAGTGCCCTAACTGGCTGCAACACAACAAGCCATAAGATGTTTTCGAAGTGGCTTTCTATGTTTTAGAAAGCGTTGACTGGGCACTGCACATGCACTAATGTAATGCACATGTAAACAAATATGTGACCCTGATTGCAAAGTTTTAAGTACATATGAACAGAACTTTCAGAATCTGAAACTCAATTGGATTAATTTGGATTGACAAAAAGCATAAACACACCCAGAGATTTGCAGTGACAAAGCAACCTGAAATCATTTGTTTTCATGAATGATACTTACCATTGGGAATGGAAACCATGTCAGAAATTGAGTGACTCTGATCCACGGATTAATCATTTCATTGCTATGATGTATATTATATTGCTGCATTTTGAATTAAAATACTTTCTGGCAATCCACCCAGGGTGTTTCCCTGCCAAAATGGGGATGGATGTAGTAAGTAAATTGTAGCAAACTGATAGCTTTTCAAGAGAAGCAAGGAAATGCTTAGAGTAAATAGGTTCACTTAGGCCTATATATTATATGTATAAAAAATTATGTGAATTAACAATACTTAAATGCACACATTGATTGTCTTAGTAACACATAGCACCAACACTGCTGGCCTTAGCCTATCTTTCCTGCAGAGAGGAAATGAGCTCTACACTGTCCAGATCAGGAAGCTGTACAGTCAACATCCCTGGACACAGAGATAGGATATGGTCCAGAACACCTGATTCATCAGCAAGGCCCGTTTTCAGACTACACAATGCAAACCATATCATTGTCCCCCTACTGATGATAATCAGACACATTAACGATTGTCAGGAAGTTTAAACGGGTCTCATTGTCAGTCCCAAGAGAGACAAGTGGAACCGCAAAGAGTGAACCTCCAAGGTGCGGCACCAGACTTTGAATAGGCGAACATTACTTCAGGCTTCCTCGGAATGCCTCTGAAACCCTCCACCCATTCAGTAATCCACACAAAATCTAAACTTGCCAGTGGACAAACCCAAATAGTCATCAATCATAGTGCTCATGGTCTGACATCTGCTAAGCTCATCAAGATAGCCGATGAACCCTGGAAGTACTACCAACTAAGCTTATAGAGGTACTTTTATTTGCTAGCAGCATATTTTTATAGCTTTCAATATATTTTTATTGCTCTCTCTCTTTATAAACGATCATATTCTAATTTTATAACATATTCCATGCTGACAGCAGACCGTACAAAGGTCTGTATACGATGATACAGTAAAAACAGACTAAACAGGAAAACTTCAGATAAATATGCAATGATTAAAAATCAGCAAAGTTCAGTCTTATCTCGCTATGCAACCCATCTAAAAACAAACAGACAAGAGAATGTGATCTATAACTGCATAAACTCTATTCTCACTGGTCATTTTTTGAAGTTTCACAGAAAACATCTCAACAAAAGGATCCCCCAAAATTTGATAGGATCTAGCTGTTATATCACCACAGCCCTTCCCATCCTTCTTACTTCCAATTCAGTTGTGATACCACAGTAGTGTTTTTTTACTCTGTATTCAACCATTCGTTTACTTTATTGTCACTAGTCTTTGATGGTTGTTGAGCAATAAAATGCTGTCTTGCTGGAACCCCCCAAAAAACATTTAAGTGGGCCTCTGACACAGCTGAAACAGAGGTTATCTACCCTTATCAGCTGTTGTACGGCCCAAGTCTTTTCCTCTGATCTTTCTGTTGAAAACATATTTACAGTGATAGAGTTGGCTAAAGAACTTTTCACTGGCTATTTAATGTATGCATACTTTGGAAGAGCATCATAGAGGAATACAGATAAACTTGCCGGCTGAGTAAAGGTGCATAATCCATTTTTCCCAACCATTAGCTCTTACAACAAACAAAATAATTTTCCCCAGTGAAATTTTTCGTATTTCCCACATGCAACAGATTTGCTGATAAAATCTCAAAGGTCCTATTTTCCTAATGGGTGGAAATGTTCCTCTCTTCGCAAATGTTCAACTACTTAATTACATTATGTCAGCGCTAATTTAGAGCGCTGTGACATAACTTAGCTATATCTGTTTTCTCTGCTGCCAAGATTAAAGTGCCCTTTATTTTCTTTTCTTTGAAGCTTTTCTCATTCATTTTTGGAATGCTTTGCATGTTTGTACAAAAGTAACAGATGGCCTTAGTTTTCCCAGTCTATCAACACATATGCTTTTTATTTTTATTTAATTTTCACGTTTTCTTTGAATAGTTTTTAAAGGTCATCAAGTTCATTGGGTGGCAAAGAATTTGAATGCTCTAATACAGGGGTTCTGAACTTTGGCTCTCGAGGTCCACTTTCCTGCTGATGTTTGCTCCAAGCCTAATCAAACACACCTGAACAAGCTACTCAAGGTCTTCAGGATTACTAGAAAGTTACTTGGCAAGTTTGATCAAGGCTGGAGCTAAACTCCGCAGGATTTGAGTTGAGTTGAGACCCCTTGCTCTAATATATATACAACTTCACATGCCCAGCACTTTGAAAACTAAAAAGTTTTATCTATTCAGTATATCTATGCCAAAAAATAAATAAAAAATAAAAAGCAAAGTAACTGATATTAAGAATGCTGACTGATTGACAACATTAACATGCAGGCTCATACTGTCTCTGAACACACCTATTGCAAATCAAAGGCAGAAGAGTTATTGTTAAGGGTAAATATATTTAGTTGAATCTGGAGATTTAACTGCACAATTAAACTCTTGTTTATTGGAGAAGATTGTTGTTTAAAGGATAAAGGGGGCTGGACTAGTCGTGTCTCTGTAGGGTACTGTGAAAACCACTAAGAACAACAAACTACGACTGCAATTAACAAACAGATGACTGTTCTTGTCAAGTCCTAGATAAATTCACCAATGACATTAACATTAAAGTTCAATGTACTTGTAACTTTAAGACAATTATGCAGGTTACACATTTTGAAGGCTTGAATGGAAACTTTGAGGACACATGTGACATTAAGACTAATCTTGCATGTTCATCCTCTCCACACCCTAGAGCTGGTTTCAGTCCAAACTGTGTCCAAGCAAGCAACTATACGAGTGCAATTTGAAGATAAAAGGAAATATTTTTCAGCCAATGCTTGTCATCTCTGCAAATGAGCATAGCATGCAGAGAAAAATAAAGGAATGCAATTGATGTTGGAAACATCTATAAGGAAATGTACAGACTGAAGGAATAATTCCTTTCATAAGGGAACAAATTCTCTATATCAGTGGTCCTCAGAGGGTCACAATCCAAAATAAACAAGCTTATCAACATTTTTAGGCGAAATGAGAATGTTTCCTTTAGCTTTAGCTGTTGACAATTATGTACGTCCAATCAAACTCTACTACAGTATGTTTTTCTACTTCATCTGCCGTTGTGTAAAATCTACACAAATGTCAACATGGACATGCCCTTAACATTGAAAAACATTAAAGCTATATGTTCCCAATGTGCAATTATTGGCAGTTGAGAGCATGAAACCATCCGATCAAAATTCAATGCAATTAGATCCAAACTGGTCAGTTTTTCTATCCAGCCCATGTCTTGTTAATAATTTGATATGTAGTTAAACTGATAATGTTCATAGTAGCATTACAATTTTTAAATGTTTGGTCCTACAGACATTTTGTTTTGTTTGGACATTCAATAATTTTGTACTGTATTGAGTCACCAATTAATGTCCAGTGTAAGATCTGGCTCCTGAATCAGAACCAATGGAAAAGCTTGATGGATGGCATTGTTAAAATACTAAAGCTGAACTTTATCAACCTCTCCTCTTTGTCTTTCTCCAGAGAATGCAGGAGTCCATGGCATTGACTCCTCTCCAGTGGGAGTATTTTTAGAGACTTGCGTGCTGAATGAACATTAGTGAAACATTGCCACCAAAGCCTTCGCAGAAATAAACCCTTCAGTCAGTGAACACTGATGAGTGAGTAGCACCATGAAACTCAATAGCAAAGTTGACAGCTTAAAAGAGGATGAATTAATTTGCAGGAGGGGCAACACCAAATCATCCAGCAAAGTTTTATTCAACTTTTACTGTGCTTCTGGTGACTGACAATTAACAACATTTCTGCACCAATCACTACCAATTTCCAACTATCTGACCCTTAAAAATGTATTCACTGGAGAAACCTAATGTGTTCTGGTTTCATCAGTGAAATAACATTCCAATAAAATTTTAGTCTTAATTAAAACCAATCAATTTAGATGTCACAACAAGACATGATATATGCACACATATACATTAATCTGACAGATACTTACTGGGATAAAGGGTCATTGGAGTTTGGGGATGAGTGTTATTCTGGTCTGCATGATGACCCCCACCATGAGCATCACCGGTGTCATAAACCACAAAGACAGCGTACAAGACAATGGTCACGGCTTCCAGTATCAAGGCCAGAATGGGGAACTTGAACCTCATGTTGGTGGCGTACGCTGGCATGTTTGAACAACTTCTCTGCCTCTGTTGTTCTTCCTCTTTTGGTGATTCTCCCTCTTGTTTCGACCCCTCTCACTCTCCACGCTGTCTGTGACTTGTGGGGGGAGTGTAGAAAGTGGCATGTGGTTTTGAATTGGCTGCAGGCTTTAGGAAGACCAATGAAAAGAGAGACAATTGAGGTGGGGACGGACACCGCCTGTTGCACTGTACTTGAATGGGTTTCCTCTCTCCTCCTACTTATGTCAATTAAGAACAGTGTTGTAAATGCAAAAAAAAAAGAACAAAAAAAAGAAGCATATATAGCTTATATGTCTCTTTAGAGAACCATAAATATGGGAACTATTGCAAGATTTGCAGCACTTTAATTATAGTTTGGCTACATTTTAACGCATGGCTGGTTACACTTCTTAATTTAAAAATGTTTCATAGGGTTATCCTGTAAAAAATCATGATGAGTTAAAATGATGAATTTGTTATTTTATTATTTACAATATTTCTGTCACGAATGTTGTGGTAAACAACATGCACGGAGAAGACAGTATCTTTAAACAGTCTAAAAACATGAAGGAGAATTACAGGAGCTCTTTCAAACCATACATCAAAGACATTAACCAACCAAGAACTGAACAAAACAGGGAGTATTTATACATAAAGAACTAAAAGAGACACAGGTGAGACTGAGTAATCAAGGAAACTGAAAACTTTTAATGCGTTTTGGCCGTTCATTTACACAACAACAGCGTTTTAGGGGCCCGAAAACGCAAACTTTTGAAAACTTTTTTTTTGAAAACGATACGGTTATTGTCTCCGTGTCAATTGCAAAACATGCGAATATTTTAAAATGGTGACATCATGCGCATGCATATTATGTGTTCAGTCTACAGGCATGTAGTTTCTTTACAAAGTGACATCGCCAACTACTGGCCTGGCATGACTACTACAGCATTTTAGTTGTTTTCACGGATCCGTGTTAACGGGGATCATTTTGACAACGTTGTTGTCTGTAAACGAAAAACACAAATGAAAACCGTTTTTTTGTACATTGCGTCACGTAAACGTAAACGTACCTCTAGACACATGAACAAACAGACAATTAAACTAAACAGAACCCTATGTTTTCATCCAAAGTTGCAAATTTAACTTATGCACATAATTGGAATATTGCATAAAACAATAAAGCAGTGTTTCCATCCCATGTGTTCAAGAGAATAAAATCATTACTTACTGGGAAATTCTCTCAGAATATCTGTAATAAAAATGCAAGTTTCTGCAATTGGGGAAGAAACTGTGGCTCTTTTTTCGTACATCATAAATTACTTGACTCAGAGCGCACAGCACAACGCAATAAACGTCATGTTACCATGCAATGAATCACACATTTCAGAATGATCATTTGAGATGTTGTGCAATAAAACATATCTACTGGTTAGTTATCACATCCACTGTTGAGGCAAAGTCTTGTGAGTTTTCAGGGGATTTATTCAGTATGTGTTTTCATCATAAATGTGCATTTCTTGTTATCGGATAAAAAATGTATCCGCCTCAATTGAGCGTTTAAAAAAAGTTTTTTTATGCGCATTTTTAGAATTTCATCTTGTTGTTTTCATCCAGCACTTTTTATGCAATATCCCAAAATAAAAATAGGCGGATGGAAACATCAACAATTACTCTCTAATTTTCTTTTATATTGCTTTGGATTTATGTATTTTGGTTCCTCTTTTAGGCTGAACACACCCTGAAGTTTGAGAGTTGAGTAGTAGAGCGTGGAGCAAGAAAGAGTTGTTGATAATATCATTTGGTTTTCACTTCCTAAATATAGAAATGCATTTTTGTACACCACAATGTAAACAGTGAAAACATCTGTAGAGCAACAAACAGGGACATATGATTTTGCACGTCCTGATTTTGCAGTTAGATGCGTTCCTGGGTCAACAGATTTTGTTGATCCTGGAACAACATTCCTATCTGAAAATTTCATCCTAACTATATCCCTATAATAAGTTATCCCTAAAATCAGAGGGAAATGATAGGTGAATAACACTGATGTAGAAGCACCTAACCCTGGTTATACTGTAAGCCTAAACTTGACATAAACTGTAAACTTGTCCCTCAATTCTGATTGGTTGATTGGAATGTTGTTCCAGGATCAACAAAGATGTTGATCCAGGAACATGTTGTACTAAGTGAAACCTCATTCTGCTATGATTTTAAAACCGATTTAAATAGACCAAAATAAAAATACAATATGAAACAGTAAAAACTCTTTAATCCATAACACTTTCATGAGAATAAAGTAAAAACTCAGCTAGCTGTAAAATTTCGATGAGTTATAATATTGTTTGAATCACGAATGATAACTCATCATAACATGAATGAAAAAAATGTATGAAAAATCCCATAGACTAATGCTGCCTTCAAGTGCACCTGGGAAATACGTACCTCCAAATCCAGCATTCAAGTCAGAAAAATAATATGGCAGTAGTCTAAATACAAAAGAATTGTAATGTGAAATATAAAACCAATTAACTATATCTAAAAAAAAAAATAAAAAAAAAAAAAAAGATTTTCCTATCACTTACAGTATTTAAACATTATCACAACTAAATGTGAAGTATAAAGTTGAGTGAAGTCGCCATGAAAAGGAAGTTGCAATAGACTTTTCTTCCCTTTTGTGATGTACAGTATAAAGTGAAATGGCTTCTGGAACAAGAAAAAGTGTAGAATGGGACTTGTTTTTGTCAATCGGGAACTGACTGGATGGTTGTGGTTTGCTATTGGTCGATCTCATGTGAGTGACAGGTTGTCCCACCCTCACGCCAGTGAACAAGTCATGATATTTATATTCATTTAATCAATAATAATTCTTCTACTGCAAGTAATGATGTAACAGTTATCATTTTTGAAGGATTTATGTAGATGTACAACTCAGAGGCCCTTTATGTATCATTTTATGGCTTTTTAAGAGAAACAGGCGCCCTTAGAAGATACCACAAATACATATATTAGACCATGACGTGATCAGTTCCTGAAAGAAAACTGTGCGTATTTTTGGCACGGTGGCACCTGAAGGGATGATGGCAGCTATGAGCAAGCTGAGTCTGTACAGAGATTGTGGGTCACTGAATCATTAACCAGTCGCC
Organism: Leuciscus leuciscus; assembly: GCF_965113295.1. NCBI lineage: Eukaryota > Metazoa > Chordata > Actinopteri > Cypriniformes > Leuciscidae > Leuciscus > Leuciscus leuciscus. Next base: position 19,316,083 of record NC_138743.1, read on the forward strand.
CCTTTCAAAGGATTCTCCAGTCTCGGTTTCTTACCCAGAACCCCCCTCATGCAAAGGTCTCAGGGTTCCCTGACCTCTTTAGTAAATCACAACTCTTGCACCAGTGTTGACTGTTATATACCACAGCACTGCAGGCGTGTCACAAGCTTGAAATAATTAACACACATTCCTCCCTATAGAATTCCGATGAAGTTGCACGCATACTTTGCATGATGATGAAGATTAGATACTTAGGATTTCTGTATGTTATAACATGAAGCATAAAATGTAATCATCTTTGACGTTTGCTTCATCAATGGTCTACATTTGACCGGTAAAAGAGTTCAGACTTTAGATGAGAGAAGTCAGGGCTGTGACGGCAGATTAGTTGGGTGTATGTGATATAACCCAGCACTGGTTCACTGTGTGGGAATGGTATGTCTATATGAGCGGCTCTCCTATATCACACATCATGCATCTCCTAGTAGACTGGATCACCTCTGAATTATTGTATCCTTCCTGGAAGAAATGCATGCAGAAAAAAAGAGATATACAATTTAAACATTCCTGTGTGTTTGTCACAGAGACAAATTACTCCGAAACAATGCTTAGAGTAAACATGAGGTGGAGTTGCCAAACTTCCTAAAGACAACTCAAAAATTCGGTTCAGTGTCAAGGAGCTGATAAATGGGAGAGATCCAACAACTGAAAAACATTGGCAAATATCTGTTTTGTTTTGTTTTAAAATACTTTCTAATCTATGGTGTAGGTGTGTAGGTGAGGTGGTGTGTCGAATATTATAAAAAAAACAAATAGACTAGACATGTTTTTGCAGCGTCCCTTTAACCCTTAAACGCATACCTCGGGAGTCGGGTCTTTAGTATATATATTGTTTCTGCACAACAATAATTTAATCACCTTTATTCCAGAAGGTGTCAATGTCTGATATACAATGATGAAGTGACGTTTCATTCATAGTTACGTCAGGCAGAAAACAAAAGAATAGGAAGTATCATCAGCAAAATCTGAAACCTGTCACTTGATGCTGGATCTGATGAAGAAGCTGTCAGCGATCAAAATGTTGATTTTGAAGATGATGAAAATGATATTTTTGAGAATATGTTTGAGATCGCGAATATGAGACAGATGCTGAATGCACTGGGAAATGAGCTCTGACGAGGACAGTGATGATGGTACAAAACATCTGCTCAAGCTAGTAAGTTCGGATCATTTTACTGACTCGCTCATCAAAATGAACAAATCTTTTTTCGAGTCATTTCGTTCATTTCAGCAGAATGTATTTAAAATGTTACATGTTAGCCAAATTCCCCAAACACATCAAATGTTGATCGCATTTAGAATAAGAAAAAAATTGCAATGCAAGGAAAAGGCCAAATTATGAGAAACAGAAACGATTCATTAATTTTCTTGGTCTTCAAGCCATGCAGTTCATGTTTCGAGTCTATCGACTTCAGGTTCGAGTCATTCGTTCATCACGTGACAGCCATAAGCTGAGCTATGCAGTCGATATACAGAATTGATTAGTTCATCTTTTGAGTCTTCGGGTTCGAGTCATTCGTTCGTCACATGTGAATAGAACGAAAGACTCAGAAGAATTAGACCTGAAGACTCGAGAGGTGAACTAATCATTCCTCTTTCCGGTACAGCAGTCTCAATGGGACTGACAGGAAGTCGCTAAAGACCCAAATATGTAATAATAATTGGCAAAACTTTCTTGCATTCAGATAGTTAAAGGAATATTTTATGAAACTGTTGTCATCATTTATGCACCCTCATGTAGTACAAAAATGACTTTCTATCTTTAGTGGAACACAAAATAAGTTATATATCAGAATGTCCAAACTGCTGCTTTCTAAACATTGACATTGAATGTAGACTGTTAAGCTCAAAAAAGCACCAAATAGTCATATTTGTATTATAGCATGCATATTACAAGTCTTCTGAAGGCATATGGTACTTTTGTAGGAAAGAGTCACATTTATTTGCTCAGAATTTTTCCTTGACAGCCTTGGTCACCATTCACTTTCGTTTTGTTAGAATCCCCTAAAGGAAATTTTGCTAAATAAGATGTTTTTAACCTTATTGATACCACTGCCCCCCAAATATTATGTTTTTACAAGGGGCCACCTTCCTAAAATATAAAGGTATATACACAAAAGTTTTTTTTGTTTTTTTTTCAGACAAAATCAACATGAGGGTGAGTAAATGATGGCAGATCCTTATTAAAGGAGCAGGTTTTTGGAGACAGCAAGTATCAATCACTGTGAAGTGATCCCTAAAGCAATGGAAGATTTATCCTTCTAGACCTATCTTTCAGACTATACTCTCTCGCAGGTCAGAACTTCAGAGTGTATTGCATATTTATCATGGAAAAAAACAAGCTCATCCAAAAGCTCATATGTTCTGAGTTTGAGGCTAGTGGTGTAAGTGAATCTGTCTGACCTGCGCTCAAAGACAACAGCTGTCCACCGATTCATCACCCCAAGGAGTCCACAGCTGCTCGACTGCATCAATACATACGCCGGCCCAGGTCTGTCATCAGGACCCTGGGCCCCTACATACTCAAAGAATTGCTAGGTGTACTGAATTATAGTTACAACATTTCAGAAATTATTTGTAGAGGGCTTCCAATTCCTACTAGATTCTATCTTCTGGAATGCTGAAGCCCCCAGTGACGATTCAATTTAAAACATCCCATTCAACACTAATAGTTTCCAGAAAAGCTATTGTAATGTTGAAAGATTCTGCTATCGGTGTGGATGGATGGAATTCACATTTTTTTAAATTTCAATGTTCAATTATTGTTTTTAACAAAAGTGATTATTGTCTTTGTATATGGTCCCACATGGACAATGTGCTTCTTCATTGTTTGAAACATGATCTGATATTAACCTCATGACTAGCGATTGTATTGGTCCCAGGCATGTTCTGATTTTGTCCACTTAGATTTTTCCTTCAGGAAGGTTGATCCTGGAACAACATTCCAGTCTAAAAATGTCATCCTAACCACACCCCTGACCCTAAACCTAACACTAGCCATAAGTTAACCCTACAATCAGAGGGAAATCAAAGGTGAATAACACTGATGTAGAAAAACCTATTCCTGGTTATAAAGCCTAAACTTGACATAAACTGTAAACTTGTCCCTCAAATCTGATTGGTTGATTGGAATGTTGTTCCAGGATTAAAAATCTTGCTCCAGATCTCACACTCGTGCCTTTTTTTTCACAATTGTGATTGTCTTGCAATCGTGACCTTTTCTCTCAAAACTATGACTTTAGATTTCACAGTTGCTCTTGGGTCTACTCATGATGTCTGCCACCTTTATCTCTGAAAATAACTATATTAATATGATATTTATCATAGTTACAAACTCTTGACCAGCAATCACACATAATTGGACAGTGAGTGTTGGGGTCTTTATAGCAACCTTAGAGTTGACAACAGATCCTGTTGTGGCACCTCTGTCAAATTTGGAGGATTCTAGATGGCAAAAGTACCCCTTCCCAAATCCCGCCACACCCTCATATCCTGTGGTAAGGGGCTGTGGGAAATCTTGTGCCGTCTGATAAGGGGGCCAGAAGGGAAACCCTGACAGGCAAGTAATCAGTGCGTTGGATGTTGGTAATCAAGAACAATCACAAATCAGCATCTTGTTTGTTTAGCATTAGCGTCCCATACTCTACCTAGGCATTCCATAATGCTTATAGAAAAATTACAATAGAAAGTTATACTTTGTTTGTTCAAAATTAGGCTAGTATCTGTAACATTAAAGGGTTAGTTCACCCAAAAAAGAAAATTCTGTCAGTAATTACTCACCCTCATGTTGTTCCAAACGCGTAAGACCTTCGTTCATCTTCGGAACACAAATTAAGATATTTTTGATGAAATCTGAGAGCTGATCACTTCTCCGTAGGCTGCTAGGTGGCCCAAACTTGCTGGCCCAGAAAAGTTATTAAAGAGATCGTTAATATAGTCCAAGTGACTACAGTGGCTCAATCTTAAGTATATCAAGCGACGAGAATACTTTTTGTGCGCAAAAACAAACAAAAATAACGACTTTATTCCACTATTCATTTCCTTCTCTCTGGGCCTCGTAGTGTTTTTGCGCAGCGCGTCTGTGTTACACGTCACCACGTAGGCTCACTATTGGCCGACGCTGGTCATGTGTGTGACGCGCAGCGCAAAAACACTACGTGAACCAACTAGAGGCCCAAAGGGACAAAAAGTATTTTTGCGCACAAAAAGTATTCTCGTCGCTTGATATACTTAAGATTGAGCCACTGTAGTCACTTGGACTATATTAACGATCTCTTTAATAACTTTTCTGGGCCAGCAAGTTTGGGCCACCTAGCAGCCTATAGTATAGGTAATACTAATCCTGTACGAATAGGGCTTAATTCAGACACTATGTAGGTTTTTTTTATTTTTATTTTTTTACGTTGAATGCATGTAAACCTCCAAAACAAATTTAAGAAACTTTAAAACAGCATAACAGGGGCACTTTAATACATTCTTCGTGTCTGATCAACTGCATGCATTACAATGGTTCTTTGCACTGAATATGAATGCATGAATCAGTATCTGTTTCTAAACTAGCTTAAAGCACCTGAGATCATTTGTGACCGTCTGACAGCTGGAGGCTCTGGATTTAGTGCTGGGTTTGAGAGTTCTGTGGTATGTGCAACAGGCGTGTTATTGATGGCGGACAGGAGTACAGCCTGTGAGTGCAAACTGCCTGACTTACACGCAACGCTTCAGATCATGAAATGAAGTCACGACTGTTAGAGTCTGTTGCAATGGGATTTTTTCTAGCACAGCTAGTTTTTCTAATGGAATGTGAAAGGAATGAAATGATGCTAATGGAAGGCTCAAAATCAACACAATTTGCATTTACATTTCAATTACTATTGAGAAACTAAACATGCAGTATGTATAAATCAAAACACTAAAAGTGATTTTTAATCAACATCCTATTTAAAGGGAGAGAGACCAGAAAAAAACAGAAAAAAAAATTATACTAATTACGTTCTGCCCATTTCCTGGTTTATCTGCTGGACTTCCTCCATTCTGGAAAGATTGCAGGACTTTTGTCTGTGTGGAGCAAATGCTACTAAAATAAGCACATTGGTTAATAATACATTAATTCTAGATTATTTAAATACATTTTTTTAAGCTGAAAGAACTTGGCACCCGATCTAACGCAAAAGCAAAGCACCAGCCATATTCAAAAGTTCTTTTCTTCAGATAGTAAAGCATTCGATAGTATCTTTAAATTCTTTTTCCTCAATTATGTAGATAACAAAAGCAGAAGTTGGTCTCAGTCTATTGCCAACATGAAATGTACGATAATCTTTAAGCTTTTAAGAGCTCTTTTAACATAATCCATTCTTTAAAACATCCGCACATAAATGTTTTTTCACTACACTCAATTTTTCAAGACTGCAGTGAAACTGATGTATAATGCCTCTTGAAAGACAATCAGTTAACTTTAATGGAGTCTAGAACTGAGTCTAGGGCTTTAGAGAACTCCACAATGTTAGTTTCCTTAAACTGGACTTAATTGAAGTGGACTCCATCCACCCTTTCCTCTAGCGCTTTAATCAACCTGCCATTATCAGGATGCCTTTGAAAACCAAAATGATTGGCTCCAACCTGCCGAACAAACAAAACGGAAAAAAGAAAGAAAGGAAAACAGGATGCATGAACAGGAAGTCAAACATTAGTGGTGCATTGTAAGTTGAAAATAAAGGATTGAAAATATAAATATTTAAAATATGAATGCATATATTTAAAATCATACTTTTATAAATAATCTCAACCAAGTATACTGTTTAGCTATGTGCAAAAATAAAGTGTATATACAAATAAATGCAGCCTTGGTGAGCAGAAAAGACTTCTTTTAAAAAAACATAAAAAATTTTGCAGATCCAAAACTTTTGACTGGTAGTGTATATGTGAATTTGTAACATTTGCTGTATGTGTGCCGGTGGCAAACCCCTTATTCTGGATGTAACAGCTGGCAGTAATTGTTAGTACTGAGGCTGAACAATGTAGACAAGAACACTGCAAACTACATGTGTGTGTGACCAGCATGTGACCTTTCTCCATGAAGATTATGGATGACTCCTGTGAAATAATGGCAAACAGATCCTGGTGGATGGAGAGAAGGAATGTCGACGCACACTATTGACTTGTGAAATCTGGAAAACGTCTGTGTCAAATTACAGTTCGATTCGGAGAGGCAGATGTAAAGACCCTAGAGCATCATAATTTATGAGGCACATATCAGAGAAGAGTGATCATTTGATAGTGGGTGTAAGCATAGAAAACAAAAAGTCTCTATAAAGTCTGTATGTATATATAGAAGCTCAAAAAACCCTGGGTGAATAAATGACTTAATATATAATCTTTCTAGTATTCATCGAGATCATGTTTTTCAGAACACACATTACCATTCAAAGATGTGGAATAATTACGTTTTGTTGTTGTTTTTGCTGCTGCTGTTTTTAAAGAAGTCTTCTATGTTCACTAAAGCTGCATTTATTTGATCAAGAATACAGTGAAAACAATAATATTGTAAAATCTTATTACGATAAAAACCTACCTTTCATGTGAATATATTTTAAAATGTAACTTATTCCTGTGATGCAAAGCTAAATTGTCTGCAGCCATTACTCCAGTCTTCAGTGCCAATTATTAATAATGATTCTGATTATTATCAACACTGCTTAAAATCGCAATTCTTTTGAGTATTCTTTGATGAATAGAACGCTCACTGAACAGCTTTTATTTTAAATGGAAATCTTTTGTAACATTATACATGTAATGTGTCCATGGCTAATAAAAGTAGGCTATCAATCTATCTCTTTTTTTATCTTACTAACCTAAACTTTTGAATGGTAGTGCATCATCCACAGAAAAATATTAAGCAGCACAACTGCTTACATGGATAATAATAAGAAATGTTAAGCAGCAATGTATGCTTGAGTAATGATGCTTGAAATTCAGCTTTGCCATCACAGGACAAAAATACATTTAAAAAGATATTAAAATAGAAAACATATCTTTTAAATTGTAATGATATTTCACAATATTACTGGTTTACTGTATTTTTGATCCAATAAATGCAGCCTGGGTGAGCAGAAGAGATATCTATCACGAAAATCTTAATTGTTCCAAACTTTTGACCGTTTACAGAAAATCTCCACATCACGAACCCTGAATGCACAGATGTTTGCAATATTAATAAATAAACTGTTGTTGATTGCAACACACAATCTGAACTGATTTTGATTAATTTGTGTGTTGGATAAAATTACTTTGGGCAGCTGAACAAAATTTGACCTATTATGCATTGATTTTTGTATATGTAATTTTTTTTCTTTTTTCTTTTTAATAAAGAAATTCAATTGCATAATCATTCAACTACTGCTATGAAAATGCATGGCCAGACTTTATCATTCAATAAAATTTAGTCATAAGTTAAACATTCACCCAGTATTTCACTCTGAGGGGACATAGCAAGGGAATATGAAATGCTTATTGATTAATATTCACTACTGTAAGCCAGCTGATTATGACAGATGAACTATATTAAACTTAGCCTTCAAATTCAGCAAGAGACTTTTCACACCAAGTTCTCATCTGAAGAATAACTGCAAGAATGTTTTTGTTTGTGATAAGAACCCCTGAATGGCAGAGCCAGTGTTATCAAACAGAGGCACTTATGCCCATCTCTTCTCACTCCCTCTTGCCGTTTCAACCGCTATCTTTCCGACTGTGCAAAAACACTCCAGACTTCTGTGGGTTATTCAGTAATGAGTTTCAACTTATTTTACCCAGTTCAGTCCTATGAGTGACTATCTACACCGCCTGTTGCAAGATTATGGATCTTGTTTCCACCACGTACAAATGTTTACTTTACTCTCTCTATATATATTAATAAACTATAAATATTAATAAACTTTAAATAAATTAACACACACATATTGGTCTATTGTGGACATATTAATGTTACTTAGAGCATTATACATAGATAGCTGCCACAACAGGGCTTGAGATCAGATAATTATTTAAACATTAAGATGAATTATATCTCAAAGTGATAAATAGCATATGTTTAATCTCAGGGGTCTTGAGGGAGTATTATTTTCCTGAATTCCATTGCCGCACGACACGGAATGGCCAGTAAGACAAACTCCTGCTGCTGGGTAGGAAAAATACTGAGAGCGTTGACCGCATGCACTCTCTGTGAACAACAGGAACACAATATGAACAGAAACACAGACGGCAGCAGATAAGTGAGAAGCTATACAGTGGGCCAAGAACTTATAGAACTTATGCGGCAGCTCTGTAAATTTCTATGGCATCGCTGTCGAAGAGTAATTACCTGATGAACTGGAGTTACTTATTGTAGAGTTAATGAAAGTTATTTTAAAATGAGCGGTTCATTCATAAATCCCAACGCTATCTCACGACCAATTCGTACAAATTCGTACGAATGATAAAAAGTTGGCTAGTTCGTACTAATTTGTACGACCTCACTCGGTAGGTTTAGGGGCGGGGTCAGGGGTAGGTCATTCGTATGAATTCATACGAATTGGCCAATTCGTAAAATATGTACAATTTTGCAAAAATCTTACTAATTCGTACGAGTCAGGTCGTATGAATTCGTACGAATAAGCCACTTTGTAGAATTTTTACGTTTTCCCGTGAGATCGGGTTGATAAATCCATAGGATCTTACCTTCATGCTGTGGAAATACAAAGTGGAGGACAGGGGCGGGGGCTACATAAGGTCTATTCTGTAGGCCTAAAGAGTGCAACAGTCGGGTTCCGGAAGTAAAAACTTTTTGAATGGTAACTTATAAACTTTTAAAGTTAGACTATGAGCTACGAGGTTGTTAATCCATGGTATTGGATTCTGCTGAATACGTCAGCCTGCCTGCATTATTTAATCTTATTTTTAAAATAATCGTGTTTAACAGTGGATTTCCTGGTGAAAAACTACATTACCCATGATGCTCTACAGAAAATTACACCAATCAGAGAGTAAAAAAAAAAAAAAAGACGATCTGGGTAGCTCCACCCACTCTTATGATGCAAATGATGTAATCGAGAGGGTCTCTCATTCACTCTCGAAATACTTAAATGTTTGTATTTATATTTGCATATTTTGCAATAAACTTAAATTGTTGTTTTTGTATATAATCACAGTTTGTAAATATTTCCCTCAATAAAACCGTTAAGTACACAGTCTTGTACCTTGAATCTTTTCATCCGATTTTCAAAAACTGAATTTTTTGCTTTAAATCAAAGTTTGTAGTGTTGTGATTCCCCTCGTAGGTTGATTTTTGGTTCTGCTGACGAAACACAAAAATATAAAGAAATTTCAGTACACACACACAAAAAAAGGTGAGGTGTGGAAAATGATAAGTGATCTAAGACCTTATGCCCCAGAGAAACGAGGGTGCAGCCATCTTTAGAATATTGTCTTTGAACTTTGAACCATTTTTTAGGTCGCTCTGTAACGTTATATTTCAATGGCATTGCTGTCCAGGAGTAATTAACTTTTGAAGTGGATTTACTCAATGTAAAGTTACTGAAAGTTATCATAAGGATTGTAATGTTTAAAGCAGATGTCTTTACAAATGTCAGTAGACCAGGAAGATTTTAAAACGAGCCGTTCATTCATAAATACGCAAGATCGCTGTGAAAATACAGACCGGAAGTCAAAAGACAACGGGCGCGATGCTGAAAAGGGGCGGGGCTACATAAGGTCTATACAACTATGCAGACTGTCAACACACTCTCAACAGGTAAATGATTTCTTTCTTACAAAGTCTATAAATTATTATTTTGTTATTATTATTATTATTTCCTAACAATCATGTCTTTTTCTCTTTTTACATTAACAGAACATGTAAGTGTGAGAAACTCTGTTGAGTTAAGGATAGCCTATCTTCTCTTCTCCACAAAGTAAGTAACAGAGATATGGAATTTATGATCCATAGCCTATTGTTTGATTTAAAAATTTTTTTTTATAACTTTATACCTAAACATACCCAGTCACAAAAAAACATTAAAGCTATCCCATGACTTTAAATCACTTTTTCCTTTTAACATAAAGGACTCATACTGTCCATTTTTGCTAATTGTGGCCTTTATGAAAATAATTGTTTTTACATAATCAAATGGAAGAGACACAATGTAACTCTAAACTCAATTGTATATTTCAGATGCTGTCACGTATCATGACCTCATAATCTGCAAAAAGAAACTGGCACTCAGAATACACTGAAGGATATAAAAACATTATAAAGGATTGTGAAGATATTTCACTGGAACTTGGTCTTCATTACATCTTAATCAAGTTCAGTATCAATTGTTATTTATTAATGTATTCATAACAATCTGCAACAATCTGCCATGTCAATAATTTAAAAAAGTATCTAATTAAAAGTAAAACAAAATAGAGGCACCAAGACATAAGACCAGGCAGATAGAGGACAAAAAAACAAAAAAACAAAACAAAACAATATTAATAAATAATTTATAAAAAATTATATTAATAATAGGAATATTAATAATATGAAGATAATAATAATATTATTATTATAAATATTGTTGAAAAGGTTATGTTTACCACCATTAAGGTCCTATATAGCAAAGCATGGTTCTTTAAGGAACCTTGTTAAAAGGGTTCTATTTATCACCAAAAAGGGTTCTGCTACTGTTACAAGCTGAAGAACCGTAATTTGGTATAGGCTACTGTTTAGAATGTCTACCATTTTTCTTATACCCAAAAAAAAAAGAGAGTTGTAGGCTAGCATGCAGTTAAAAAAATTAATAATATAGCCTAACACAAGTCCATGAACACATTAAACAAAAACGATTGTTCATGCGGATTTTCCTCCAGTGCAACCAGGTCATCAAAGAGTGAACTTAAGTAATAGTATATAAAATATAACAAACATTTATGGAAGTCGTTGGGGACCAGAAACTGTTTACCGACATTCTTCAAAATATCTCCTTTTGTGTTCAACAGAAGAAAGAAATTCATACAGGTTTGGAACTTTTACAAGCCTATTGTAAATATGTATATTTTTCACTACTGGCTATTACATATGCCTACTGTAAATATGTATGTTTTACGCTACTGTAAGTTGACCTATCTGTTTCCTGGCAGTAGTTATGCTGTGCTTGGAAAGATAGCTCTCACGCACAGTTCATTCTCCTCTTCCAAACTTGGACACAGAGCTGTGCAGTGCGCACATTATTAATGCCATCTAGTGGAGACAGTGCAATCGCTCAGTGAGTTATTATACACAAGGCCAGTGTTTATGTCCACAGTAAACACATGTGTGAGTAGTGACGCAGCAGAAGCTAATGTAAAGTTAACCAGTGCGATCACTCTGTGGAGTCTTGACACTTCTGGTAACTGTGAACGTTACGTTCTTATTTTAAAAAACAAAACCAAAAAAACCACTTTTGTTTGTTTGTTGGTCAGACACAGGAACCGCAACTGACTGATATTTGTAAATTTTGTACAAAGTGACAAATAATGTTCACACAAATATTGAAATATTAACAAATATTGAAATATTAGCCTAGGTGAATATTTCACTCTTATATAAGTAAAATATATTTATAAAAAAATGTATGATGGATTTGTATAGGCTACTTTTTGTATAGCCTTCCTTTAGGATTGAAATTCTGGGTCTGGGACAAAGTTAAAACAATAAAATAAAAGGCAGAAAATATAAATAATACATAAAAGTTGAAAAGCATCAACTTGTTCAAATAAACTGTTAAAGAAACATCCAGCTGATAAAAAACAACAAAAAAACAAGCAGACTGTCTGCAAATAATTGATATTTATAAATTTGTCAGGGAAGATAAGAAATTGTTGAATAAAGATGTTATTTTTATTTGTTTTTGCGCACAAAAAGTATTCTCGTTGCTTCATAACATTAAGGTTGAACCACTGTAGTCACATGGACTATTTTAATGATGTCTTTACTTCCTTTCTGGGTCTTGAAAGTGGTTATTACGTTGCTGTCTATAGGGGGGTCAGAAAGCTCTCGGATTTCATCAAAAATATCTTCATTTGTGTTCCGAAGATGAACGAAGGTCTTACGGGTTTGGAACAACATGAGGGTGAGTATTTTTTATAAATTTTTTCCCAGAGGGTTGTTTGAATGTAAATATGATTTAAACACCTGCTATTGTCTGACTGGTGTGAATGGCATATGTGCTTTTTTGCAAGGACAGAATCGAAACCCAGAGGAAAATGTGCATGTCTACAGTCTTGATCACTGCCGAGAACATTGAGGTCTGGCTGGTTTGTGTGGCACAGTCACCAGCCCCTGCTGGTAGAGGCCATAACTACACCATTCTGGGGGCTTTCAGTATTGAAGACCATTTGAAAGTAGTAGTTTTTGCAAGCAGTATAATTATGCATAAAGCCCATCAGGTCTAAATACTTGGCTGACCTCATCGAAAGAAACTGCCATAATCCAAGAACTCTTTTTAAAACCATAAATTATCAGGATTTAATAAATGCCATTCTACAGAACCAGCACGTGTTAGGGTGATAAATTACGTAATATTAATTGGTGCTACTGGCAGCTCTGTCGTGATTGTGCTCTTAGATTTAAGCGCTGGCTTTGACACAGTGGACCATAGCGTCCTGTTGTCTCACTCAGAGAAATGTGCAGGCATCCAAGGGAAAGCTTTGAATTGGTTTCAGTCTTTTCTAGGGTTCCAATTTAGGCTCCGATGCTATTTTCAAACAAATTTATCTCCCCCCAAAACAAGATAAAAATTGTGTAGATTCTTTACTAGCCTGACCTACTGATTTGAAAGCCTGATGTCAGTAAAATTTCTAAATTTAAAGCCTGATGTCAGTAAAATTTCTAAATTTAAACGAAAGTCAGTCAGAGATTATAGTATTTGGGCCCTCTGAGGCCAAAAAAACCCCAAAACATCTAGGTCCTCTTTCCCAATGCAAAATATTTATGGATAGTGCCGGCTACTTTTTGCCTACTGTTTTATGAGTACTGCAAATTTGGACATACTTTTGTCACGTACTGTATTTCACCTACTATAGGGAAGTATGGGCTTTCGGATGCAGCCATTGACTCATTTCAAAGTCCCTTTCAAAGTCTTTTTACTTGGTGGACATATTTACAAAGCCTCCAGCCAGCTATTTCAGGCACCCAAGACAAATCCTTTTTACTTGAATGGGCGAATCCTGAAACTTCAAACTGCATGGTGAATTCACAATTAAATTACACAAATCTGACATGAACTGTCTCATAAATGTTTATGCTCAAATTCTAAAGCTTATTTTTCAGGCTGGACCAGACAATATGCATGTGCAGTCTTAAACGCTAGTCTCAGGGGCCGGTTGCTCCAGCTGGAAGCACACCCGGGATGTAAAATGCGTTTTAAGTCTGGTGTAGAATTATAATACCTGTTGCACCATCTAGGCGTAGCGCACGTCTGAGTATTTCAAAAATACCATTTAAATTTTTTATATGAAATATTTTCTAAAACTTCAAGAAATCAAAGCCATACATCTGAACAAGTTGTGCTCAATTTGAGGTTGAAAAAAAAAAAGGTTTCAGTAAGATTGATTAGGTGCAGTACCAAAAGTTTCCACTAGATGAAATCCGTTTCCCATTCCCATTCATTTCCCAGAGCACCAAAGAGGGTCAAGATAGCCGTGTGGTATGCGTTCAATATTCCAGTTCCTTCCCTGGTCACCTTTGAATTATTCTGGTTTGGCCAATATTTCCCCAATTACTGTGCTTTTGAACATTGTCTACAGTGCCTGCTTTTTTCTTCAAAACAAGTCAACCAAATAAATGACAAAATAACAATTGTTTGGGTTAAAATGCTTTATTCAACTTGAGACACCATCTTGTGGACAAAGCATCTACAGTTACATTATGTAATTGCAATGTGAGTGCCAGTAATTTGTCCTTGCAAAAATGGCAGACATTTTATTTGTGAGAAATGATTTTTGAAGTTTCACAGGGCAGATATGCGATTCACAGAACATGTCCACAGCATCATCTGCGTCAGCTACATTACAACTTTGAGTTAAATGTTGCACCAAGCGGTGTAAAAAAACAAATCAGGAGTCTCCTTGTGCTGATGCCTTCAGAAGTATTAAAGTGCATTTCCAGAGATAAATTGGAAAACTAAATGCACTCACATGTTCATATCAACAGAATGGGGCCAGCAGACACATGCTGCAGGGCTTCCTCTGAAAAGCTTGAACTTCTGCGAACTGTGGAAGAGTGTGAATGGTCAGAAATGAGAAACTGTACTTTCACTTGATTGAATTTAGACCATTACCCCGTTTTGAGCTGCTCCCGATCTGATTCGCCGCGCACTGTTTGTAACACCGTCCATCAGCAGTGTTTTCAGCATGACAAATGACAACGTCACAGTGGACAAATACCTATTTTGAACATAAATTTAATCCACATTTACTAGAAATATAAAAAGAAAAATGTAGAAAATAGACTTTTAGAAAACCATTTGTATTTTTAATGCAAATTCTGAAAACTTTTCAGCTCACCCGTCTGGCCACGGTGGCATCCTCACTTTCAGAACTCCCATCATCCTCTCTTAAAGTAAATGCTTTAACCTCAAATCTCTTGAAGTGATCTGGGATGTCCACTCGGTCATCTTCACTTACAGGATGGATGATGGTCTGTTCAGGGCCTTTAGGATTCGGACATCTGATTAGAGATGAAGAATTAGAGCCCTCATCAAGAAATGTTCAAACAAACACATACAATGCTTCAAACATACCCATCAACAATTAAATCCCATTTGGGTTGGGATTCTCTGTCCTTGGTGAGTGTTGCCCAACAGTTTTCCAGGCCTACTGCTACCCTGGAGTCCCTGGAGTGATCCATACCCACCTCAAAATACAAAGGCTGTTTCAGAAACTTTAAAACGGGGTAGTCGCCATCATGATAGAAGAGTTTGTAGACCATATCTTGGAGAGAAAAAAAAAAAACTTATATTAGACCATCACTCACACACACGATTGTCAATATAATCTTAGTCAACATGAAATCATATTGGATCCCATTTACTTTGATATGCATTTCTGGTCTTATTGTGAATGACTCATAATTGCATGTTATTCCAAAGAAAAAAAAACGTGTGATCTTTGATAAAAATGTAATAACTTGCCACTTAGGAACTGTATTTGCAAAATTGCATGCCGTCTGGTTCTGTTTTGGTTTCGTAACATTCACTTATGATCCAATACACAATAAATAAATGCACCCTGGATTGTCAATATAATCTTAGTCAACATGAAATCATATTGGATCCCATTTACTTTGATATGCATTTCTGGTCTTATTGTGAATGACTCATAATTGCATGTTATTCCAAAGGAAAAAAAACTTGTGATCTTTGATAAAAATGTAATAACTTGCCACCGTATTTGCAAAATTGCATGCTGTCTGGTTCTGTTTTGGTTTCGTAACATTCACTTTTGATCCAATACATTCCAAATGGATACATTGAAGTCCCATTCTACAATCTCATTTAATACAATTTTACTTGAAAATGTGTCAAAATATAATGGATTCAACTTTAAGTGGAACTATTAGTAAAACTAATGGAGTAGTTTACATACCCTGAGAGAGCCTCAAGCTAACAGTGAGTTCACCCTTCCCAACATCAGCCTCCGGTTCGTGTGAAACGGAATGGAAGATCATGCTTTGGGTGGAGTTTGCGCTATAAACGCAGGACACGTAAATCCTGGTTGAGGTGAGCAGTTTCAGGAGAAAAAGGTAACTTTACTAACATTTCAGTGATTGTTGTACTTCACCATACAGTTGCTCAGATGTACACCTGGAATCACTGTGGTAGCTAAGTAGTCTCTTAATAAAGAACTAAACATATGCCGATACTTTAACATAGCAAACTGAAAAATGAGGTGAATTCAACCATTTAAATGGACAAAAAAATAAATAAGTTTAAGGTTACAAATGTTCATAATAATAAACATCTACCAAATGCTTGATATGCCCACTAAATGTTAAGTGAATTACCCAATTCTGCATTGATAAATGAAGTGACTTAGTATTGTATATAAAATTGTGACAGTCACTGATAATGCAGCACTGAAAGCACATTTTTATTTTAGTGGACACCAACCATTTTGTGGATTGTTTAGCATATTTAATTTTTTTTGCCAAATAGTTGATGTATTCCGTTTAAACACAACCTTGCTTGTTTCAAGGGGCAAAGCTTACTGATGCATAAACTATAAAACTTTCACTGGGAAACCGCCCGCCCATAACCTGTATTCTGGCTCAGGGTGAAATTTGGAGGTCTGTGACAAAGGTTCATCTTTCTTCCAGGTGACTACATTCTCATATTTCATGGTGTCCCCGACAAACTAAACAAGTAAAAGAGTAAATAATTTGGTCACATAACAGCAGTAGTGTGAATTCTTGATGTGAGTGCCCTCATCGTACCTTTCGTGTTGTTCCACAAGTGGTGACATCAAAGCGAAAAAAAGCAAAGTGGGCTTCGTTGTAGTAGGGTTTGCAGGCCGGGTCTCTTAGAGAGAGTTCACCGGGAAGCAGACGTGGTACAGATTCCAATTTGGGAACCACCACACCAATCGTTCCATTAGAAAAACACTCTGGCACAACAAAGAAACTAAATCGTAAAATGGCAACAAGACATCATTAGAGAAGTAATCATGGTTCGAATTACGTGGGAGCTGAGCTCCCATAGAGAGAGGATGAGCTCCCATGAAAGTAGTAAAAATCATACACCTGTGGGGGGTCTCTAAAAATAATCAGCACCATTATTTTAAATTACAAATAAGCACTTTTTGCTTCAGGCTACTGTAGCGTGACTTAAAAGATAGGACAATATGCCAAACACATGGATCTCGGATCACACTACATCCTTATGCTTTGCTTTCTGCCAGGACTTTTACTGACTTCTCAACTTACAGAAGTGACGTCAACGTCCGATCTAGCAGTAGCATAACCCATCAGGCAAGTGTTATTTTAACATAGGCGTAATTTGCGGGTGGGACATGTCCCCAGCACTTTTTGCTAAAGTCGATATTGTCCCCACCACTTTTGAAACATCTCGCGGCACTAATATACCAATACAAATAAATCAAACATCTTCAGCTTTAACTAGCAGAGCATTCATTTAGTTTGTTTGTTAAATAAGAGGCGATCTAGCGCTGAAATGTGTTTTTTAAATAAAGTGATCAAAGTGCTCGTTGCCGCTGCGATCAGTGACGCGGATACGGTATTCTCTTGTGGCTCGCGCACAGTCTTCACTCGGTCACTTCAATCCGTTGTGGAGACTCTATAGGCTAGTTGCACGTGGCCGCCATTTTGGATTTCGGATCAGCGAGTGTGTGGGTAGACACTTCCGGTTTCGCATTACGCCCGGTGCAGGGAGCCAGAGAAAGCCGAAAATTCTCTTTTATAGTTGTTTATAGAATCAATTATCACTTAAAATACTACTAAGATCCATATTACTATCACACGAGCCAATGGCAATTAAATGCACGGATGCATAGTCAGATTAATGAATGAAATACAACTGTTCATGAACAGAAGATTGTTTTTGACTCATGCTGCATACACATATGCAATGACAATTATGCCTACATAAAATTATATGCATGTAAAAATTTGGTCGGATTGAAGTCATCCCTCCGGATCTTCTGTATCCACTCAGCCCGTACCGCAGCGTCAACGGGGAATGCATGAAAGCTGACTTCTCTGTTGTAACGTGACAATGGTACATAACGGCACACAACGATGAAGTGCTGAGGCTGTCATCCTCTGAAAGGCAAGTCACCTCTCTTGAAACCTAAACTCATTGTGAAAAAAATATCTCTGTGGTAATGGAACTTGGTCGCTGTTGTCTCTCGCTGTCAGATCACCGGAAGTTTTCACCGGAAGTACTGGCCCACACACTCGAGTTCGAACGTCGATTCACATTTATTCACGTGAAATTTCTCACCACTAACAACATAACATATACAACGTCATTAAACGACAAATTAAACCAAATGTACTATTTAAATTGAATTGTGTTAGCAACGCTTTTTTAAACCTTTTTATTTATATTAGTAAGCTACACCGCGCCTGCTCATAGGCTATTTTTTTTTTTTTTTTTTTTTTACGAGACCCCCACAAAGATGAAATCATAATTCGAACCCTGGAAGTAATGTCAAATATGAACCAACCTGACATTTTTACAAAAAAGGGGCAGGCAAGGGAGAAATCTTTGACTTGCAGGTTATTCAAGGTATCATAAAGTTCCACATCAATTCTTCCCATGACTCCAGTCAACTGAACAGACTTGAAAAAGGTATGAAATCAGTAAGCAATGGGTTAAAAGCTACATGAGGCTTTAGTCAAATAGACTCGAGTTGTCAATATTTGGATGAATATCAGTTTAAATACAGGTTTACCCCTCATGACTAGTAAACCGTGCAATGGAAACAACACTAATCACCAGTGCAACACAGGAAACCTGAAGAATACCTCTAAAGCCACAAGTGGGGCTAGGAACGGCACAGTAATGATGAAATGGGTTTCATTTGAATGGTGTTCATACTCCTGTAATACTTCATCACTCAGCTCCACCTGTCCCAGTTTGATCAGTAATTGGGATCTTGGGGTGCTTCCATATTTGACATGAATTCTGAAGATATCCTCAATGCATCTTCCCCCTGCAGTTGGACGGACTGCAGAAGAAAAAGGACACCAAGTTAAATATCAGCACAAAGCCCAGCTATGCACAATTCTGCTCTTAGTGATCTGCCTTTACTGCAGTTCAAATAAAAAAAGTATCCATTATCATTCTCAGTGGCAAACTGAATCAAAGAACATGATCTTAATGCCATTTTTGCTCATGGCCACTTAGTTCTTGACCATTTACTTTGAGCCCATCACCTAATTGAGCCATAAATGCCATGTGGACAACAACTCGAGCTGCAGGAAAATGATAGTCCGAGTCTGACCATGCTGATGAAACCTCAATAAGGCACAGTCTCAAAGCCCTTCACTAGAAATAATCCACTATCCATTCATAAGGCATTACTATATACTACCTGGGAGATCTCCAGGAGCACTCTTGTAGCCAATATAGAAAAGTTTTTACAAAGGCCTTACCAATGTCACTTGAAGCTTCTAGTACTGTGGAGTATGAAAATGATGCCCGTTCAGGTAAGATGACGAAACCAAAGACAAGAGGAAGAAAGTAGGTTCTTCTATCAGGACGAAGAGTCTGCATTACAGATGAAACCATGTTAAGACAGGGCAAATAATACAACAGCTTCATAAACAAGAAGTGAAATGCACACCTTTTCTTGAACATAAGGTTGAGAGAAGGGAACCTGGAGAGCAAAGGCTTTGGTGCCATTGGGGAAGCTTTGCTCTTGCAGGCCAATGCCTTTAATAATGACCTCAGAAACAGTGAGCAATTCTGAGCCAAAGGTGATATTCAGCAGCACCACATCAGGTAGAAAGTAACTCAGCAATGCTTCAAACACCTTCTGCTTGGGTTGAGTGTCTGATGACATAAAAACAATTCTTAAAAAAAAAAAATATATATATATATATATATATATATATTATGTACAATAAGCCGTTCTGCCCTAAATTCAACACTCACTGTCTGTGATATGCGGAGGACATGGTGTCAAAGGGGTGGTGATGGGGAATAAGACCTTATATGTGGTCTTATCCTGACCCTCCATCCACATAAGCTCAAGCATGGGTTCTATGGTGTAACTTATATGGTACTGGTTCTCAACAGCATGACTCTAATAAAAAAATAAATAAAAAGGTGTTACTCAAGTTAGACGCATTAAGGAAAACTTATGTCTGTAGAAAACAACCTTGTAGTATCCACCAGGAGCCCCAATAGGAATCTCAACAACTACATGGGACTTTGTTGAGATCATGCCGTAGTTATGGCTACTCATCTCTTCAGATGTGAGTCTTCTACCATCAATGCCCATGTGCACCTCCAGGATTTCAACTTCTGAGGACATCAAAGGAGTTAAGTGCAGAGGAAAGCGCCAAGAAATCATCTGACCCACAACAGAAGCTCCATCTGAAGTTAAATCAGAGTACAGGACTTCAGGACTACACAGTCATGGGACACCAAAGTTGCAAAAATAAGTGTGTGAGAATGAAGTCTCACTGGTTGGACAGGCAGCTGTCGACTCCACAATAGCCATCATCCAGCGATCTCTGAAAAGGACCACTGATTTGAACACAATCATATCAACATCGTCAACCTGACAAGGAAAAATACTTCAGGCACTGTAGGGAAATGAATGTGTTATCCACTGGCATATGAAACATTTCATACATTTAGGACAAAGTTTTCGGCCATGTTGTATGGGCTTCGCATGACCAGCCGTGTTGGAGAACTGTAAACATTGTAGCCCATCCCTTGGAGTGTCTCTCTATCAAAAGCCTTCTCTCCAGGGGTGTAGAGTAAGATGTTCCAGAGTTGCAAGTTAGGTATTACTGTGGGCTGTTACAATAGGACAAATGTAAGAATCTGTATCAAAGTCACCAAAATCACCATTTTGATAAAAATAAAACAGTGTGAGTGGTGCTTGCACACGCAAAACTCGCAACCAAAAGGCTATGGCAGTTGCCAGGATGCTGCTATGCGGTTACCAAAGTATTTTTAGTGCATTGTTATGCAGTTGCTAGAAGTTTTTAGTTGTTGGCATATCAAATTAATATCCCACCCACAAGTCTCTATGGTATTTTATTAGGACTGCTAGTATAGCAGTGTCCATAATCGCATACAGAGTTGGAACCAAATTTAATAAACTTCATGATTTAAAAAAAGAAAAAGAAAAAAGTATATTCAATATAGTATGAATGGATGCAATCTAGATACCTGCAATTTTGGCATTGTTTACAATGTCCTTAAAACATGCAATTGCTGACATGTGGTGTAAGTGGTGTTCAGTTCACACCATTTGTACCCAACGTATGAACAAATACTGCTTACTGAAGCACCACTTAAAAAAAGTGAAAAGAAAGGGTACATACCCCCCCTTTCACTGATGCTTCCTTGAATTCTGGAATTGCAATCCTAACAGATACCTGAGAGAACATAAACAGGCATGCACAGGCTGTGATAGCAATAACACTGAATTTCCATTGGCACATTAGAACACTCATTGTTCAAGATTCTCTAATTGGTTTAAAAATAAAGAGCATTCAAAGATTATTTTTGTGGAGATCTAGCCATAGCAGGTAACAAACCCTTTCAATGAGTTACTGATTACATTGAGTTGCAGCAGTGGTAATCTTGGCCTACTTGAGGCCTGTTGCATGATGCTAGTTGAAAAAACTTTGGTTTTTGGTTTCAGTTCAGAGTAGGTTTAGAGTTAACAAAAATCATACAAATCCAACATGGTTTAGATCAAGTTCAGCAGGCTCACAACGCTCTATCATTCTGTCAACTCAGGGTTTGATCCAGAGTTTGTGATTAACTCTGAACCGTGTGTACCTGAAAGTGTGACACGTGCTGCAAAACAGCCAATCAGACGGAACATGCAATTTGTTTCTAAAATTTTTAGATTACGTTTACATGACAACAATGTACTAAAAGCGGAAACGTTTTTCCTTTTACATACAGATGACAACATTGTCAAAACGATCCCAGTCCACACAAAGCAGTGAAAACCACCAAAGACGCTGTATTATTCTTGCCAGGCCAGTAGTTGGCGATGTTACTTTGTAAAGAAACACTACGCACCTATAGACTGAACACATAATACGCATGTGCATTGTCTCCATTTTTACAAATGTGCGTTTTTGTAGTTTACACGGAGACAATAGCAGCATCGTTTTCAAAAAACATTTTACTTTGAATCCCATTTGTGTTTTCAGGTCGTTGTAAAAGAACGGCCAAAACACAAAAAGTTGAAAACAGTGTCATGTAAACAGCCCCTTAATTTGGAGTGTGAGATACAGGGGAAGTGGCTTTATTGCATCAGATATATGTCACTTTGCTCACAGCTGATTGGTCCAGATTTGGTTTGCAGAGCACGTTACCATGGAAATAAAGCAAATAAAACCCAAAGTTTGCTCAAACTGATCTCAAACTTACCTGGCAGCAACATAAACCGGCTTCATGCAACAGGCCTCTGGAGTCAAGGAGAGATTCAATTTACTAATTTATATTTTAAGTATTTAAAACAAGTTCTTTATTTCAGTACAAGGTATGATATTTTAGTCAAATGCAAGTAAGGTGATCCACCTCAAATTAAGCAGCCATCAATCCCATAAACTATCCAGCTGCCATTGGTCAAACTTGATACATACAGACAATATGTAATGTCTAAGATGTCCATATTTTAGACGAAATGACAAAATATTTTCTATATAAGAAAATGAAGTTACTTGCCTCCATGAAGTTTGTCTCACACAAAATCTCACGTGAAGCCACAGTGTGACTACAGGACTTGGACGCTTCAAGGACTTTTGCAGATAGCATGGGGAATTCATAGAGTTTAACCTGTATGGCTACTTTAAATTCCTTGTCTCCCTACAAAAATGAAAAATAAAAAAACATGGTTGGGTCTATATATTTTTTTTTCTTTCTTTTTTCTCTCAAACACCCACTCTATTGTGGAAAGGCACCAACCTTTCTCCCTCATGTTTTCTATGATAAATAATAGTTCCAGTATTAGAGCTGGTTAAAGGAATGCTTAAATTTATAAAAGACACAAACCTGTTTCTCTGCAAAACAACTCTTTAGGGAAGCTGACACTCTCGTATTCCCCCAAGGATCCAATTTCTGTGTGTAGCCACACTGTGCCGCCAGGTGAGGTGTGAGAAAGACGGTCTGTGCGTTATCTGAAACGCCCAGAGAAGCTCTGAATTGATTCCTGGGGGTATTAAACTCATTGGCACATGAACAAAGGGATGATCAACTTACTGACTGCATAAACCTCTAAAGGACTTCCTTCACTCAGAGAACTAGGAAGAGTAAACTGCACCCTATTTCCAAGACACTCCGCTCGTATTCCACCTGCAAGAATAGTCCATTAAGTAATGAATTACATGACTTGACACACAAAAATTTGAAATGGTTAGCATGGCTTACCTGCAGATGTATCTGCATCAATGCTTATTATATTGACTATAAGCCAGAAAGCCCTAAAAGCATTATAAATAAATCAGCACATTTCTTGATGAATTCAAACACACTTATTTCCATAGCCAGAACATACCCTATTTCAAAGCATCCCATTCTTTGTTCATGTATTTTACAAACCATCAACTGTGTTTTCTACACAAACGAGTGACCTCACTGGAAGGTGATTAATGAACGGTGTCTCAAGCGCGTTTTGTCTGATTGCACAGTATTGCGCACAGGTGAGGAACTCAAACACCTATCACAGAACTCTCCGCCCAAAGGTGTGAACCTGGATTTGAAGGTTAACGGGAAACTGTTGGCTCTTTGTAACCATAGTGATCATGTATTATTAAGTGAACGTTTCTTTTGAGTTTTGCGCTTTTTAAGACGTCAGTGCGGAAAGGCACAAATGATTTGAAGCCGCGTGGGTAGGTAGGCTATAGCAAAAAGTCTTAAGTTTATTTTATTTTAATTTTTTTATTTTTTTCGCGGTAAGCATTGTCTCTTTTGCCAGTTTTGTTTGATGTCTTATTCTAGGTATGACTCATAGGGAGCACTGGGTCTAGATGTCAAGTTTCACCGTTAAAGTTTTTAAAACTAAATGCTTTTGAATAAATGCTTGGATTCTCTAGCAGTAATTTTTTTCCAATGTTTTTCAAACATCTTGGAAGCCAAAATCCCAGTATCATATTTTTTTTTTTTTTGCTATAGCTGTTGGTACGTTAGTGAACGCAAACGTGATACAAGAGTCAATTAATTTGGTAACTGTTTTCTCAGGACATAGTTATTTTCTGTTTTTCTATTTTAAGTATATTTCTTTTCTTTTTTTATGTAAATATCATGTTTTCATAATTATGTGTTCTTCATGTTGTCCTTTTTACTCTTACACTGCCGTTTCATCAATTGTTTTAGTTGCTGTTTAGCTGCTGAAAGCAATTTACAGATTATTTAAGTTAAGTTGCCTTTATTTATTTACCTTTGATAAGATTTAGGCTAATATATATATATATATAAAAGCTAGCCTATTCTCAAATCAGTGTCAATAAAATGTCAAAACACAGAACATTAAAACATAATCGGTGCATATGCTCGTCTGTCATTATGTTAAATGCAGTGTTGTATTCTGTTGCAGTGATGTCACCCTTTAAATATGTTGACCTACAGAATAAATAGGCTAGTCGAGACGTTTCGGTGTCTTCAAGTCTCGGTCTCTACGAGAGGATCTGTTTACAGCAGGTGAGTTGAGGTCAAGGAAGCCATGAGTTTAAATATTATGTTATAATTAATATAATTCTGATATATATTAATATATAATACAAACTTTTAAGATCAGTCCACACTTTGTGGACTTTTTTTCTGACAGAGCTCTTCAAGAAATGTGTGCAAGAAATTATATATTTATTTATTTATTTATTTGATTGATGGATTGAAAATGTTACTGATGAACAATCCTTCCGTCAAAAAGTCATGGCATACAAATGGCTCAATTACCTGAAAATGCTCTGTCAGAGATTACACAAAATATTTGTAACATTCTTGCAAGCTTAAATGGCAGTACAACAAAAAAATGAAATTCTGTCATGAGTATAAAAGTACTATGCAATCATTTAAGATATTTCTTCTTATATAGAACCTTTTGGACAAAGTGCCCTCACCCTCTGGTACTCTTGGCGTGGTGGTCAAAAATGACCGAATTTTTATTTTCAATGAAATTAATGTACTAGTTTGTATTTTTAGGGGATTATATTTACGCAGCTAGTTATAATATTTTTTTTCACGTTTTGAGCATATAGACCTGAAAATTAAATTTCCAACTTAAACTGTCTTAAATAGCCTATTGAATGCTTTAAATCACAGACTTAAGTTTGATATATTTTTAAAGATGACACTTGGCAGATATTGCTGAAGTGAATTTTTATTTTTTTTAAAGTGAACTTAAAAAAAGTTACAGAATTTACGTTTATTGTTATGAAAAATGCACAAAGTTACTATTATTTTTTTTTTATATGAAATCTATATTTTCAAAAACACGTTTTACTCTAAAACTGCAAGAAAATCAAAGCCATACATTTAAACATGTTGTGTTCCAAATTTGAGTTTGATATCTCCAAAATTTGCTTTCAGTAAGATTTTGTTTGGGGGAGTACCAAAAGATTTTAATAGATGAAATTCGTCTCCCATTCATTTCCATTCATTTCTGTCTCCCATGTCATTTCTGACTGCGAGGAGCACAAGTGTGACTATTTTTTTTTCAGGACCATTTAACCTTTTCAAATCATGTCCATGATTTCTTGTGTGTTCACATAGCAAGTGCCAAAACCTTTACCAAGTTTCATACCATTCCTATTAAGTAAATAAAAAAAAACAAGAGCACCAGAATTGAGTCGAGAACTCTATATAACCCACATTAACTTTTTTCCCTAAGAGTTTAGTTATTGACCAATTTATCAACATTTATCGAGTTCATTAGCTGATTGATTTAACAGTTTTTAGTGTTGTTGATGTAGCTAACATCCACATTTCTGTATTTTTAGTAGAAAATGCAAGTATATCATTGGCAAGACTTCCAGATTCAATGAATCCGTACCACCATGATGTATGGACAAATTCTTCACCATCAAGGCAGGGAGGAAGATCTCATTAACCTCAACGTTGGAGGCATCCAGCACAAGGTGGAGCGCTGCGTTCTGCTCCGGTTCCCCAACACACGTGTGGGTCAGTTAATCCAGTGCTGCAGCGATGCCGCCATCTTGGAACTCTGTGATGACTACAGCCCCACTGAACGGGAATACTATTTCGACCGGAGCCCTCAAGTCTTCCACTGTGTTCTGAATTTCTACCGTACAGGACACTTTCATGCTCTTGAGGAACTGTGTGTGTTTTATTTCAGCCAGGAGATCGAATACTGGGGCATTTGTGAGCTGGATCTGGAAGCCTGCTGTCTCGATTGGTTCCTTGAACGGAAGGAAAACGCTTGTGGCCGGTCTAGTAGTGGCGCGTCATCTGAAGATATCTCGGTTGTGAGCAGTGACCTGTGGAGGTTTGAGGGCACCTGGTGTTCAGAAGCGCGTAAGCTCATGTGGCAAACTCTTGAAGATCCCAGTCACTCCATATGTTCCAAAGGTGTAGCTGTGGTTTCTGTCCTGGTCATTTTGACCTCCATTGTGGCCATGTGTATCCACAGTATGCCGGAATTCAGGCACGCAATTGACAGTGAGCATTCTGTCCTAGACTCTCTGGAGGTCATCTGTATCCTTTTCTTCTCAGTGGAGTTTGCCCTGCGGGTCGTAGCAGCTCCTCGCCCATGGAGGTTTTTGGGAAACCCTCTGAACATGATCGACATCGCTTCTATCTTGCCTTTCTACGTGACGCTGGCCTTTGAAAGTTTGGACGAAGATGATGGGGAGGAAAACCAAAGTCTGGTCAACATGGGCAAGGTGGTTCAGGTTCTCCGGTTAATGAGGGCCTTCAGGGTCCTAAAGCTTGCAAGACATTCAGAGGGGGTGAGAGCGTTTGGGGAAACTCTAAAGAACTGTCACAGTGAGGTGGGTCTCCTCATTCTTTTCATTACTGTTGGAATATCGTTCTTCTCAACTTTTATCTACTACACTGAAAAGGAAGACGCTTTGTCCAAACTCTCTTCCATTCCTGTTTGTTGGTGGTGGGCCATTATTTCAATGACAACAGTGGGATACGGAGATGTATATCCACAGACAGCGGCTGGGAGAATTGTAGCTACACTTTGCATTCTCTGTGGGATACTTGTGGTTTCTTTACCCATCACCAACATCATGAACACCTTTTCTAAGTACTTTGAAAGAAATACACCTAGGAGGTGCCTTTCAGAAGCTAAACCATTGGAAAATGTCAACCATTCCCTGTGAAAATGTTGAAAAGCTGGCTTGCTTTTTGCAATCTTCAGAAACATATAAGGAAAAGTCATTGTTTTGTACATTATATATTGTATAGACATGCTATTAATCTTTACATGAATAAAAAATAATAATAAAGCCATCCGACATCTAGGGATCAAATACTTCGTCATGTTTCTAAAAACAATGCCAGATATTTGGAACTAGTACATTAATTAGAATACACTAAAGGCACCCACACAGTACAAGATAAGCGGGCTGATTTTGGGCCCAATTCTCCCCTTCTGACAATCCTAGGTAAAGTCCCGATTATCTTGATGGTTCTACAGATTATTTTATCAGATTTTACTGTGGTGTGGTGTGATAAGAGTGACTGAATCTGCTCAGAAGAACGTCCAGCCCAGGCACATTAGAAAAACTTACCCGTGGCAACATTTTTGCAAAATGCAAAATACATTGCGTCCTGCACGTTTCGCTACAGTTTCAAAGTGAAATGTCTAGTGAGAGATGAACGTGATGAACGTGAAACAGATGAAAGTGAATATGGCAACATTTTATTACGTTGAAGTTCGTACGTATCACCGCAGTTCTGAATTTAAATGTCTGGTGAGTGACTCTAAAAGCTCAATGCTCCATTTAAAAATAACGTACACCCTATACTAAACTCTAAACCTACTGTATAGTGTTAACAAAAGCAAATGTGACATAAAAAAACGCAATCGTAACCATGGTATTTAATTTTTTTAACTCTTGTCTTATCTTTCACGGGATTCGTATCCGAGCTCTCTGCATCGCAAGTACAATTCTGTACAGCTGAGCTACCGAATAAGCTTAGTAAGTCATTAAACCGAACATATGGAGCTGGTTAATGATGCAAACTCCAAAATATATTAGTTTACAAATCATGCACTATGGTAAAAGTGTTTTGAGGTCACAACATAATTGTGCAAGGAGCCACGTGAAAACAAGTCTTTATTAATCCATAATTTGCCCCTGTAATTATAATTGTGTGTGAAAACGATTAAAAGTGCTAGCTGTTTTACTGCCTCTATAGCACACAAACATCTTATTTTATCTGTTTATCTATTTTTTTTGTGTTTGCTCATCTGCAATACATCTCTGAGACATCTCCTGTCAGATGTCAAATAGACATCTAGAAGATGTCTGTAAGATGTTTATGGTTTAGAATGTATGTAAAACTGCTCATTCTCAGATGTTTATCAGATATATTTACACAGCAGGTGTTTTCCAGATCTCCAGATCTTTAGCAGTCATCTTACAGACGTACATGTGCTATTCATTTCTGTTATAAACTGCAGTGATATGTACGTATTGGTACATATTTTGTGTTTTGCAAAAATGTTGCCACAGAAAAGTTTTTTCCAATTAGCCTGTGTTGCGAATGTCAGGGCTACACCGATCAGTAATCCTGTTGTGTTGGGGGAACACCGAAGACAAGAGCGCACACACTCTGTAGATTGTCACATGGAACAAACTGATAGCCAATCAGAAAGTGAGCTGATGGAAGACAAAAGCAAAACACAAATTCATCACCTTTACCCCGCCCACAACCGCTGATGGACTGTACCGTATTAGCATATTTCCGCCCTCAGCCATTTGTATACTGTCTGCCAAGGCAGCACTTTACATCGACACACCCCACTGAAGAGAGGGGTGGGGTGAACAGTTGCTCATTATCATTTAAAGAGACATGCACCGAAACAGGTCGCTGTGAACAGAGCTGTTTTTGAGGAAGTAAAAGGGTGTTGTTTTACACAACCATTAAGGAATTTTAACCAAAGTATGTTACAAACTTTACATGAAGGTCCTAAAGAATCATACCAACTTGTGGAAAATGGGCATCCGATGACCCCTTTAAATCTATGATTTTTTTTATCATCATGTTTGTGGTCTCTCACATTTTCAAAATCTGATAAGATTTTACAAATCTTATAGTGTGGGCAAGTCTTAGCAGTTTATATTCAAGTAAATTATGACAGAAGAAATGAAAACAAGCAGCACAATTCTTTCTTTTCTTCAAAAAAGTTTAATAGGAGTTCTATGTACAACAAATTATCATATTTAATATTCAATTATTCAAAGAGGCAGATTGATCAAATCTGAAATTAGGCAGAATACTGAAGCAAAACTAAAGCAGAGAAGGACCAAAACCCTTCATACAATCCTCATCTGCAAAAACCCCAACATTTCATATTTAGAGATATGAATATGACTCAATAAATTATAAATAAAAAGGCAAATTAATTGTACAAATACCAAACTATTTGTAAAATGCCAAAACAACAGCAATGAAACATCAAATCATACATTCAGTTTTTGTTACGATCCTGCATGCTGTCATAGCTTTATAAAATAATCTTGACAAAGTTCAAATAATCATGGGTTAGAGCAAAAAAAAAAAAAGAAAAGAAAAAAACTATTTAAATTAGGCATATATTCATTTATCAATATAGGCTATGTATTTTTATATAAATAATGTATATTTGGCATTAGATTCATCCTCATTATTGATATATTTAATGATTCAAAACAAGTTTGAAGCTAAACCATTCTCAAAACTCTCTGTTATAGCCCATTTATGAGAGGTCTCATGTATTCAAACAACATTACATCAGATGTGCTGGAAAAAAAAAGAGTACATCCCTCCCCCTGATGAATTGGTTATGAAAAACTAAGACCAGAGTATTTTCATATTCGTGTTATAGTTAACCTTTGAGAGTAAAAACTGTGAATACATAGCAAAACTGCCTGTAATCTCCCCTCACACTCAGAAACGTCATCACAGCACCACAGACATATCTCAACATCCTGCTTTGTACAAGACTTTGATTATTCTGAGCATTTTAACCCTTAAATGCATGAATGTTTCGCCAATCATTATTACGAATTCGGGTCTTTAGGATTCCGGATCCTGTCGCGATAATATAAAACTCTCCTGATATGAGAGTAACAATTAAAGAAGAATAAAATATAGCATATTTTGTTACCTTTTGGTTAATTTTGAGCAGATGTTTTATACCATCATCACTGTCCTCGTCAGAGCTTATTTCGCAGTACATTCAGCATCTGGCTCATATTCGCAATTTTAAACATATTTTCAAAACAATAATTTTCAGCATCTTCAAAGTCAATATTTTGATCGCTGACAGCTTTTTCACCAGATTCACCATCAAGTGACAGTGACAGTAATATTTGATTGTGTTCAGTAGCCTACTTGCTCTTCAGTAAATCACTGAGTCATTTTAAGTTTTACTGATGATACTTCCTATTCTCTATGAGTGAAACGTCACTTCATCATTGTGTATCAAACATTGACACCTTCTGGAATAAAGGTGAATTGAACTTATTCAGTCATCAAAGATTAAATTATTGTAGTGCAGAAAAAAATATATACTTACACTGTTACACACCTCGGGTCATTAGCGAACCCATTACATTTTTACAAAAAATGTATGTGAACAGGCATCCTTTTATATTTTTTCTTGTTATAGTGTTTTATAACAAATATATTGAGGAATATCACAAAGACTGATGTCTAACTTTAAAAAATGAACGAGGAGGAGGGTAGTGAATGAAGTCCCGGGTCACTAAAGACCTGTTTAAGGGTTAAATGGAAAGAATCAATATTTTCGCAGTCTACCAAAGCGAGGATGTTAAATTGTGTCTGTGCCACGATCTTTAAATGAAACCATTCAGGTTATTGCTGAACAGGCAGCGAAACATCTATACTGAAGTTCTACACAGCTGAACACTCACTCGACTGCCTACGATATTGTGATTTCTAAGCAGAAAAGCCTTGAATAACTGACAAATGAAAAGGAAAGGTGGAGTGTGGTGGAGTAGAGAACTGTTAAAAGGTATGATTTTTATGTTTAATTTTGTAATCATAAGTACAATCTTAAAAAGATAATAGTGCCGTTTGGAGGGTGGACAGTGAGGCCTGTACACTACTGAACATATTGTTTCTGTGTGAGAGTGAGTGTATTCATGTTGATTGTCCTGGTAAAACCAATCCGTGCCTATATGAATCCAACACACCTCTATGACAAAAGCACCAGTTTTAATCTCTCAAATGTCTCAATGTATTTTTAAACAGCTGTTTACATTGTTTCACATTTTCAGTAAAAGAAATAACAGCATTGTTCATAGAACAATAACTGTCTTTGCATTATGGAGGAACTGACCCTCAAAGAGGAGAATCGGAAACTAACAAAACCTATTAAAGGGCTTCCCTGCAGTACGTCAGTAAACTGAAAGTGGCAGCGCAGTTTTTAAAATGTATTTATTATTATTATTTTTAAATGATGTAATGCATTTGCTATACGTCTTTACTGTACATCTGTGCACACACTGGCCACAACTTTATAAAATGTTTTATAGGTGAGAAATGTCCTCAGGGGAAGTGGTGAATAAATAAACTCACGACCATGTTGAAAAGAGCAGCGTTGCTGGTCACCAGCATGTTGTGTTTTAGATGCGGTGAGTGTCTCTTCTTAACTATAGCTTAACCAGCAGGACTTCCTGCTGCCCTACAAATGCAATAACTACAGCAATAAATGACATGATTGATTTATTTGACTTTTTTTTAACTCTTTCCCCACCCTCGATTGAATTTTCTGTAATTTCACTGTTGTATGGTAGGGAGCGCTATGACAACTTCTGAAAGAGTACAGAATCTCGAGATTCAAATCACGGACAAAAAAAAAAACAAGCGATAAAAGCATTGCTTATGTAAAGTTGTATTTTTTTTTATTTTTTTTTTATTTTGTTGCTAATTGTAACTTACTAACATTCAGCTGTTGATAAAAAAGAATGCATGAAGCTAGAATATTTTGTTTAAAAGCAGAGGCTCTGTTCTTTCTTTTGATATACTGCATGCTCAGATATTCATACAACAACAAAACAAATTGTGAAAATGATCAAAAACGGTGGCTGAAAAAAAAAGAAAAAGAAAAAAGGAAACGCTTGCAGGGAAAGAGTTCAAATCCATTTTCTCTTTGAATTTGAGCATAGTTGAGCCAAATCAGACAGATCAGAGTCTAAAAGACTCCATTTAAAAAAAAACAAAAAAGTTGTAGGACCACCGTGATTTTGCCAATATTTTATGTTCCTGGGTCAACGTATTTTCTTGATCCTGGAACAACATTCTTGTCCAAAAACATAGTCCTAACCCTACCCCCTAAATCTAACCCTACCCATAAGTTATCCCTAAACTCAGAGGGAATCATAGCTGAATAACACTGATGTAGAAGCACCTAACCTTGGTTGTAAGCCTAAACTCTAAACTTGTCCCTCAAATCTGATTGGTTGATTGGAATGTTGTTCCAGGATCAACAAAGATGGAGATCCAGGAACATGTTGTACTTGGTGAAATCACGTTCACCATCAAACAGCTTCACAACACGTCTGTTTGTAGTACTTGTTACTGGTGAACAGCAAAGCTATGTTGGTCCACTAGCTAGACCAGCATCATACCAGCTCTAATCTGTCATTTCAACAAGGTTACAAGGCCTATTTTGTTATTCCTCAATAAAATATATTCACAAAAATGGGTAAAAGAAAGTTTCTGTGAATAAGTGTCTCTTATGAAATTCAAAAAGTCAGACTAGAGCTGCTGCATAGTAGAAAGGCATGACAAATAGCTCTGTTTGCCTTGAACTGATCGCAGAGAGACTCTACAAGTGCCAGTGTAGTGTCCTGCCATTAATGCCACACACTAAGAGGTAATGACACCATGTGCCTGCCATGTATTTATACACTATTGCACATTCTGGCAAGTCTGGTAGAGTGTGTAAGCACGCGAGAGGAGGACACTGGCATTTAGTCTAATACTGTGTATTTAGTTTAATAGAGATGAACAATGTGAAGCCCTCATGTGTCCGTCATAACAGAGGACAGATATAGAACAAAACTAAAGTTTCCTGCAATTGACACTTTTCTCAGTCATAAGGTGCGGTCACACTTCAGACGTCACAATGAATATGGGCAACCGGATATGATGTCAGTAGTTTTTAATAACTAATTATACTAAAATAATTTAAAATCAACTGGGGCTCATTGGAAAAATATGCCTGTTGCGACAAAATGTTATATTTTGATAATACATTTTTGGGACACTTTCAAAGTGAAATATCCAGTGAGTGGTGCCAAAGGCTTTTTTAGTTTTATCCGAAACAGATGTGCGTGAATGTTTTATTACATTGGTTGTTTTACATACTGTATTGCCACAATTTGTAAATGAAATTTCCGGAGAATGGCGCTAAAAAGTGAATGCTCTATCGTATTCTAAAATAACGTACCACCTACACTAAACTCGGACTTAAAGGGATAGTTCACTCAAAAATGAAAATTGTGTCATCACTTACTCAACCTCGTGTTGTTCTAAACCTTTTTCTGTTCTGTTGAACACAAAAGAAGATATTTTGAAGAATGTCAGTAACCAAACAGTTGATGGACCCCATTGACTTCCATAGTATTTTTTTTTTCCCACTATGGAAGTCAATGGGGTCCATCAACTGTTTGGTTACCGACATTCTTCAAAATATCTTCTTTTGTGTTCAACAGAACAGGGAAACCCATACAGGTTTAGAACAACACGAGGTTGAGTAAGTGATGACACAATTTTCATTTTTGAGTGAACTATCCCTTTAAACCTAATCGATAGTGTTAATGAAAAAGCCTTGATATTATTGTTTGCTTCTACAAGTATTTAAGCTCTTTTATTGAGTGTTGTGATTCATGTTTCACAGTACTTGAACAGTACCTGATAATCTGTGCCTTTAATCATAGTTTGCATGAAAAGGAATACAAGTTTTTGGTGTTTTATAGCCACTAGTGCAGTTGCAATCTGCAGTGAATAGTATGTACTGTATATTGCACAAATATAGGTAGAGGCACGTTTTTTTCAATGAGCATATGTTGCTAAAATGTTAAACGTTATATTTTATCTACTCCACCTTTCTATAACATACAGGTTTGAGGTTTGCATTCTTGGAACTGAAGACTTTTCATTATATGAAAAGTCACTCACCTGTATTCACATTCATATGAATGCAAGTGACTGGAACACAAAGTGTAATGTGACCGCACCTTTAGACTTAAACTTTGATAATACACTATATTAATACTCTTAATCACTTTATTTATTTATACTGAACACATCACTATCACACAGTCCTGATCAAATACAGAACCCACGATAGACCCACACGATAATCCAAGAGATGAAGCAAAAAATTCTCATCAAAATGTCCCCCGTTGGACAACGATCCAACGATCATGCATCTGTTTTAACATCTTTGAGCCCCTAAATGATCTGAAATGCATGAAAAGAAACAATACTGCAGGGTTTCGCCAGTCTTCGACCATAAGCGACATCCTCTGCATAGGTCATATCTCATGCAAATCATTTTAAGTCTCCAACACTGATTATAAGGCACCTATGGATGTTTCCACCTTTTATAATCACCGATATCTGCTAGATCTCTACTTAAAAATAAAATAATAAAAAAACAGACACATGACATGTGTCAGGTGATGGCACTCTACAACTATTTACATTTACACAAGCAGCAATACATCTATGCCACAACTTGTCCGCACTGCCTAAACACATTATTCCATTACAATATCTTTTAAAACAGGGCTGGAGGTTTGTGTTTGAAAAAGGGACCAAGTTGTAATATACTCTTAAGTTTAAATAAAAGATGCAAATCATTGAGAAAAACACCTGTCCAGTGGTATTCCATCATATTTCAGCTGTTGTCTATTCATATAAAATGTGCAAGATGATAACTGTACCTCAATGTACATATTTAGCAGCAGTTGGTAGCATGTCAATGTCTTTCCTCTGGGTGACTTACAGTTGCCGCGAAGGGAAACGCAACAGCCTCAAAGAAGAACCTCAAGCACAACATTTCTGAATCCACCTTTCCCAGATACATTCCTCTCAAGCTATTTGGACTAATTGGAAAGCGCTGATTGTTTCTCTGTGTATGTGGTGCTTTCAATACATTGAGACAAGAATTGAGACAGCAATACAGAGCCACTACAGTATGTAAAAGCACAGCATTACGCACTCATCATATCTCACTTCAGCCTTATTCTTCAACAACATTGTGTTTCTTAAAGGGATAGTTCACCCTAAAATGAAAAGTCTATCATAATCATATCATTTAACGGAATTATTTTGCTGAATGTCCTGGCTGCTTTTGTCTTTGCATTGAGGTATGGTGACCCAGACTGTCAAGCTCTAAAAAGGACAAAAATATTTTCATGCACTATATTTATGCTCTTAAACATGAAAAGGATATTATATTTTCCATCTGCTTACTTTCCCGTCACAGATCAGGTGTGTGTTTGCCGTAACGGCAAAACATTAACCACCGTAGTATGTTTGTGCTGTTATTGTTATAGTTGTGGTGTGGACACTGCTGTTCTTTTACATTTCATAACAGTTTTTAAAATTACATCTTTATCGTTATCATAATGATCCCTGATGTGGACGGGCCTTTAGTTCTGAAGGCTTTATATGTTGTTCTCTTCAAAAACGGCATTGATTGTTGACATGCAAAAACATATAGAATGAAATGTAAATATATTTCAATGGAATGAAGGATATAGAATGTACTGCATGTTAGCTTGGATATTGTGCTCAAGAGCTTGATTTATTTAAGTCCATGTCATGCTAACAATAAACTATGCTTCTAACTACAAGTCGAGAACTGTAGTTCCAACCACACAAGTTTGCAGTGTTGTTTGCGATTAAAAATATGGTTTCAGGAAATGGTAAATCGTTGAGGTGTTAATAATGACGGAACTTGCGACCATAGTTGATGCTTTTGGGAAATGCACCCCAGTATAGTTGCTAGTGACTGGGGCTGTGTTGGTTCAAGTGAAATGGCGTTTATGTTTTAGAACATTTTGCTTAAAACCTTCCCATGAACAAAAATGGCAGATTTCAAATGTTCTAGTCTCAGCCTTAGATGTCACGCCCACGGGCTGTTAGCTGAACGCCTGATGCATATGGCACACAAAATGGGAAACGCTTTTGTCATCTAAATGATTGAATTCTCCAGGATTTCTGGGAGATGTATTTGTCACATTATTTAATGGTCCACCTGGAAACAAAGCCGTTGTGACAAAAGAAAGCCCTTATGGAAAAAGAAAGCCATTGTATTTACAACTGTGACAATGAGCGCTTATCAGGATCACTGGATTTTCAAAAGTATGTGAAGTTCACAGAACCATTGTTGCGCCATTGTTGCAGTAAATGAATTGAATGAATTGTATTTGGAGACCCTTAATGGACATGGTGGTAAAAAAAAAAAAAATGTTTTCAATGCTTTTGCGTTCACTCACAAAACCTTTTCGTTCCCTCACAAAACTTTTGCGTTCCCTCGAGAAACTTTGCCGTCTGCTTGCAAAGAACTCAAATGTTCCTCGGGGGAATGCAAACATTTTGCTAGTGAACGCAGAGTTTCCCAGGATAACACATTTGAGAGAGAACGCAAAAGCATTAACACATTTTTTATCTTATTTTTATTTATTT
Organism: Leuciscus leuciscus; assembly: GCF_965113295.1. Taxonomy (NCBI): domain Eukaryota; kingdom Metazoa; phylum Chordata; class Actinopteri; order Cypriniformes; family Leuciscidae; genus Leuciscus; species Leuciscus leuciscus. The sequence goes on from NC_138743.1 coordinate 19,352,736, forward strand.
ATTACCATGTCCCTTGACGGTTTCCACAGAATTGCATGCCGGTCTTTAATTGTGAAGACATCGACTTCACATGTCAATCAGAAGGCCTCTGGGCGGTCCTTGGCCAATGAAAGGAGCTATGGAGTCCAGACCTTCTGCTGCCAGTCTGAAAGTCTGGCTACGCGAGACCAACAGTAGTCCTGCACCATTTAAGCAAATGCCATTGAGAGGAATAGAAATATCTCCAACTTTTTTGCCTTTTTTAAATCTTCCCAGATAATGGTCACCATCCTTTTTAAATGAGCGGCCTAAAAATGTGCTAAATAACACATTTTGTGTTCAATGGGAAGCAAAAACCAATGGGGGTCTGATCGACAAATTGTAAAGATGACGAGATGATCATAAGTAGATTTTTGGTTGAACTATCCCTTTCATTTAACCATAGTTGTAAACAAATCATTACCAAATTCATTGTTTTCCCCATACAACAAAAATAAGAGTTTACTTATTTTCTTCAATGAGCGCAACGTTATTGGCAGTTCCTTCTCTTCTTTTTTTTTTTTTTTTTTTTTTTTTTTTGCAAGAGCAGGGCAGTACATTCACAATGCTTTCTGTTTAAGATGTTGTAAGGCTGCCAGGTAAAGGAAATAGCTAAAAAGCCAGGATTTATTTGCTGCCTTATAACGCCTTATGAATGTAAGCAACAGTAACGCTAAGAGGATAGACTACCGCTAGTGACGTAAGTAAGCAGCCCTCTCTGGGATAATTAGGCCTGGAACCAGGGGGGAAAAACCCGGAATCATTTTATGCACAGTTAAAATTGTGGCAGTAAAGGGAAAAATAACTGCAAATATTATATTTACAAGTATAAGGTATTGAATCTAATGCTGCTGTTGGTTTTTATGTAGTCCACAATTAATGTAATAAAGAACCTCAAGCCAAATTTACAAATAAAAAGGGGCATTGTTGCCACCCCTCCAAAAAAAAAAGGTATTTAAATTCAACAATTCATCATAGAGACCTCTGTCTATTGCACATCCGGGTTTATGTTCTCGAAGGTGACAAGGCAAATGGGCACATCTTTGTGCAAATGCTGGACCGAAAAGTGTGATATACAAAAAACATAACTGTCTAACCTAAAATAAATCTTAGTTCTTTTCAACAGACCAGTGACCATAAATATGATAATCCGAGATGCATTGAGACACTGTTAAACCTCCCTTTAAAAAAGTCCACAGGTGGTTTATAGTGCTGTGCAGAAAGGAGAGGAGAGGGGCTTCTACATTTTAGAGTATAAAGCAGCACCATTTACAGTAATATTATTAAAGTTTCTTTTGCACCTTTATATATCACAGACTACCTTGAGGGTGAATGTTGAAGAAGATTGGTGTTGTAAATACTTTTTTGTGTAGAACCGGTGGTCAGTTAATGAAAGTCAAGCTGTTACTTTATGACTGAATGATATCAAGGCCTTTTTGGGCTGAATGAACTTTAAACCTTAGTCATTGAATAAAAGGATTTTTTTTTTTAAATCTCTTGACAGTGCAGTTTAGTCCAGAACAAGATTAAATCTGTGAATCCTGAAGCTAAACCTAAATTGAAGTCTAGAAGCAATACCTTCATGCAAATCCCCAAATGCGATAACATCACGAGGATCAAGATCAACATTTCCGTTGGAAATACAAATGTGGATAATTTAAGAAGTAAAACTGCTGTGTACATCTTTTCAAGAAGTAGAAACTTTATAATTTAGTTTGCAAACTAATCTTAATTTTTCTTATTTAAATCTAAACGCCACATAAAGTCAAGTTTAGAGTCATTTTATGTTCGATTGTGGGAATAATGTTGTTGATGAAGTGACTATGCTGTGACGTTTTGTGCCAGTGCTATAGAATACATATTCTGAAAGGAGTGTTAACTGTGCCTATGCTGAGGGATACACTAGGCTTTGTTCAAACAGGTAGCAAAAATCTGATTTTTTGGAATCCGATGTTTCCAAACTACAGTACATCCAAATGAGATCTATAATCAGATTAAAATATTTTGCAATGCACCTGAAGAGTCAGATTACATTTCAAGTACTTTTTTCATCATTCCTGCAGTGTTGCATACTGTATGTCTCTTTCTTTTAATTTATTTTCCCCATATAATGAATTAAGTGACATTCTACGGTGCCCCTAATGGGACATTAGATGGAAATCAGATGGAAAAATTGGATTTCAATGCATTCGCAAAAATGTTGCATTTTCTCGCAAAACTTTTGCGATCCCCCAAAACTTTGCATTCACCTGCAAAAGCATTGAAAAACAGTTTCCTTTTCAAAGTGGAACTCAGCACTGCGTCGTTGATGCTATGGGGAATGTTATCAGTGTCCAACGACATTCCATGATGGTACTAGCAGAGTGCCCACAAGTATAAGAGGGTGCCTGTAATAAACGTCATCAGCTTTTTTGTCTTCAGGAGCTGCTTGTTTGTATGCTTGTGTAAGATAAACGCTGGATGTGCTCATTGTGTTGCATTCACTGTAAGCTCTGTTCTTGCTTTATTCTTTCCTGAGGGATGAGAATATAGCGTTTGTATGGAGTGTGTTTGGCTAGAGGGAATAGGCTGCACTCATGGTGATGCATTCATGGTAAGAAACTCTGTTATTGTTTGAGTCTCTCTAAACAATATAAGATTCTAGTGTATGTTTGGAGTGTGTTCAGCTCTCGGGGGAATTTGATGCATTCGCAGTAAGAAGCTCCACCCTGGCTTGACTCTCGAGGGATGAGAGTCTTGAGTTTGATAATGTGGCGGGTCTAATAATAATGTGGCGGGGATTAGATGCAGAAAGAGTTGAGGTAAGTGTTATTAAGATAATAATAATATCTGCTTCCTCCGCTGCCCCGCAATTTCCATATTGAGGTGATGAAGGAATTTGTAATAATGATATTCTAGGATGCCCGAGTTGAAGAGCTGCTTCAGAGCTATATCTCTCCTGGTGTTGCATCCTCTGTGAAGGCTCCCACCTTGCCAAAAGAGTGAGTGTGTTCAGCTCTGGAGGGGGCGGAATGTGCTCTCTGTTATGTGCCGCTTTGAGGGCGCTCCCCCTCACGGTTCAGGCCCCATGTCTGCTGGAGTAGCAAAAATGGCAGCTTCGATCGTGGGCTTGTATGTGGGCAGAGTAGAGGCAGATATTGTAAATTAAGTCTGGCTTCCTCTGCTGCTGACCACCTTGCAGCTCTTGGCAAGGCATATGCAAAGACAAGACAGACCTGGGAGGCCTTGCACACCATGAAAAAAAAGCTCCATGCCTGCCTTTTGTGGCAGCGTGCTTCTCTGGAGCTTTGATATAAAAGCAACCATTGCTGAAATGGCACAGGAATGGAGCAGGTTTTTGGTTAAAAGAAAAACAGGAATCGGAAACTGCTCTCTCTGTCGCTTTTTTCATAGTGTACGCTAAAGTAGTGCTTGGTTCCTTATGCATGCAGGTACGTTTTTGGCAAGATACTTTCACCTAGCCCCCAGGGTGAGACTGGTAATTGTCTCTGGAAGACATCTCTCTTGCTCAACCCTGATATCTTGAAAGGGTATCCAAGGTTGAGCTATATTCTCTCCTATCTTATGGTCTAAAGGAGAATTATGCTCCCCTGTGAATGGGTTGCTTAATAAGTTCCCCTCTTAAGGGTTGATGCAGGGCGAACTGGGTTATTTAGGGCAGTATAGATTCCCTACTTTTCCCTTCTACTCTTAAACTACGGTTGGGTGTTAAAGTAGGAATGTATGATCCTCTTTTGGATGGGTGCTTCGTAGGCCTCACTAATATGGCCCATGTTCAATACTATAGCTGGTCCTGGAAGAAGTCCCTTAATTCAAGTCAGGGTTGAGCTGCTCTCCCCCAGTGTAATGTTTATTTATTTATTTATTTATTTGTAAAGTAGAGAATAAGCTTCCCTGCAGCCTCCTTGGGGTTAGAGAATGGTGGATGAGAACTATTGGCAAACTGCAGCCTGCCTTTCTCTTGTCTGGGACATATCTTCCTTTTGGATGTCCCTAAGGGTTGATGCAAGGTGAATCGAGTTACATAGGGCTGTATAGTTTCCCTCTACTTTGTTTACCTCCCTTTCCAACTACTGTTGGGTCTTGAAGTAGGGATCTAGCTCCGCTTTGGAAGGCTCTACTATGGCCCTGATTTGACAATGTTAACAAGTAGAAGAAGTTCACCTGCCGGTGTCCCTCCTTGTTATCTGTCACATACTATGGTCTGGTGCTAAAATAAAAAGATGAAGCGCTAGCTATAGTAGGGCTTAGGTAGAGTGCATTTTCCCCCTGGAGGTAGCAATTTGTATGCCCTCCCTCCTGTTGTTGGGTCTTAAATTAGGGTCTATTTGCTCCCCTTTGGTGGGTTTCACAAGCAGGGTGTGAGCGCACTCCCCTAATTGTTCCAGGGTATTTAAGTAGAGCTGGAGCTCCCCTGCAGTTTTCCTAGGGGTTGAGTTTCATGGCGAGAATCTCTGACAACTATAATTTGCCACTCGTATTAGCATCCCTTTTGATGAAAATTTGGGTTGCATTCTCACCCTGGAAGTAGTGGTAATATTCAAGATCGTTGTTGAAAATATTCTCCCTTTGGCGGATACTCCCTAAGGGCTGTGTCAAGGCATAGCTGAGCCATTTATTCATTAGAGCTCTACTCTTGGGGCCTCATAAGGCTGACGCCTGACCCACAAGGGAGGAAGGAAGGTTGTAATGGATGGGCCCCTTTTTGATGCTCTGACTCCAGCTAAGTAATCCACTGAGTCAACTTATGCTATGCCTAATATGTTTGTGCATATTCACAGCTTAATGAGGCAGGCATTCCCTTAAGCATGTCGTAGTGGGTATTTTTTCCCCATAGTGTCAATCCAAGAAGCAGTGTTGACTTCCGCTTCGAAAGGGAACGTCTCAGGTTACAACTGTAACCATGGTTCCCTGAGAAGGGGAATGAGACACTGCATCTCATTGCCATGCCTTGGGTCTGTCTGTGCGTCTCCTTCAAACAAAAGAGTTGATCACGTGTATTACAGGCACCCTCTTTTATAAGCTCTCTCCGCTAGTGACGTCATGGACTGTCGTCAGCTAATAAAATTGGCGTGTTTGTCAAACGTGCTTCAGACACTGGTCATGCTGATGCCGTTCCCCATAGCGTCAATCCAAGACACAGTGTCTCATTTTCCTTCTCAGGGAACCATGGTTACAGTCATAACCTGAGGCATTTTCCTCCGACATCTTATTACAGTAGTCAACGTTTGAAGTGGATCAAAAAAGTTCATCAAAGTTGTCTTAAGACAAGAACGGGTATTGTTCAAAATTGGTTTTGATCCACATGTTGGCTGTAAGTTTTGCAAGTGAATGCAAGTTCACAAGTTTTAAGTGAACACAAAAGTTTTGTGAGAGAACGCAAAATTTCTCACTGGGACACAACAAAACATAAAAGCGTTTAAATATAATTTTTCCTCCTATGATTTTTTTTTCCATAACCATGTCTATTTAGGGGCTTCATTGTATTCACTATGTAGTGAACAGTGAGTAAGTGAACATGTCAGTGGTTTTGGAGTATGTGCATGCGAATGCGAATATATAAGAATTGTCAAATTGTGTCCTAAACATCGGATGTGGAAACCAAAATAGATTTGTGCGCAGTGTGAACAAAGCCTTAGTTTCGTCCTCTGAACATACTACAATGAAATCCAAACTGGGTTGCAGTAGCTGCGGGTTTTGGAGGCCATGACCTTTTTGCATTGAGCTCTGTTTGAGGCATATATAAACTCACCACTATTCTCAGCTCAGAGTAGATGATGAGCAGAGGAAGAATACGTGTAACAAATGTGACAGTGTGTAAGGGTGGAGGAGTGACATGGTATGATGTACCCTGTTGGTGAAGCGCATTGGTGAGGCATAGCATATGTGTGTTTCATAAACGGGTTTGGGCTTCAGGGATGTAAATCTCTATGCTGTCGGCCCGCTCTGTAGCTGAGTTCTGACGGAAAGATGCAGCCCGTTTAGCAGCCAATAGCCTGCGGCGGGCCTCTTGCCTCTGTCGGTCCTGCAGATCCAAGGAGCGCTCGCGCATAACAGCTCCGCGACCTTTAGGAGGCCTCTTTGTAACAGGAGGTGGCCATTTTCTTTCCTGTGGAAAAGATGTAGGGTTCATTACCATTTTATTTTACTATTTACTTGGTTTCTCAGAATTAGTGTCAATGCAGTAATATTGTTAAATACTATGACAATTGTGACAGTTTTCTATTTTAATATATTTTCAAATGTAATTTATTCTTGTGATCAAAGCTGAATTTTCAGCATCATTACTCCAGTCTTCAGTGTCACACGATCCTTCAGAAATCATTCTAATAGGATGATTTGATGCTCAAGAAACATTTCTCATTATTATCAATGTTGAAAACAGTTATGTACAATTTTGTTTTCAATATTCTTTGATGAATAGAAAGAGCAAAATAACAGGATTTATCTGAAACTGAAAGCTTTTGTAACATTACACACACTACCGTTCAAAAGTTTGGGGTCAGTAAAATAAATCAATACTTTTATTCAGCAAGGATGCATTAAATTGATCAAAAGTTACAGTAAAGACATTTATAATGTTACAAAAGATCCTATTTCAAATAAATAAAATAGAACTTTCTATTCATCAAATAATCCTGGAAAAATAATTGTCCACAAGTGTTTTCAACATTGATAATAATAATTCATGTTTCTTGAGCATCAAATCATCATATTAGAATGATTTCTGAAGGATCATGTGACACTGAAGACTGGAGTAATGATGCTGATAATTCAGCTTTGATCACAGGAATAAATTACATGTAAAAAACATTTATTTTTTATTTGTAATCATATAAATGCAGCCTTGGTGAGCATAAGAGACTTCTTTTAAAAACTTAAAAAATCATACCGATCCCAAACTTTTGAATGGCAGTGTGTGTATCTATCTATCTATCTATCTATCTATCTATCTATCTATCTATATATATATATATAGACACACACACACACACACACACACACACACACACACACACACACACACACACACACACACACACACACACACACACACACACACACACACACACACACACACACACACACACACACACACACACACACACACTGTGTGTATGCCAAACTGCATTCTGGCACTCTCACACACTTCCTTTCACATACATATATTTTTGCTCTCATAGTCACATATTTTATTGCACACATTCATACATTTTGCTCTCATATTCCCATACTTTCTAACACACATTCTAACATTTTACTCTTATATTCATATATTTTTTATCACACATTCACAGCCTACATTTTGTGTACTCATATATATTTATATGTATGTGAAAGGAGAATGTAAGTGTGTGAGAGTGCCAGAATGAATCATGGCTTGTACGGCCCCTATAATATACCTTCTTCTCCGGACTCTCCACTAGCCTCCACTCGTTGCTCTTGATTTGCTGCAGCTCATCAAACTTGGCAGTGACATCATCGATGGAGAGCTGCAGGAGATCCCAAAACCCAGCCAGGTCCTGAGCCGTGGGGCGGGGCATAGCGCTGGGGTCCTGCACAAAACCAGAAACAGACCCATTATATTTCACACACTGACACTCCTCACAAACACAAACAACAGTAATAAGTTACACTTCAGCTCAAACACCATACAGAATAGCAATGATCTTTTTAAAATTATAATAAATGAAATAAAAACAGGGATCATAACAATGCATTTTGTTTTTTATTTAGCTTTGCCCTGATAAAGCTATTGTACATATCGGAATATTTGCTATAAGTGTAAGTTCTTAATATATGGTTCTTAATCTCATATGTTGCCCATTGAGTGTAAATTATTGATTTGAACCTTTTTAGGTTTGTCCTGAGTACTGTGAGCAGTGAATCTGCCCGCTTGACAAAAATCCTCAGGGTACAGTAAGTTCTTTTGTGTCTCAGAATGCTCTGCACGTTTGAGCTCTTCCTCACAGTGGCGCAGTGATATCGAGATCCAGTCAGGACAATTGAGGGACTCATCCACTATCAATTATTCTGAAAAGGCTATGAGCAGGAGGCGGTACTGGTAATGTAAACTTCTGAACAGCATAATTTGGTTAATTTCAGTTATTATTTTGGCTGGTGTTCTGGAGCTTCTTCGGGGTCTTACAAAATAATAATAGTAAAAACTTATGAGAAAGGAGTGTAAACTTATGACCCCTCGAGCAATCAAACTAAATAAGGATCCTGATCCCTATCTACGCATCACTGCACCAAGTGCCATGAATTAACAAATTACCATGAATAATCACTAGAGGTCGCTGTAGTCTAGCATCTCTCCATCTCTAGCATATGTCAGGTACACTTCTGACTTTAACATTAAAAAAGCACAAACAAATGAATGATGGATGTGTATTGTTAACTGACAGTGTTATGTATATACACGGAGTAAATATAATTATTTTCTGTAAAATCAATTATCGATTGAACCATTTCTCAGTTATGAATATAAATATTTGCTATATTTATTCTGGCTACATCCTCTCTTCTCGTTTTATAATACTAAGCTAAACTGTTCAGTCTCTTGGATGCTCATACTAGAGAGGACAAGCTGGTCTCAGCCTGTCCATGTGAATGTATTACAACATCCATCATTTCACAATCTCCAGAGAGAAAGAGAGAAAGCGAGAGCCAAAAACAATCACTGACCACTAAACAAACCCTTTAAAGTGTCATTCAACCCACCAACTACCAATTAACGTCAGGATCTTTTACTCTAACGCATCTTGAAAAGGGTTAAAGCTTCTATCAGGCTAAAATTACATTTAGTGGAGTTGACATTGCAACTAATCATTGTGTAATTCTGTCAACTATCTTAGAAAACAATTTTAAACAGTATTTTGTATTGTTTACCAGTACAAAATTAACAATACAAATACATTTACTTGATAAGCAAAAATCCACAACATACTATACATCAGAATTCTGAAATAAATACTTTCATGTGGGATTTTCTTTTTTCTTTTATTTTAGAGTTTTACAGTTAACTACAGTTGCACATAATACTATCTTGTACAATGATGCTTCTCAAATTTTAAAGGATCTTTATTCATATTAATTTAATTTGAAATGCTACAGCAGGAAAATTGTTGATGTATTTAATAAATGCAAGGTAAACACTCTCACCAATACTTTTTGATAAACTACCTATCAAAGAGGCATCCTGAATCTTTCATGACAGAACTGGTGCATGGCTGATGCATTTTATGATGCAAAAGGAGCATTAATGTATATCTCATGGGGATCTTAGAAATGCCACATACCAGATTTTGCTGACACAACCAGTAAAACTGCTGGAATTTCTGGGACATGAGGAGGTGAGCGCTGCCCACAGCACTCCGGATCTTTCCAAGAACTGCAAGACATATTGAGAAAAAAAAAAAGAAAAAAGAAAAAAGATTGGTTATACAATTTATATATGGACACATTTTGTCTGAATTGTCTATGATAAATATATAATTTAGATCTAAGAACTGTTTAGACCAAAATGTTACGGGGAGGTGGTGATTTTCGTATGAATTCGTATGATTTTTAGATAAAAGTAAGGATGAAAGTAAGGCTCCACCCCTAAAAATAAACATCAGTGGGGCATTAAGGCCTTTCCTCATTTTCCGCATTGCACAGTCGGGTTTGTACAGCTTTCGAAGTATACTCAACCGTGGATGGTTGCGGATCAACGATTTTTACACATGCACAGTACAATTATTTTTTATACTCTACCAGACATCAGAGGGCAGCACTGAGTCGTGTCATTTACAGTACATTTACAGAAAAGTAGAAGATCTGCCGTTGCAAAAAAAAAAGTTTAGAACAAGAATCAAAACAAAAATGATGGAGAAGGATATGGTGCTTTGGTGACAGTTCTTGGAAGAAGGAAGCGCCAGAGATGGTCTTATCAGTGGGAGATACGAGGGTCCGTGGCTCTACCATTGGTAATAACGTAACGGCTAAATTGGATCACATGTGCCTTGATAACCAATCACATTACAGCCTTGCGAGGAACACGGTTGGCAGAGGTAAACTTTGGGTTTAAGCAGATCTAATGAAAATTAACAAATGAGATAGCACAAACTCATACGAATATGGAGACACCAATTCACCAAAATGTAAAATAGTTCTGAACTGCCTTGAGATTGTGTTGTTTTAGACTTATTATTTGTTTCTTGGATGTCCTGCACACTCACTCTCCTCCGAAAGGTCGTGCTCCTCCGCCTCGCGCTCCATATCTTTGCACCATCCCTCCAAACGTTTGGTCTCGCTGTGCAGAAGCTGCATGAACCAGCTGCCATCGTGGCGGAGCGGCGACACGCGTCCGGATTCGGCTGTTTCATGAGTGGGTTCCACCAGCCAGGGTTCGGGCTGTGGGCTGGGCGGCCCGCTGGAGGGCCGGTAGTCCTCACGGTAGCTAAAGAGGCCCTGTGTGCGTACGGTCCGAACCACGTTGTATTGTGTGGGCGTACTGGGTTCAGAATGCCGCTGAAATCCTCCAAACTGCAGACTCTTGTCTTCGGTCGATGGAAACCCCTCCAGCTCCAAATCAGCCTGAACTGCCGTCGTCACACTGTTGGACCGTTTAAAGCGCCCAAGTCTGAAAGTGCACATAAGAAGGACAATATTGACAGCAGTTTGTGTAGGCTACTTACACCCAGAATAGTGCAATCTATATTTATTTACCTATTCATTATCTCGCTTTATTTATTTTCTGAGCTACTGGCTCAGGGATCCCTAAAAGGGATCATTAATTCAGAATAACCTTTAATTCTGCGGAACAAATGTCCTGTTTATGACTGATCAGTAGACTTACCTCCTCTCATCCTCTACCTGGATACCCACGGACTGATACTGCGGGAGACCTTTACTATCTGTCTCAGAATCTGTGGCCGCTTCCACCTGAAGAATGAATAAGCAAAGGAAGAGATAAAAAAGGAGCACATATGAGAATATATATATATATACACAAATTCTACTGAGTATTTGAGGTGAACCAGAGAAGAACAGAATATAGCTGCAAGCTGCAATTATGGGGCAAAGCACATCACTAAGATAATGTACACTGCATTAAGCATGATCCAATGAAATAAAGCACCATGTTTTTTATGCCAATTATTGCAAAGATTGCAGATTTAACAATAATAATTTATGACAAGTAATCCCCGCCCCCTCCATGTGTTCTAATGTTGTGTTTTATGTTCTCATGTTGTGTTGCCAAAGCATTGTCAAGAGACAGTTTCACTTTCAATTTTGGATTTAAAGTCCCCATCATCAACTATCCATTTTATTTTACCAACAATTATCTGGAGATTTCCCAGGTAACATCAGGGAATGATTTACAATTACACATACTAGTTTTCGTTTCAATAGAGTGGAATAGAATGCTAAAAAAAAAAATATATATTTTTTTTTATTGGACTATCTGGAAGTTAGCATCAATCTGGATCCCTTGAATAAAAAGACAATATAGGATTTTTTCAATGGCTTTTGAATTATTGAAGAAAATAAGTTCTGAGACAAACATTATGATTCTTACACATTTTCTTCAACAAGATAATGTCCACAGCTTTTATGAATTTTGAAAACTATACAGTCACCAGAAGTCAAAAGCTAAACGTAGGTTATAAACGAACCACACCACAGTTGCATTATTTCAACGTCACCATCACTGAGCTTCCAACAACTCTTTTAGTCTTTATTTAAAAAGCATTTCCCCTGAAATATTTACACAATGAGGCTGTAAATGCAGACTAAGTGAGTAGATGAGTTTTCCTGTTTGCTGTGATGATGTTTAATGTCCCAGAGAAACCTCTGTAGTCCCTTTTACTGTGACTACCTGTTAGCAACAACCTTTTCAAAACACATAAAGCTTTTAAAATCAACCCATTTCACGTATCTAACCAACAAACAAACAAAAAAATCCCACTGGTTTTGGGACAAAAGTGCAAAAATACTAACTAATTTCCAGGTGTTATGCTCATTCCTGCAGCACTCTATATCCAAGCCACTGGTAAAATACAGCACTTTACAATAAAATCCAAAATGGCTGACAAGAAAAACGGCCAACGTTTGAACAAATCTTGGAATATCATTCTCTGCACCATTCACAAGGTTCTGAGCTTTACTCCAAATAACAAATGAGTCTCTCACAAAATAATCTTGAGACCATTTTGATCAAAGGTTTTTAAAGATTTTTGATTTAACAAAACATTTGATCAAAATGGTCTCAAGATTATTTGTAACAAAGATCAAATGAAGGCTATAGGAGAAGTTTCAAAAATCTAATTGGCTGAAAATCTATTTGGGTGGAAATTGAAACCACTTGTATGACTGATGGCATGAACCAAGGATTCAAAAATGATATGCCTAATGGTTTTAAGATCAGTCTGCTGTTCCAAACTTGCTGTCATATTGGCCTAAGTTGAGATGTTCCTCTTAAGTGTTGAACAATATGGTTCTTGGAACTGCCATAGATTCTCAGTCAGTCAGAACGATAAGTACAAAATTAACAGATAATAGTTTCACACCTTCAGTGAGTAATAATGAAAGTGTCAAGGCAATACTTACAACATAATACAATACTACTATATACAATATCCTGTGGGTGGCATGAACACATTAGCACAGACCCAGATGAGAAAACAACAGCTTAGAGGCACACATTTGAGACTTCCCAGCTGTCATTTCACAAACAATTTGTTATCGCAAGCAATTTATACCACACTTACTGCAAGGACAGCCCCTAAAGCAGCCTGATCAAGAGCCCAATGGAAACGGGGATTCAAGTAACCAGTCTCAGTTCATTAATGTTCACAGTACTATCCTAGACTGCAACCAATCATTGGGGCTTATTGTTTAGTAAAAGTCTTTCATATGCTCAATCACCTTCCTCTGATTGTATACTGTATATCCATTTAGCTGGTTCTTAGTTCTAGTGGTGACAGCTAGTTTCCTCAGAATCCAGAGTAATGAATCCCTGCGAATTGCACCATGAACATACAGAGATGTATTTTAAACAAGTTCAAAGTCTTCTGGAGGTTTATGACTTATTGATGCATTTTCTGTCTTGTGCTACAGCTAGTGGTGTAAACATAGAATTATTCTCTAGTCTCATGGTTAAAATCATCTAAAGTCATCTATAAATTTCTAATTAGTTCTCATCCCAAGGCGTTTATTACTGCAACTGTTTGGAATATGATTGTAGTTTAATACTTTTATCTTCCTGTCAAATGTTTTTGTTGAGAAATGGTTAGGTTTAGGGAAAGGGAGTGTGTTAGACACTCAAAAATGTTTATATATAAAGGGATAGTTCACCCAAAAATTACTCCCTCTCATGTTGTTCAAAACCCATATGACTTTTGTTCATCTTCAAAACACAAATGGAGTTTTTTTTTTAATGAAACCTGAGAGATTTCTGTCCCTAAATTGAATGCAACCAAGTCCATATGAATGGAGCGGTTTAACCCAAATCTTCTGATGATTTAATTTAGACTTTTATTTACATATAAACATTGATCAACGCACATACATAGAGCACATCAAATATGGTAAATTAAAGCTTTTACTTGCACTTACTTGATGCATGAGAACAAACCTCATTGGTTCTCGCTTGACGTGTTCTATGTATGTGAAGTGATCAATGTTAATATGTGTATAAAAGCCTAAATTAAATCTGTTCATAAAGCGATTGTGTCTCTTCAGAAGACATAAAATAAACCGCTCGATTTATATGGATTGCTTTTATGATCTCTTTAAGTGTCAATTTTAGTGGAATTGATTCTCAATGGAGGGACAGAAATCTCTCAGATTGTTCTGAATATGAACAAAATCATTGAGTGACATGAGGGTGAGTAATTCATGACAGAATAAAACATTTTGGGTGAACTAACCCTATAAATATATATATAAAAAAAAATATTAACCCAAAATACTGTATGACATATAGAATGGGTTGGTGGTTCACTAGATCAAATTTAGAGCCTTGTTTGTATTAGTTAAGTGAGCAGTGGAAGTCTTAACGGATGGGTGGTTTGAGTTCTAGATTTAGCTAAATAAGTCATTCCAGCCTTCGTGGATTTGGTTGTTAATGATGCATAGCTTTATAGGTGTAATATTTTCTTCATCTCCACAGCTGCGTTCTGCGTTTGGCTGTTGGTCATGTGTAGGAATAAGCCCACAGAGAGAAGCATCATCATTAATCTTTGTTGTTCAGGGTCAATCTGCAGTCTCGTCTTCTCTGCCACAGAATCTGGCGATATGAGGAGACTTTGTGTGCACTTTCTGGGTGGGTGAGTCACAGTCTGAATGCTGTCGGCTATTTTTGGATTGGAGGCGAGACACAAAGCCATTGGAACACAGATTTTTACTCTTTTTACAAAGAGCGGATTTTAATGATAATAACCTAAAACTTGAGGGAGGTTTACCTGAATCCCGATGGAAGAGCGTGGAGTCTTGAGGTATTCCTCTGCTTTGGACACCAGGATGGCCTTATCGCAGGTTTGAACAGAGCTGTAGCTCCCTGCAGACGTGAGGCGCTTGGAAGCCGTCTCCATTGCTAGGGTCACCGCTTTAGCGCTGTCCAGACTGTCGGTGGAGTTGTAGATAACCCGTCCGACGCGTGGCAGCCGACCCTCGTGGTACGCGTCCTGCGTCGACTCTGTGCTGCTTTGGGCTGTTACGGAAATCACCGGCTTAGTGGTGGAACGAGGAGGAACAGGTGGAGGAGTCTTCTTGTAGCCAGGTGTATATGTCACTACTGCTATAAAGGAACAGATGAATGATACGTTAGGCTTGAGGGTGTGGTAGATGTTTAATTTAAACCATTTTAAAGCTACTATAACTTTTGAATGACAGAGGCCGTGGCACACCAACAGACATAAAAAAACTGGCGCCAACAAAAGCTGACTATGTTTGGGCCAAAAAGTTGTACTTAAAGGGATCTCTTAAAGAGATTTACTCACCCTCAAGTCATCCTAGGTGTATATGACATTCTTCTTTCAGACGAATATAATCGATTTTGTAAAAAGAGTTTTATTAAAAAATGTCCTGGCTCTTCCAAGCTTTATAATGGCAGTGAATTGCTGTTTCTGTTTTGAAGTCCATAAAAGTGCATCTATCAATCATAAAAGTGCATCTATCCATCACAAAAGTGCATCTATCCATCATAAAAGTGCTCCACACGGCTCTGGAGGTTTAATAAAGGCCTTCTGAAGCGAAGTGATGAGTTCGCAAAGCAAAGAAAAATATCCATATTTAAAACTTTATAAAGTAAAATAACTAGCTTCCGGCCAAACGAAAATACGAATTCCACTTAAGAGTAAAGGCCAACTTTTACTTTGTAACGTGTTAAATATGAATATTTTTCTTACACAAACGCATCGCTTCGCTTCAGAAGGCCTTTATTAACCCCCCAGAGCCGTGTGGAGTTTGTTTATAATGGATGGATGCACTTTTATGGACTTCAAAACAGAAACAGCAATTAACTGCCATTATAAAGCTTGGTACAGCCAGGACATTTTTTTATATATCGAATAATGTCATATACACCTAGGGTGACTTAAGGCTGAGTAAATCATGGGCTGATTTTTAGTTTTGGGTGAACTATCCCTTTAAACACACTACACAGACTCCAGCCAGCAGTCAACTGTGTACTGGTTTGCTACAACAGTATCCTATTGCAGAGCCGCAGTGCTATACGTCACAGCCGTTTCAGGATAGCAACGCCAAGCCAGCGGTCTCAAACTGGAAGTTAGGGTTGAGGTTATAGCCTCATAAAGGTTAGGGTTAGTTGTGGGGTGGGATTAGGAATTTGCTTCCGGTCTGAGACTGCTGGCCTGGCACTGCTGGCACCGCTGTCCTGAAACTGCTGTCACATATGGCGCTGCGGCTCAGCAGTTGGACATTTGCTAAGCTGAACAGCCAATGAGAGTGATCTGTCTTATCGACTGCCCGACGTCGATTCAACATGCTCAAACTGCCAAAAAGCCGCCGACTTGCATTATGTCTAACTAATGGGAACGGTGCGGAACACAACCGCGAAACCTGAGCTGACAGATGCTCAGTGACGGCCCGACGTTGGCTGGTGGTCAGCTTGGTGTGTCATGGTGCTCTTCGTTCATTCATTTTTTGTTTTGTTTACTTAATTGGAATGGCACGAAACTTGGTAAAAGTTTTGGCACTTAAACACACAAAAAAATCATGGAGATGATTCGAAAAGGTTAAATGGTCCTGACAAGAATAGTAAAAAATCACCGCATAGGAAATGAATGGGAGATGAATATCATCTAGTGAAATCTTTTGGTACAGCCCCAAACAAAATCTAACTGAAAGCAATTTTTTTTTAGATATTAAGCTCAAATTTGGAACACAACTTGTTTAGACTTATGGCTTTAATTTTCTTGCAGTTTTAGAGTAAAACATGTTTTTGAAAATATAGATTTCATATAAAAACTGAAAATAGTATTTTTGTCCATTTTTCATAACAATAACAAAGTTACGTAAAAAACTTTTTTTAGGTTAACTTTTTAAAACTTTTTTCACTTCAGCAATAATTGGCCACGCGTCAACTTTAAAAAGAGATCAAACTTAAGTCTGTGCTTTAAAGCCTCAGGCATATATAAATGCCTCATTCATTCATTCATTCATTCATTCATTCATTCATTCATTCATTCATTTAAAGCATTCAAGATTTACAACAGTTTAAGTTGGAAATTAAATTTTCAGGTCTATGCTCAAAACGTTAATAAATGGATTATAAATATAATTCAGTTCCATCTTAAATAAAAAAACGACTCTTGTCATTTTTGACCGCCATGCAAAGAGCACCAGAGGGTTAAAACTACAAGTTACTTAGAGGAAAATTGTTTTGGTAGTTACATGACTTTGGCTCAGCTATTATGCAAGGATGAATCTGATAGCTTGAGGTGCACCCATGGATACAGATGATGATTGTATAAAAAGTGATAAATTGACAACTTAAAAAAGGTGAGGAAACTTGTTGCCTTAAAATTAAAGGTGTAGTGGAGGATTTTCTTTTTCCGGGTGGATCATCAAGACTATTGGTCCTCCTAATTGTCAATCATTCTGGTGATATGTTTACGTAAGGCCGTCGTACGTGCTCGTCCTTTCTGCGCATGCGCACTTTCAAGTGTATATGTGTGGTGAGCAATGGTTTCAGCCATTCATTGAAGCTCGCCGTTCTCACCGGGTTTTTTCAAAATGTCTGAGGGTCGCAAAAGAAACAAGACCAGAGTGTTTTTGGGAGAATATTTCACACGCTGGCGTGCGCTAAAAGCACAGGTTGGGGTTCCCACTGATGCCTCAGTCGCGAAGTTTCTACTCGACAGGTAAAGTTTGGCATGCTATTTGGAGAAATCCATTTAAAATCACTGCTAGTAAAAGTTAATGTAAGCTATGATTAGCGATGCTAGCGTTTAATAGGCGTTCCCTCTCGGGAGCAGGTAGAGTGTTGCGCATGTGCATTTTTTTCAAAAAGTGGAGTTAAATCAACATAATTAACTAATTAAGTTAAATCAACATAACTTTGAGAATGTCACTTACGACATCAAAACTATCTTAAAAACGGAAGATGGAAATCTGAAAAATATGTCTTACGAGTAGGTGATTAGCTTATATGTCATTGTTATTTTGACTTAATGTAGTTAATAAGTTAATTGAAGTTCGGGAGCAGGACCACGCCTCAACTAATCAGCTCTCTCTCCCCGTCTGTATATATATATATACACCGAACCCACCTTCACCACACCGTTCTTCTCAGTTTGTTCGACATGGATCCCGAGCTGCAGATCAACCCCTCTGACTCCGAAGACGATTTATTCAGAAACTCTCCTCCGTCACAGAGCGTCAGGTCTTCACAACAATCCCTAGGCAGCCAAAATTCACACCGGCTGCGTTCTGTCGTAGAAATCCCTCAGTCCCGCGGGCACTCACGTCACAGTTCATCATCGAAGATTTCTCCAACCCCGACTCGACAGGATCACTCTCCTCCGCAAACGAGAACTACCATCAACGATCGACACAGGCACGGAAGCCGGCGCGATCGCTCTCCTCGTCAACCGCGTCATTCAACAAACCGTAGCAGTTCTCAGCGCACCCACGCCACGTCTCCCAGACCAGAGAACACCATCAAGAATTGGACTGTGGCTCGCCTTCAGCGTGCTCTTAAGGACAAGGGTATCCACTTCAGCCGATCTGACAATAAATCAAGACTATTTCAGCTTTACACAGCATCTACACACACTTCAAATTTAAATTCCGAGCCTCCAACGCTTCCGGGATTGACACGCGATCCTCCCATCGTCACTCATGACGTCACCACACTGCCTCCACAACGGCCTCAGCCAGCAGCGTCCGCGCCACCTAGTGGAGTCCAAGTAATACTACCTCCAACATCTGCACCTTCTACCTCAGACTTATCCCAATTCATGACATCTTTCTTTGCTTACTTAAGCTCACAAACAGCTACAAATCCTCACGGACATTCATCCCTCCATCCCAGCATCCATTCTTCTACCCTTCCTTCTGGCATTAACAGCCACACGGCCCCTGTTATTTCTGATTCTTCCCTACAAATTAACCCAATTCAAGTCCCTCATGCAGCAAACCCAGGACTTCTACCTCTCAGTGGACCTTTTCAACCGCCTCCTCTTTCTTCCTTTTACGCAACTAATCTACCCCTTTTCCCCTCCCTCCCCCACCCCTACCCCCCCCTTTCCCAACACCCTCACATCCTGCCAATAAATACTAGCCCATATACCCTGGCCACAGCTGCACCGCCTCCTCGTCCAGCTTCATCAATCCACCGACCCTCCCCAGTCTCTTCAGCCTTACGTCTTCAGATCTTATCAGGTAACTACACAGATTTAGCCCAGCTCCTCCATCCATCCCTCATAAATATCAGCCAGCCCAGAGAGCTGCAAACCAGTCAAGGCCTAATGCAGTTCAGCCATCCTTTAAACTCTCGTTCAAAGGACCTCACTCCCACTGAATTTGCTTTAGCTTTCTCGATCTACAGAGATATAGTTTGCTCTGTTTATCCCGATCGAAGAACCGAGCTAGACGATTACCTATCAATCATTTTAGACATGGCTGTGCGTTTTGGAGGAACAGGCTTCTACAACTACCACGTTCTTTTCGCCACACAAGTAGCAGGTCGGTTACAGCAGTTCAATCAGGGGACATACTGGGGCACTCTTGATGCAGAACTCTACTGTCGGATCTTCGCAGCACGCACTTCTATGTCCTGTGAACTATGTGGAGCACCATCACATCCAGCCTCAGCTTGCACCATCACACCCTCTCAATCTCAACCCTCCTCACGCAAAACATCCGTATTCAATAGATTATCCACAGCAGCCCCACCTCCTCCTCTAATTCCGAAACCTCTAAACATACAGCCCACAGCCAACGTTCCACTTCCCAAAGGCATTGACAAAAGAGGACGACCGATCCTCTACCAAGGAGGCAGAATGGTATGCAACAACTTCAACCATCTTGGCTGCTCTCTTTCCAACTGTAGATTCCTACACACCTGCTCCTTCTGCGGAGGTGCCCACTCAAGAGCCTCTTGCCCCCACAACCCAACTGCTCTACCCGACTGACTATTACAGTATCTCGGCACACCAGTCAAGGTAGAAGCATTAGCTACTGCCTTACTAGACCACCCCGACAGAGAGTTCGTAGATTTCCTTATCAATGGATTCAAAAACGGCTTTCTTCCCGGCATAGAAATAATCCCAGACACTTCTCATCTTTCCCATAACCTCCAGTCTGCCCTCTCGGAACCAGACACTGTTGACACTTTAATAGCTAAAGAAGTTCAAGAGGGATTTATGATAGGCCCGTTTAAAGAACCTCCTTTCACTCTTTTTCGCATCAGCCCCATTGGAATCGCGACCAGGAAATATTCCGGGAAGAAGAGATTAATCATCGACCTGTCCTCCCCACACGGCTCTCACATTCCCAGCATTAATAGCATCATTCCAGCCCCAGACTTCTCCATGAAATACGCTTCCATCGATCAAGCCATCACTCTCATCCGCAAGGCAGGCCACGGAGCATGGCTTTCAAAAGCAGACATCACCAGTGCTTTCAAAGTCTTGCCCATTCACCCAGAATTCTGGCGTTTCTTCGGAATATTCTGGAAAGGAGCTTATTATTTTTCAGTACGCCTCACTTTCGGCTGCAGGAGCAGCCCCAAGATATTTGACTCCCTCTCGGAGGCTTTATGTTGGATTCTCATCAACAACCACAGGCTTCCCTACGTCCTGCACCTCCTCGACGACTTCCTCATCATCACACCTACATCCGCACCTCCACACTCAGGACTTTCCACCCTCGTTAAAGTGTTTTCCGAACTAGGCGTACCCCTTTCAAAAGAAAAGACCTTAGGGCCCTGCACCTCCATCGAGTTTCTAGGCATCACCCTAGACTCCATCTCCTTCCAAGCATCTCTACCTCCTGAGAAAACACAACGCATTTCATTGCTCCTATCGAACTATCTTCTAGCAGACAGGTGCACAAAGCAACAGCTGCTAGCCCTCCTCGGCCACCTTAACTACGCCATCAGAATAATTCCCCAGGGGAAATCTTTCCTTTCCAACCTACTATCAAAAGCAGCATCAATACCCTCTCTACACGACAAAGTCACCTTGGATGAAGCATGCAAAATGGAAATGCGGCTCTGGCAGAAATTCCTTTCTTCATGGAACGGCATATCCTTCTTTTATAATGACTACGTCACACAGCCAGAAGACATTCAGCTGTACACAGATGCAGCGCCTTCCATAGGATTCGGGGGCTACTACAGTGGCCGCTGGTTCGCTTCTGAGTGGCCACCAGAGTTCAGCCATCTAATTCAGCAGCCAGACTTTCCCTCATCCGCACTTTACGAGATGTATCCCGTCATTATAGCAGCCCTCCTTTGGGGGCACGAATGGTCCCGACATTCCATACTCATCCACTCAGACAACTCAGCGGTAGTTGAAATCATAAATAAAGGCAGATCCAGTTCCCTGGCGATCATGCAATTAGTCCGCAGACTGACACTTATATCGGCGCAACGTCAGTTCATCATCCGAGCAGCACACGTTCCAGGATACCACAATAGCATAGCCGACTCATTGTCTCGTTTCTCTTTTCAGAAGTTCAGAATCTTAGCTCCAGAATCAGACATCTATCCCACGCCAGTTCCACCGTTTTCAGCCACCATCTTCAACTAAATCCTCAGCTGGAAGAACTTTCACATGCTTCGCGAGAAGCTATTCTCAATGGCCTCGCCCAGAGTACCCTCTCTGCTTACTTGACCGGTTGGAACTGTTTTAAGGCTTACCACTCCTTTTACCAACTCTCATTTCCTCTAATGAACGTTTGGTCCATCTGCAACTTCGTTACTCACGCCCATTCCTACCAAAAAATTAGGGCATCCTCCATTCAGACTTACCTATCCGGAATAAACTTTATCTACAAACTCGCCACCGGCGACCAATGCCAAACCATTTCTCACTCCCACGTATCCATGCTTATCAGAGGTCTACGAAAACAAGAACCAGTCCTCAACATCAAACGCTTACCCTTAACTTCTGACCTCCTGAGCCAATGCATCCACACATTACGTTCCGGCTACTTGAGCCCATCGATCGACCAAACGTTAGAATGCATGTTCTTTCTCGCATTCTTCGGCTTCTTGAGATGCTCCGAATTTGCCCCGTCGACTTCAGCCTTCAATCCAGCTATCCATCCCAGCCTCTCAGACATCACCACTCATACGCCCGATTCTCTGATTTATAACCTAAAGAGAAGTAAAACCGACCAATTCGGAGAGTCGTTTCCAATTTACATTTTTCGCCTCCACTCCTTCCTCAGTCCTTACGAGCCACTTTCGGAATACGTTTCTTCCAGATACGCTAACCATTCATCTCCTCAAGAACCACTCTTCCTCACGGAAAACAGGAAAATGGCCACGAGATTTTGGTTTAGCAAACACTTCCAAAGTATTCTCAGGACCTCCGGCATATCTCCTGAACATTACTCTATACATTCATTCCGGATTGGAGCAGCCACCACGGCCGCCAGCATGGGCATCTCGGACGAGACAATCAGAGTCCTGGGGCGATGGTCATCCGAAGCGTACCGCTTGTACATCCGCAATAATCTAAACGATCTCCGTCAAGCTCAAGCCCGCATCGTCTCATCCAAACCTTTGGGGGTCTTCAAGTAACTCAGCTTACTGACTACCGAGACGAAGCCCCCACTCTGAGTCTCCCGGGTCAGACTCCCTGATCAGCCAGACGGAGATCCGTCGTTAACATCTTTCCCCTTTTCCTTCGACCCTCATTCATTCACAAAGCTAATAGCTAATTCCGTGCAGTTGTGGCGTGGTCCTCGCTAGTGAAATGTAGTTAATAAGTTAATTGAAGTTCGGGAGCAGGACCACGCCTCAACTAATCAGCTCTCTCTCCCCGTCTGTATATATATATATACACCGAACCCACCTTCACCACACCGTTCTTCTCAGTTTGTTCGAACCCCACCCACCCTTACCCTTCCACCTCTAGCTCTCGACCCCACCCACCCTTCCCCTTCCAACTCATTCATCCATCCATCCATCCATCCTCAACCTCTAACTCGACCCCACCCACCCCTCCCCTTCCAACTCATCCATCCATCCCACTTCCCCCCGACCCCAATCCTCTCTGTTCGAACCCCACCCACCCTTACCCTTCCACCTCTAGCTCTCGACCCCACCCACCCTTCCCCTTCCAACTCATTCATCCATCCATCCATCCATCCATCCTCAACCTCTAACTCGACCCCACCCACCCCTCCCCTTCCAACTCATCCATCCATCCCACTTCCCCCCGACCCCAATCCTCTCTCCTTCAATCTCTAACATCTCAATTTTACTTCCAGGCTGCATCCAGGGGGGTCTTCAAGTAACTCAGCTTACTGACTACCGAGACGAAGCCCCCACTCTGAGTCTCCCGGGTCAGACTCCCTGATCAGCCAGACGGAGATCCGTCGTTAACATCTTTCCCCTTTTCCTTCGACCCTCATTCATTCACAAAGCTAATAGCTAATTCCGTGCAGTTGTGGCGTGGTCCTCGCTAGTGAAAACTCAATTGTTTTAAAATAACGTTAAAAAAGTTTGGCAACACTGACATTAGGCATATCAATTGATATTCATATCAGATAATGGTATAAACTATATCTGATATGAACTGGTTTAGGCATTGTTAGCAACATAAACATTGTTTTGTGGACCTAGTCAATGTACAGCAATTGTGATACTATGCAAACTATGTTTATACGTGTTTTATTACTGGTACTGTCACTTTCCCTTTTTGCTTGCATACTCTTTTTGGTTCAAGGATCAGTTTTTGTGGCTTCAAACGACTTGCACTGCAGAGCTTTAATAACTTCAGCATGAGGACATCACAAGCTGGATAGCTTTTGAAAATGGAATAATGTATATAATGAGCAAATTGGACACTCCAGTGCTTGAAGTGAGATGGTACTCTCTTGTGTTCACAGGATTTGTATTATTCTTGCGTACCAGCAGCTCTCATAAACTGCAGATATTCTCTTTTGTTCCTAGACAAAGACTGTTTGTCTCGCAAACCAATGTTTTGTCTTTTTACATTGAATCGGGTGCATACTGTAGCTTAATCTGGCGGAGAATAGTTCATTCTGATATGATTTTAAGAGATGTTTAGAGTTGGGGAATACACTGTGAATTAAAAGTATTTGTTTGACAAATGTATCTCAAAAATCTTGAATATGTTTACAATATAAATAAGGGGCACATATTTAAATTAGAGCTGTCAATAAACTGAGCTATAATTAATGTTTTTCTTTTTCTTTTGCAGTTACAGTAACATGATTACTGTAAATGTAAAGAAAAGAATGTGAAAAAAAACATGAGAACATAAAGAAATAAACCAGTACACACAGATGATATATGGTAAATTTCAACAAACTGTATTTATGTTATAAATATTTTATAAATATATACACTACCACTTAAAAGTCTGTATTTGTAATATGCTTTAATTCAGCAGGATGTATTCAAATGATAAAAAGTGAAAGACTTACAAAAGATTTCTAATGCTGATCAATTCTATTATTTTAAACTATCAAACACTGTAATAATAAGAAATATTCATTGTGCACTAAAGTTATTTTCCTCTAATTCTTCTGATTGAACCTGAATATTTTCCTTAATATTTATTATTTATATATTTAAATATACTATTTATTATATTTCATGATTATTCATGTATATGTCTTTCCAATTGTTATGTATACTCAATTTAATATTTGTAATTTTTTTGTTGACAGTAAATAACTAAATTTGGTTCTCAACCAATTGAATGATTTTACAGGATGTTTAAAGTTGGGCAATACAGTGTGCATTAAAAGCATATTAGAAAACGTATTTCTCTAATACTGACAGCCCTATTTTTTGTTTAGCCAATCAGAAGACTTTGAAATGCTTTCTGCCTGTCAGTCATTTTATGCATTGGTTGAAAGCAGGAAGCAGAGTGTGTGGATCATTCAAGTTTAATGCCATATGCAACTACATTATAGCAGTTGTCAGTTTATTCTCAGTATTTTGTCACTATTTTGCAAGTCTCAAATCAAGAATCAAGTCACCCTGACCTCAAACAGGATAAAACACTTTTTAAAAAGCATATTTTTTAAGAGAGAAATTGTAGACCTACAATGTAGACTCTCCAGCACCTTCAGCTTGGATTTTGACAAAATGTCAAAATGCCTTACTGTGCTTAAATGTAGCAAGTACAAAACAATCTACACATGACGTGCCAATCAAAAGCATTGCCTGCAAATAGCTCACTATTATAAAACTGCTCAATGAGTCACAGACTGAAGGGAAAAATGTGGGAGAGAGACGTGTGATTCATACAGAGGAGTAAAACGCTTCCAAATACAGAATGTAGGGTTGTATAAGAGAGGAACACAATAATCCATTCATGACCTGTTGTATTGATGCTCCGTGTCATAATTCATTCTGTCATCAGCATGTCGAACTCTTCATCAGCTGTGATTAAATATAAAAACTCCCAGAGCAACAGAATATGACTCATCTCTGCAACCAACTCTCTGAAAGCGTGTAAGACTTAAAACTGAACTGTGCCATTCTTTGATTGTTAAAATATTGTCTCCTATCGCAGCTATATGCAGAGACAACCATACTGACACACAAAGACCAAATATAGTATATACAGCAGATTCCAATATTTTATTTATTTTTTTACTCTGTTGTTTTGTGACAGTAGTGCCCCAGATAGCACACACTTCAAATTACCAGTGTTGAAATAATAATATATGATATATTTTCTAAATAGTCCAATATTTTTTAAGGGATGTTTAGAGTTGGGCAATACACTATGCATTAAAAGTATTAGTTTGGCAAATGTACTGTACACTATATTGCCAAACGTTTTGGGACATCTGCCTTTACATGCACATGAACTTTAATGACATCCCATTCTTAATCAGTAGGGTTCAATATGGCGTTGGTCCACCCTTTGCAGCTATAACAGCTTCAACTCTTCTGGGAAGGCATTCTTCTAGAAGAATGGAGATGTTGGACGAGAAGGCCTGGCTCGCAGTCTCCGCTCTAATTCACCCCAAAGGTGTTCTATCAGGTTGAGGTCAGGACTCTGTGCAGAACAGTCAAGTTCTTCCACACCAAACTCGATCATCCATGTCTTTATGGACCTTGCTTTGAGCACTGGTGTGCAGTCATGTTGGAACAGGAAGGGGTCATCAGATAGAAAGCGTGATGCATCACTCCAGACTGCTCTAGAGTCCAGTGGCGACGTGCTTTACACCACTGGCTGAGTTGTTGTTGTTTACAATTGCTTCCACGTTACAATACCACTAACAGTTGACTGTGGAATATTTAGTAGTGAGGATATTTCACGAATGGACTTATTGCACAGGTGGCAACCTATCACGGTACCACGCTTGAATTCACTGAGCTCACAGAGCGACCCATTCTTTCACAAATGTTTGTAGAAGCAGTCTGCATGCCTAGGTGCCTGATTTTATTCAACTGTGGCCATGGAAGTGATTGGAACACATGAATTCAATGATTTGGAGGGGTGTCCCAATACCTTTGGCAAAATAGTGTATATGTGGGAAAATGTATATCATTCCAAGAGAAACCTGTGATGTTATTCTTGAAGCAGTTCGTGACTCGAATGTATGCGTTTCAATGGCAACACTATCAAAGCCGAAATGAATCTGCAGCAGGTTGTTCTTTAAGTAGTTTATGTTCATTATTATTAAAATGTTATGTGCTTTGAGACATGAAGTAGTTTAATGCCGCCTCTCGTGATGCTTTTGTTTGCTCCCTGCTGTACGCGTTCATGTGTTTTGAAGGACGCGTGGCTTTGGAGATGCTCTGAGGGTAGGGTGGGATCTTGTGCTTTCAAAGCTTGCTCGCCATTGCTAGCCTCTCCGAAAATCGGAGCGACTACCCTACCTTTAGCGTGCAGTCGCACTATTTAGCAAAATTTTGTCAATAGTGTATCAATATACTGTAAGCACAACTCACTCAGAAGTCACTTTCAGACCAAGCAGTTGTCTGTTGGTCAAGGCGACGAATTCACACGACCAACTTCCTCACGCAAAACATTCCTGGTTGTGTGGATTCCTATTGAAATGACTGGATTTCACCCTTGAAATTTTGCTGAACAATGGTGTGATTAAAGTCCCCACTTTACTGACTGGCTGTAAACATATGAAATTGCATCTATAACCAGCAAATACTGCGGACAAAAGCAGAGTAGGTAAGATTTTTGGAGTTTTTGGTTTTATAAAGGTTGTAAAGGCCTTTTCTCCATCTCTCTGATAAATCAATGTCTTGTTAGCTTGTAAAAGCAGTTTCATTGGCCCAGTTTTCTCTCAGAATGCCCAGTGAGAGGCTGGTGACTGATCTGGTGTCTTGGCAACAGTTATCTTGGGAGTATCAAATGCCACACAGGTGCTAAACACAAAAACAAACATAATATGCATGATCAAAACCATGAACCATGAGAACAGAATGTTTTTTGTTTTGTTTTTAAATAAAAAAATACTCTTAGTACATTTATTAAATACAGTATATCTAAAATATACTATTTGTTCTATGTATTCATTGATTTATGCCTTTTTTTCCCCAAACATGATGTGAAGAAACATGAGTGAAGAGTGAAGGAGAAAATCCTGAATCAAACCTTAATCCCTACAAACATAACATATGCTCAGTAAAATAACAGCTCAATAAAATATACATTATAATGGAAAGTCATTTTTGCTTTTGCTGAGTCATGTAAATTGATCATTCATTTACATTAGCTCAGGTGCATGTGTATTCTCCATTGCAAACAGAAGATACCCTTCTGTTGCTGAATGCCTCATGCTGTGTTGGGCTGAGATTTCAGCCAGCTATGGCATCACTGAACTAATTACACACTAATTTCTAATTAACATATTTGAAGCTATAGCAGTGTTAATGTGTTAGGTGTTTTGCCTAAACTTGTACATAGCACATAAGGTTGTGAACTGAAATCTTGAACCATTTATCAGTGCATGTGTTAAGTTGCGTGTTCTGCATTTTAACACCAGCTTGAATGGGTTATAAAACTTTCAGCGTGACTGTTTAATCAACAACAGATGTTCAGTCTCCACTAAAATTACAGAGCCTTAGCAGCATTGCAGTGACAAAACTTCAAGATAAAGCAAGCTGAGTTTTAGGTGTCATTGGTGTTGTTTTGTTTTGTTTTGCTTTACTTTGTTGTTTTGTTTTGCTGTTGCTTTACTTTGCTTTGCTTTGTTGATTTGTTTTGTTTTGCTTTGATTTGCAATGCTTTTTTGCATTGCTTTGCTTTGTTGCTTTGCTTTATTTTGCTTTGCTTTGCAATGCTTTTTTGCATTGCTTTGCTTTGTTGCATTGCTTTGCTTTGTTGCTTTGCTTTATTTTGCTTTGCTTTGTTGTTTTGTTTTGTTTTGTTTTGCTTTGCTTTGCTGTTGCTTTGCTTTGTTGTTTTGTTTTGCTTTGATTTGCAATGCTTTTTTGCATTGCTTTGCTGCTTTGCTTTGCTTTGCTTTGCTTTGCTTTGCTTTGCTTTATTTTGCTTTGCTTTGTTGTTTTGTTTTGCTTTGCTGTTGCTTTGCTTTGCTTTGCTTTGTTGTTTTGTTTTGTTTTGCTTTGATTTGCAATGCTTTTTTGCATTGCTTTGCTTTGTTGCTTTGCTTTATTTTGCTTTGCTTTGTTGTTTTGTTTTGTTTTGTTTTGTTTTGTTTTGCTTTGCTTTGCTTTGCTTTGTTGTTTTGTTTTGTTTTGTTTTGTTTTGTTTTGTTTTGTTTTGTTTTGTTTTGTTTTGTTTTGTTTTGTTTTGTTTGATCAGCATGCATTTTCACTGAATGGAAAATATTAGCTTTGACATTTTATTTTGTGTTCCACAAGAAAAGGTCATATGAGTTTGGTGTGACATTAAAATCTGAGAGGGTTTGAATGTTCATGACGCTTCTGAACTTGAACACACTATGTGGTATGACTTAACTGGGATGTGTGGATTTACCTGGAGTGGGGGCTTCTGTTCGATCCACACTACAGGCAGTCGGGAGACGAAACTGGATCCCTGAAAAGAACAAAAGTCATTAGTAGTGCTCGAATAAATCAAATTGGGTTTAGGTGCAGTCACTGCACCCTGTCTCCCAACATTTCATATTCATCAATAAGACATTTTAAACAGTGAAGAATAATATTCAATCTGACACCAGTTGTTTTAGTCTCCAGATATCTTTAGTAGCAGATTTTCTTAAGTATTTTCTTATTCATTTTAAAGTAAATGTTAAAAAAAGTATAATTAAGCTATAATCAGTGGTGTCAGATTGCTGAAAATAAACAAAGATACACACATTTAAAAAGTCACATGTACTTAAAACGACAAACAGGCCAAAACATTTAGTTATGAATAAAGAATTGGTAGTTGATAGAATATTAATTTTGGCCAAAAAAGGTTTTCTCACATTTTTAAGCAATTCTCAATGGTTTTCTCACCAGAATCTCTCATGTAGCTATTGATTCAAATATTAGTTAATGTCCACCCTTGTGAAAAAGAAGTATCCTTTAGCACAAAAAAAAAAAAAAAGAGTGCCTATTACGGAATAGTGCAAACTAATGTTTTCAGACACTTGCATGTCAATTTCAAAATGAAAATGTATTATATTGTAATTTAGAATTATATTAAATGGCAGTTACACAAAAATCATAATTACTTCTGTCTTTGAAATATGGTTATTGTAAATACTGAATGTAATGACAAACATTTATTTTAAGCAAAAATATACTTAAATATTGTTAGAAATAATAATCAACTTTAGTTTTGCTTTAGTATGTTGGTCAAAACATTAAAATGAGTGTACTTCTTTAAAGCATGTCAAAAGATGAAAACACAATGATTTAAAGTGTACTTTAAGTAAAACCAATTGAGGGCGAGTATATTATGACATAATTGTCAATTTTGGGTGAACTATTCCTTTAATTAAGAAACACAATCATGAAAGTTATTCTCTTTAAGTACACATATAAGTGACCTTTTATTTTTTTTATTTCATTTATTTTATTTTAGATTAGATAAAAAAATATTAAATAAATTAAAACATTTAAAAGTACATATTAAAAAATGAAAGTACACTACAAGGGCACAATCAATATAATTTAGCACACTTATTTTTCCACAATGGTATTGTCTCCTATGCCAAATAAAAAGATGCTCAGATCCAGTCGATATAAATAGCATCATACTTCATCCATCATTTGTAGTTGTGTCCAAAAGGAAAACGCTGAAGTGTGTGTGGCACTTGGTCATTTGCCAACTCGGCAAGAAAACCATTCAGAACCATACCATTATTACAGTAAATACACTTTTAATACACAATTTTATTTTAATATACATTTTAGATTTTAAATAATATTTTAAAACTAAACAATTTCTGAAAAACAATAAACCAAAGGTAATGGGAGGCAAAAATGCAAAACAAAGAGACAAAAACTTTAGTATTTTAAACTAAAATTCAAAATGAACGATTTAATCAAATGCATGAACGAATTTGCAAAACACTATGAAAAAGAAGTTAACTTTTTTTAAAATTTAAAGTCAATTTAGATTAAATTAAAATGTAGCAATAAAAAAAGTAAAAAATTATATAATATAAATTGTATGACTGCATTTATACAGTATAACATTTTAACGTATATCCAATTAAAATACACAATTTTTCACAGGTATTGGGTCAGTATCAGATTTCAGTTCCAGTGCCTCCACATAAAAGGGGTTAAAATTCACCGTGGTGCCAGTTCATTCACTGAAGATTCCAGTAAGAGCGTCGCTTGATCCTGTACGTTTCATCTGGGTTGTCCTTATCATGTGTGCATGGGCTCTGACAGTGCTGAAGTGATATGCTTAGTAACTGTGTGATGACATGAATGAAGGATGATATGAGACACAAGAAAAATAGGCCAACACGAAGACTAATGTTTCAAAACATGAAATTTAATTTAATTTAAAGTGCACCTACTGTACTTCTGCAAGCCTGATTAAATGGAACGCTATACGCAACTGTATACTGCACAGTATTACATTTACATTTATGCATTTGGCAGACGCTTTTATCCAAAGCGACTTACATTGCGTTATCCTATACATTTATACATAGGTATGTGCAATCCCCTGGGATCGAACCCAAAACCTTGCGTTGTTAACGCAATGCTCTTACCACTGAGCTCCAGGAAAGCTGTAGTAGCTGTAGCAGTATGCAAAATCCAATTATATATTTGGATTTTCCATGCATACAGAAACTTTGTTTACAATGCACAGAATACGTACTGTAGACCGTATAAGAAGTAGGATATTATACTATTCTAAACATATTAGTTTACTGTACCAGAGAAAGGTTCTTATTCTAAAATCTGGTTGGATAAGCAATGTCCAAAACTGATGCAAAAGACAAAAAGAAAAAAGCCTGTTTGACAAAATGATGACAAATGTAAACAGCTGACAGTTGTTACTTCGTGTTTCACCGTCTAACATCATGGCAACCCACAACAACTCTAAACCATAGTCAAATCCCTATAACCTTTCAATAGAGTTTGACATTAGCATATTTCAAAGCTACTGACAACTGTGGCAAGCAGGGCGGGGCCGAGAGCCGTGGGAATGGAGCGAGGCCAGTTGCGCGATTGCTAATGCTACACAAATATCAGGCAAAGTAGTTCTGATTGAACCATTTTATTTATAATATAAATATATAAATGTAATATTTATATGTGACTCGATCAGTAATCACTACATTTGGCAGACCTCACAATTTGATGACGTGAAACTGTAAAAATTTGCGGCCGACGTGCATGTAAACAGTATGCAGATTAGGCTTTTGCGGTACGTTCTGCTTTGTAACTTCGTGAAACATTAGTAAACCATAGTAAATCTTTATTTAGAGAAGGTTGTCTCAATTCAAACAAGCCCGCACACATAACATGATGTTTAGATCTTGAGGAAATCCTCACAGAGTAACATGACATGCTGCTTGGCTATAGGACTTCTGGGATTCGATCACATCACGATAATGGTGCAGCGTTTTCCAATGGCATTTGAAAGTTCAACCAATGGAAACTGGATCTCAGGTATAGTGGGTAGGGATGATGTGTTGAGACCATTCGGACACTGTTTTACAGATGGAACGTGTTTGGATTGGATCGATCGCTCTGGGGTGTGTTTCCCATTCAACAACCGGTTTCCCAAAACCGTACTGTCGCAAACTGGTTGTTCAACCACGTTGGTTAATGATGTCACGCAGGTGTTGGAGTAATAACTTCTTTTAATGAATCTGTCTGTGATCGAATTAATGTTAGATGTTTTGCTATAAATTAAGGACATGGCATCTGAGGACTATTTCTCATTTTTCTCAGTTATTTTGCTTTGTTTTCAGATTCAATCATAGCTCGTTCTTACTAGAGCACGTCCGCACATACGCACTCTTCAAAAATGGTGCTTTAAACCTCTTGACAAACTAAAAGACGTAAATTACATTTGTATGTATTCTAAATAAAAGATATAGATTGTACTGAATGTCAGCTTGCTTTTTTGGCTCAAGATAAGGATTTATTGAGTCCATATGTCATGCAAACAAGAAACTCTGCTTCTAACCACAGGTCGAGAGCTGTCGTTCCAACCACACAACTTTGCGATGCTGTTTGCGAATGTTTGTTCGAACTATGGTTTCGGGAAACACCGACTCGTTGAACTATGCTGATAACGACGGAACTTGCGACCATAGTTGGCTAACGATGCTTTCGGGAAACACACCCCTGACTGACAGGTCTGGATTTACCGTAGAATAGGAGCGCACAGCTGAAACAGCGCTGAAGATCATCACTCATCCACCAGGATCTTATTACTTATTTTTATGTTTTGTGGCATTTACACATCTAAGTAGTTCTTCTGTTCATTAACAATCAGATCATTTGATTGGAGAGGTTTTTGGACTTTTGATAAAAAGGCAGCCTCGGTTCCGAACCCCGTAACTTTTGATTGCATTGAGATATCAACACAAAATTTGGCCCAGATGCAGATAAGATAAAAATCCTGATCGGAGCATCCCTAGTTAGTATACTAATATCATAGTATACTACCACATTCATATAATAATGCTCAAATGTCAGTATGATTAAATTAACACATTACATTTATCAGAAGTCACAGTAAAGACATTTAAAATGATACAATAGATTTCTATTTTAATTAAATGTAGTTCCCTTTCGTGGTCACTACGAGTTACGTTGTGACGACGAATGGGGTTTCGCTTAGAAAGCCTCTCACGTTCGAGAATATAAAACGAGCCAATGGCAAGAAAATGCCATGGGTCTGTGGAATTTGCATAGCGTAACTCCGCCCCACTTCATGGGTATATAAGGAAGTACGCTGGCAACATGCAGTTATGTTTTCGCTTCGGAGCCAAGAGTTTTCTTCACTCCCACAAGCCATTCTGAATTATCTTCACTCTACGAGACGAGCGGCTTTCCAGTGTGTTGGTGCAATGGCGCGTTCCAGCAAGATCACATTGCCTGCTGCTGGTCTGTGCAGTGATCTGCCGACAGTGTGTGTGCTTCTCCCTGGGCGTTTCAGCACTCTGCTGAGCTTTTTCCTCTCTCTAAAAGAGCTGCACGTGGCACGTCTTTTTCAAGACGGCTCGCCCGTGTGTTTTCTGGATGTGGGTGCATGATTCATCTGCCTAACGGTCACGAGTGCTGTGTGGCGTGTTGGGCTTAATCACGCTCGGCAGCGCTCATGTATGAGTCATGTTTTCTTTGCGGGAACATGACCATTGCGGTGTTTAGATCGAGACTCAATGATCTCCGTGTGGGTAGAGTCCCCTCTGCCACACCCCAATCTATCTCTTCCTCGAGAGGGGATACTTTGGCTGGTGGCCAGGGTGATCTGAGGGTTACGGTGTGGCACAATAACCGACGAGTCATTCCTCGGGCCACGCCCCCTCCACATCGCAAACCGTGGAGCTTCCGTGTGTGCCTGGTTCCTCTCGGGGACCCAGTGTTTTCATTCGGGGCTCCAGCGGATGATGTCATGTCACTCACAGCATCACAAGGCGGGCTTGATTCCTCTGGAAATGAGGATTCGGCTGCGTTGCCTCCCACGGGAGTGCCAGCGTTAGCCGAGTCAGATCCAGAGCTGACGGCCATGCTTTTCCCGGACAGCTGAGAGCATCGGTTGGAGTGGCGTGGCCAACACTGACAGAACTCGACCACACCCCCACGCAGGGACGCTATGCCTCCCATGCCCGGGCTGGTCGATCCGCTGCACACTGTATGGACCTCGCTCTATGGGCGACAACGGTACCTGCGTGATCCCTGGCCCAGGTGATGTCCACATGTGTGGTCCAGGAATGGGCTCAGCCAGGTTGATGTGAGGGGGTCTGGGAACTCGTTTTCTCAGCTTATGTCTCCTCGCGTCTTCACGAAAGTCGTCGAGGCAGCCCTTGTGCCACTATGGCAACACGGGGTTCGCATCCTGAACTATCTCAATGACTGGCTGATTCTAGCTCACTCTCGAGACCAGGTTTGCGAACACAGGGACCTCGTGCTCCGACACCTAGCCCGTCTGGGCCTTCGGGTCAACTGGGAGAAGAGCAAACTTTGCCCTGTGCAGAGGATCTCTTTTCTCGGTATGGAAATCGACTTGGTCGCCATGTGCGCGCAGCTTACGAGCGAGCGTGCGCAGTCACTGCTGACTTGCCTGAGATCGTTCTAGGGCAAGAGTGCGGTTCTATTGAAGTTATTTCAGAGGCTCCTGGGGCATATGGCATCCACAGCCGCAGCAACGCCGCTCGGATTGCTTCATATGAGACCGTCCCGAGGTGGGCATGGCAACAAGACACGCTCCGAATACCAGTTACTCCGACCTGCCGTCAGTCCTTCACCCGAACCTTAGCTTTCTATGGGCCGGAGTGCCCTATGCCGCCGTATGACACAATTCGCCCGCCACCACCTCCTATGGAGTCAGAAGTATCTGAGGTCACTTCGAGCTATTTACATCCCGGGAGACCTGAACTGTGCAGCCGACGAGCTCTCACGGCTTCAGCCTCTTCCTGGAGAATGGAAACTCCATCCCCAGTCGGTTCAGCTGATTTGGGAACAGTTCGGGGACGCACAGGTAGATCTGTTTGCCTCCCATGACTCTTCCCATTGCAGCCTGTTTTACTCCCTGACCGAGGCACTGGTTCTATTAGACCTGGTTCTCCGAACTAGTACGGCACCTCCCTGGCCAATTTCTCTGAGGAAGGACCTATGGGCACCCTATGGAACCCTTGTCCCGATCTTTGAAACCTCCACGTGTGGCTCCTGGACGGGAGGCAGGTTTGAGTACCCTACATCCAGCGGTGGTGGCTACCGTCACTTCCGCTAGAGCATCGCCCACGAGACATGCCTACGCGTTGAAGTGGAACCTCTTCATCACCTGGTGCTCTTCTCGCTGAGAAGACCCCAGAAAATGCCAGATCAGTGTCATGCTTTCCTTCCTGCAAGAAGGGTTGGAGCGAAGGCTGTCTCCCTCCACCCTGAAAGTGTATGTTGCCGCTATCACAACGCAGTCGAAGGTAAGTACATGGGAAAGCACAACCTGGTTATTAGGTTCCTGAGAGAAGCGAGGAGACTGAATCCTCCTCGCCCTCCTCTCGTACCCTCTTGGGACCTCTCAGTGGTTTTAATTGCCCTGCAGAGTGCTCCCTTCGAGCCTCTGCAATCAGTGAGCTTAAGTTCCTGTCAATGAAGACAGCGCTCCTGGTTGCTTTGGCCTCCATCAAGAGGGTAGGGGACCTGCAGGCATTTTCGGTTGACGAAGCGTGCATCGAATTCGGGCCGGCCTACTCTCACGTGATCCTGAGACCCCGGCCTGTGTACATGCCCAAGGTTCCCACCACTCCTTTTCCAGACCAGGTGGTGAACCTGCAAGCGCTGCCCTTGGAGGAGGCAGACCCAGCCTTGGCACTGCTCTGTCCAGTGCGCCCTCCATGCTTACGTAGACAGAACACAGTGTTTTAGGACCTCAGACCAGCTCTTTGTCTGTTATGGTGGGAAGCTGAATGGAAAGGCTCTCTCCAAGCAAAGGTTGTCT
This sequence comes from Leuciscus leuciscus, assembly GCF_965113295.1. Taxonomy (NCBI): domain Eukaryota; kingdom Metazoa; phylum Chordata; class Actinopteri; order Cypriniformes; family Leuciscidae; genus Leuciscus; species Leuciscus leuciscus. Next base: position 19,388,504 of record NC_138743.1, read on the forward strand.
CACTGGTTAGTGGACGCCATTGCTTTGGCATACCAGCAGCAAGGTCGACCGTGCCCCCTTGGTGTGAAGGCTCACTCCACCCGGAGTGTGGCTTCCTCTTGGGCTCTAGCGCATGGCGCCTCGCTAACAGAGATCTGCAGGCTGGGCGACACCTAACACATTCGCAAGATTCTACAATCTCCGAGTGGAGCCAGTGTCCTCTCATGTACTCGCTTCAACCAGCCGGTACTAGGATCTGCTCAGGTGTCTTCGCTTGCTCGCCATTCCACTCTGCGGACTGGATACATGCGATATTGTCCTCAGGTGAGCCTCCCCGAGAAGTTCCTCCAGCGCAGTTGACGTCAACGCCAGAGTTATGCCACCGGCAGCTTTAGCGTTGGCCAGGTGCCTCCATATGCATGGTTCCCCCTCAGGGCGACCCTCATATGTGTATTTCCACTGTAAGGCTCTCTCGAGCGTGTGTCTTTCCCTTGGCAAGCCACCTTGCAACCCCTGGGGTTGAAACATTCCACCCTGCGGGCTGGACACCCCAATATTTTTCCATATGCAGCTCCCTTCCGGGTCATATGTGTATTCTGTAAGTCCCCCAGTGGGGCGGAGTTACGCTATGCAAATTCCATAGACCCATGGCATTTTCTTGCCATTGGCTCGTTTTGTATTCTCGAGGGTGAGAGGCTTTCTAAGCGAAACCCCATTCGTCATCACGACGTAACGTCTCCGTTCCATACTCAGGGAACGTGGGTTACATACGTAACCGAGACGTTCTTTTGTTTTCTATTCATCAAAGAAAACTGGAAATGAAATAAAATGATTTCCACATTTTTTTCAAATGTATTCAATAATAATAATAATAATAAACGTTTCTTGAAAAGAAAATAAGCATATTAGAATGATTTCTGAAGGAAATAAAACAAATTTGAATAGAAAGTCATTTTTTAAAACTGAAATAATATTTCATGATATTTCTGTCTTTATTTAATTAAATAAATGCAGTCTTGGTGAGCATAAAATACTTTTTTCAAAAACATGATATAATATTTTGATTACATTTTTGGGTAGTGAATTTATAATCCCACTTTGTCCACCATCTTGGATATATATATATATTTTTTTTTTTTTTTGCCTCCAATAGACTTGTTTACGTATTTCAGTGATGCTTGTGTGGTGGATTAGACATATGGTGAGTGAATGAATGAATGAATGAATGAATGAAGATGGCTTGAAAGATTTATATGGATGGAGAGAGGGATGAGTAGTTCTCTGTCATGTCTAGTCCATCAGAGCCAGTGTCCTTTCCACTTTCTCCCGTGGAGGTGGAGGATGTGTTCACACACCTCATCTCTCAGTGGCGATCGGAATTTAGAGTTGGCTCCAATTTTTTTTTTTCTCAACATACATACATACATACATACATACAGTGGCAATGCCCCCATGAATGCAGAGTGGATGTCATTATGACTACAATCACTACAATCGATTAAAATCCTTCCACACATGACAACCTAATGAAAACTCCAGAAAACTCACTTTTTTCCGTTTGTACCATTTACATCATTATAAATTTATAACAATACATTTCCAGATAGAGCTACCCTATTCTTCTGTAATTAGTGATGGTTAGAAAACTGATTTCACTTGAATTCTATATAGCTATTATTTGGGGCAAACATTGTACATCTTGAATTATTAGAATTACATTTGACAAAATGTTCCATTTAAATATTGTTTAAAAAAGGTTTAACCTTTTATTATCGGCTAAATGTGCTAAACCAGTGGTTCCCAAACTTTTTAGAGGGTTGTACCCCCTGAGGTATTTAATACCCTTCCTCTCTTAGACTGCAATCACACCTTTACGGGACAATATTTATCCCATAATTAGTTTTTAGTGGATTTTTACCTTTATAAATACATCTAGAAAATATTTTTTTTAATAAAAAAATGCTCAAGTGATACTCTTCAAATAAAGTCACTGTCTTAATGAGTGAGCCATCAAGTTATGCATTTATTCAGTAACAAAGCAAGTGGCTGTATTCATGATGGGGTCATTGGATCATTGACTCCTCCCTATTCGTTCAAAGCCGCAGTTTGTTTAAGAAACACTGCTGTGTGTTGCAGTTCTGCTGTGGCTTTTGTTTTAATGTTATTTTAAGGTGGTTTAGAATTAAATGAACGGCATTCATTACGTTCCCTAAAACTCAGCATTTTGTTTGCATACTCCCTCTGTCACCCTCTGTTTGGGAACCACTGAGCTAAATAATAATATCACGTTTTACTGAGGACCACTGAAGTTATATCACTAACTTATTAAAAAGTTATCCAGTTTAATTTATATTACTAATGCGGTAATCATGCACAATCCCTTGTGAATTCAAATAAGAAATCATACACTGAAACAAAAACAAAAAATCAATAACAATAATAATAATAAGGTCTAAACATATTCGAAACCATCATAAGAAAAAAATAAAACAAACTGAAGTCATTTTATTTTTACTTTATGTAATAAATTTGGAAATGTAAATATTTGCCTCAAATGGGTGCCAGGAAACACTTTATTTTACAGTGTCCCTGTTGCACATATTATGTGTAAACTTACTATAGTAATAAAAGTAAAGTATTCATAATTACAAGCAACTAACCCTAAACTAAACCAATAACCCTAATTATATAGTAAGTACATGTTGTTGTTAATTACTCAAAACATATTTGTATAATTATACTGTAACTAGGGCACCTTAAAAAAAAGTGTAACCAAGGTTTTTGATACAGATAATACATTTTGCTAGATAATGTGAAAGTAGACAAAACAATGATGTGAAATGAAGTACAACAGGTATATTACAAAAGAGCCCTTTCAGACCTACCGTACATTCTACGCCCCCCAGCTAAGCTACGGGCCCCTAAAATGAAAAAAAAAGGATGATAGCTTAGTAAGAAGAAAAAATAAAAAAAAATAAAAAAAAAATAAAAACAACTGGCCAAATAATTCAACACTATGAAAGATAAACACTGCTTCTGACTCATGCATTGTGTCATGCGCTCTCTGTAATAATGATATGTATGTGTCTTCATCTTAATTAAACAAAGAAACAACAAACAAACAAACAAACAAACACAATTAGGCGAATTCACAAAGAATTCTGTGCATGTGCTGTTAAGTGTTTGGCCTCTAAACTACAGCAGGAAGGTAGAATATTGAATTTGGTAAAATATTACGTAAAAACCTAATTATACTAATTGACTCATTTAATGCTTGTTGTAATCAATATTAGCATAAACCAATAAATAGCAAAATAAGCCTATGAAAGTTGTGCAGGCACAAGTATGCCAAATATGTCTTAATACATCCCAATTAAAAGTCAAATTAATAAAGTGAATGCTTCATTTATTTATCATCAATTATGTGTTACTTAGTTACTGTAAGAGATATGCAAATGTTAATTGTTAATCGAATGTCACTATTAATACGTGATTAATATGTAAATGATTCCATCATTTTAATCATATTTCAATTTGGCAAATCAGGAAACTGTTAGATCTTGAATGCCTGTTATTATGGTCTAGCAAATCACTTTAGTTCTGTGAAATTCTGCCTGAACATAAACAACTCACAAATTTAACAAGAAAAAACAAATAAAACAATTATAACAGAAATAAACACAGAAAACACTGGACATTTTGGCTGCATTGGGCAATTTTGATGTCCGCTTTTCTTACTGACAAAGACACAATGCTTTATCTAAATATTGTATCATAACTTCCATTCTCACAGTAATTGGATTAGTTTTGTTGCAAAAGCCTGTCCCCTTATAAACTTCCGAAATTAGTTAGTATTTTCCGGGAAGTGATATGGCTAAACTCCATTGATCGTACTGAAATAAGCAAAAACAACATTTTACAGTCAGCATTTACAATTAAAACTAATAGTTTTAGAATAGTTCAGAATAGTTTCTGCAACAATTTAAATGGATAAATTAAAAATTTCACAGGATTTCAAAGAAAAAATCTCTGCACTGCACTAAGCGACTTAAAGGACAAGTTCGGTATTTTACACTTAAAGCCCTGTTTACAGATCGTATCTGATGAAATAGAACGGTTAAGATAAAAATTTGGACACATGCTCCTGTCCCGAGAATTTTAGGTTTATTTCGCGTTTGTGGACCTATTTTGCCAAACACGTCACACCCGTGATTCTTCCGTTGAGAGCTTGAATAATAGACACTCCAGCCCAGTTGGTGGCGATAATGCACCTTTGCCAATTGCAAGCAAACCACGGGCATTTCATTGAATACACAGAAGAAGCAGAAGAAGAAGCGGCGGAGTAATACCGTAAAGGTGCTGTGGTCTCACAGCACGTCCTATTAAGTAAATGGAGTTGGACAAAAACTACGATAAAACCTGTTGGAATGCATCTTTTTCAGCGATTTTTGAGGGAACATATCAGTGAACACCCCTGACCACTCGGTGAGTTTCACGTCTTTGTAAACGAAAGTTTAATGTGTTTTTAGGACGGAATCTTCCAGTGCATATAGACAACCATTGTGGGCATATAGACAACCTAAAATTCTCGGGACAGCAGCATGTGTCCAAATTTTAATCTTAACCGTTCTATTTCATCAGATACGATCTGTAAACAGGGCTTTAAGTGTAAAATACCGAACTTGTCCTTTAAGCCAAACTGGAGTTGATGTCCATGTGAATTTAGCTCTTGGTGTACAAGTAGCATGTGAGATCAGAAAAACTTATCAGGTAACATTATGTAACCCGTTTCGCTTTGAGGGGAAAGAGCCACTGTGTCATGATGTTGGCGCTATGGGATAGCTCCAGCGTGAGCCAGTGTCTGAAGCACATGTGGAAACACGTCAATTCTATTGGCCAACAGCGTGGTCAGGTGACATAGGGTCAGCACATCACAGAGACCATAAATTGACGCCTGAAATGCATATCACCAGATTCGAATTGTCTGAAGGAAGACATTCTCAGGCTTTATGCGAAGTATGCTGCACGCCTCATCAGCAAAGTCAGAAATGACCAACCAATAAGGTTGTGATTTAAATTTTTTTTTTTAATTATGAACCTTATGGCCAGAAAAAGAAGGATTAAGGCGAGACACTACAGGTGAATAGGGTAAAATTTTTAACTAGCAGATATCACCATGAAACTTTCCCAGTTGATTACCTACATTAAGATGAGAAAAAAATGTATTACAAGTTTTCTATAATTTAATGTTTAAATATGCAAATTAGGCAATATCGAATTAAATATACGCTATTTTGCATATAAAAAATAAAATAATCTGAGTATTGGATAAAGCCAGGTTAAAAATTATTTTTTCATTGTGTTCACATATTAGATGGGAAAAAAATTACAGAGGGATTTATGGATATCTACTTTTATTATCCTGTAAATCAGAATATACTGTCAATAGCCTCAAAAAAATTATTTTCGCCATGTTTTTTGGAATAAAATGTTATATAAATCAGGCTAGGAATAATATATTTACAAATCCCTCTGTAAATGTCTTCATAATAACTAGGTACAAGACTGGACAGTTTGGTGTATATAGGTGCTACTGAAGTGGAGATTTCGTACTTGGAGTATGAGAGAAAGGTCATTTTGAGAAAACGGGCTTTAAAGATTTATCATCAGCCAATGAGATTGCGCATTCAGCCCTTTTACTTTCACGATTGGTTGCTGATAAAAAGGAAATGACCATATTTGGATCCAACAGCATTGTAAAGGAGAGAGAGAGCTATCCACCGATGCGTGTGATGACAGGAAGAAGACAGAGATCGCGGAGCAGCGGGAGGATTAAGAACGCAAACTTTTGTTGAATTTATGAGAAATCTACAGACGCGAACAGACAAAGTGTAGTCAAATAAAGACCTAAATGTGTATTTCGGACTTTTTTTCACCACAAGTCTGAAAGAAGACATGTTATTGAAGACAAATATCCAAAAATCTCAAAATTGACCAGTAAAAAGAAAACGATGTTTTTGCCTGCCGTGTCTCGCCTTAACCAAGAAGGACCTGAGGTTGAATCCATATCCAAACTATAAAACATTATGAATGTGTGGATAGAGGATCAGCCTGCCGCAGCGTCAGTCTTGCTGCAGCGTCAGTCTTGCCACAGCGTCTTGACGCACCTTTAGCTAGCGCCTTAGAGGAAGCCACACTCCAAGTGGAGTGGGCTCTGATGCTTAGATGCAAAGCCTTTCTGTATACCTCGTAGCCAAAAATAAATAAATAATAATCTTATCATCAATTCAATAGGATGCTTGGAGATGGGCAAACCTCTGCCATGGCCTCCAAAACAGACCAGTAATTGATCGGATTTAAGCCACAAGCCTTAGCAGTCAACGTAAACCCTCAAGGCCATGACTGGACATAGGAGAGGAAGCATTTCTTGTTCAGGGAAGTCAAACAACAGGGGGTAAAATCTTGAAGGACGCCCAGACGGATGGTGAAAAAAGGCAACTTTGGAGTGTGACCTGGCCTCAGGTGCAATATAACTTTAACCACCCCAGGGGTGAAATCAAGGCAGGACAGGGCAACTGATAAGGCCTGCAAATCTCTGACTCTTTTAAGCAAAGCTAAAACTAGTAGCAGAGCCACCATGAGAGTCATAATCTTCTCCAAGGCTGACTCCAGGGCTCAAACGGAGCTTCTGATCAGTCTTCCAGAACTACGGAAAGATCCCAGGAAAGAACTCACAGTCTGCAGATAGGCCTCAGCCGTCTGACACCACGAAGCAAGTTAGATATTAGGGGATGCCTCCCACAGAGGCTCCATTGATGTGGTCGTTGCAGGCAGAAGTAGTGGCCACATACACATTAAGCATAGGATGACACTGAACCAAACAGGCAGTTGACTGGGTCAGGATGGTGCTGCACACACCATGACTCAAAGAGATGCCACTTCAGGGCATAAAGTTTCCTTGTGGAAGGAGCTCTAACATTAAGAATAGTCTCTACAACTAACTTAAGAGACCGGAATATATGAGCTGGCACCAACATCCAACCTTCCAACAGCTTCCACATCTCAGGCTAGGGGTGAAATATCGTGCTTTAGGCCTGAGAAAGAAGATCCCAGGTAGAGCATCCAAGGAGATATATCAGGTCCAAGAACCAATGCACAAAGGAAAGATATCCGGTCCAAGAACCACACTCAGGCCAGCAAGAATGGAGTACCTAGCAATGGAGGGAACTCCGTCCCGCTGAACTCTGGCTAGAACTCCCAGGAGTAGAGCAATCCGGGAAAAACATACAAAAACATATCCTCGGCAACATCTGCACCATGGCATACATTCCTAATGGAGCTGGAGGTGTGAGGGCGAACCAAAGGGGACAATAGGTCCTCTCCTCAGAGACGAACAGGTCCAGTTCCGCTTTGTCGAGCCTCTGCCAAATTAATTCCACCAGCTTGGGGTGGAGTCTCCATTTCCCAAGCCTCAGCCCCTGCATCGACAGGATGTCTGCACCCACATCCGAATGCCATGGAATGTAGAGTGCCCTCAGGGAGAGCTCTTTGCTTTGAGCCCAGGATCTGCTGCACCATCCTAATGGCCCATTATAGTGATGGGGACACTATACGTAAAACCGAGGTCCTGACTCTCTGTGGTCATTAAAAATCCCATGGCACTTCTCGTAAACAGTAGGGGTGTAACTCCAGTGTCCTGGCCACATTCCACCCATTGGCCCTTGCCAATCATGGCCTCCTAATAATCCCCATCCACTGAATTGGCTCTATCACTCTCTCTCCTCTCCAGCTACATCTGGTGTGTGGTGAGCGCACTGGCGCCGTTGTACTGTGGCTGCCGTCGCATCATCCAAGTGGATGCTGCACACTGGTGGTGGTTGAGGAGAGATCCCCTGACATGATTGTACAGACCTTTGGGTGTACAGTAGTACATATGAAAGCGCTATATAAAGGCCTCATTCAATTCAATTCAACCTGAAAAGGAGGAGGGAATGCAGTCTACCCAAGTGATTTATGCAAGAGACTACTGATGTGTTGTCTGTCAGCACCAACACATGATAACACCTCAGGTCTGGGAGGAAGTACCTGAGAGACAGATATACAGCCTTCATTTCCAGGCAATTTTTGTGCCTAAGAATATGTCAGTCTTCCCAGTCCCCTCAGGCTGGGCGACCATCCAGAATGGCACCCCAACCTGTGAGGGGTGCACCAGCAGTCAGCATCTTGCAATGACAACGTGTTCACATGTGAGGAACTGTGGTCTCCTCCACACAGAAAGGGAACAAAGCCCTCTGCATGTTACTGTTATCTTCTTCAGGGGTTGCACAATGCACAAAGCTATCATGATGGCAGTCTTTGGTATTTTCGGCCAGAAATTTCTTGACTTAGCTTGACTTCTTTCATCACGGTCAGAATGGACTCCATTCGTGCAGGAGACAGTGCCTGCATTAAAAAATAGTCCAACACCACTCAAATAAACATTCTGTCTTGGCAAGAGAACAATCTTCTTGCTGTTCAGTCTCAAACCTCAAATTCTTCAAACGAGTGAGAACGGTATCTTGATGTCGAACTGCTAACTCTTTGTACTAGGCCAATATGAGCCAGTCGTCCGTATAACTGAGTACACGAATGCCCTGGATTCTTAATAGAGCCAGCACAGTATACATGGACTTTGTGAAAGTGCGGGGTGACAAGGCTAGGCCAAATGAAAGCACCTAATATTGGTTAACAGATTCTAATTCTAATAACAGATTCTTAATGAGAACACTTCCTGTGCTGTTGCAGAAGTTTGATATGAAAGTATGCATCCAGCATCCTATTATGACAAACCAATCCTCGGACTGAATTTGAAACATGATATCCTTGTGCATTAGCATCATGAACCTGTAAGTCTGCAGAGTACGGTTCTGAGCCCGCAGGTCTAAAATATGTCTCTATACACACTGGCTCTTTGCCCCTCCCGGAATGCCGCTGATTGCTTCTTAATTGCCTGAAACCTATTAACAACAGCATTGACTGCGTCGTAGAATAGGCCAGACGGTGAAATCGGGGCATCCAGCAGAAAGCCTTTGTTTTTTTCCTAGATACCAGAGAGGTTGAGCCCCAGATGTCTCTCCATGGCAACCAATGCAGCCATCAAATGGGCGATGGAGCAAGCCATCTGCTTTGTGGCATGGAGAGCAAGATCTGTGTCCCGGTGGTGTTCCCTCACTCCTTCATGACTTCCAGGACTTTTAACAGGTCAGCCTGGTACGCCTGCAAGTTAGCCATCATATGCAGTGATGCACCAGCTTGATCTGCTGCCTCATAAGCCTTACTCATGAGGCCAGATGTAATTCTACAGGGCGTATAGGGTAAAGTGGGCCTCTTCTGCAATGATGCTGAAGCAGGGGAGAGATAGCTAGGCCCACATCTTAACCCGTGGCATCACCGCATACCCATACTCCTTAAACCCTATGATAGCCAAATAATTTGACATTGCACGTTTATGAATGGGTGCCAAGTACGGGCTACCCCAGGACCTAGACACCTCAGTGTGAAGATCTGGGTAGAAGAGCAGATGTCAAGCCTCTTACGTTTTTTTTACTTATTTTTTCTCATCTGACCATTCAAGCCTGAGTTTATCCACCACACAGGAAACCACTTCAAGCAGTTCATTGAAATCACAAGACTGCGATGGCTGATGAGGGGTACCTTGGCCACCCAACACCTCTGAGCCAGAGGCGGCTGACAGTAGGTCCTTGTCTGGATCAGAAGAAATCACTAGGCAACTTCTGAATCCCAAAAAAGGTCCTTTGAGCCACTGTGCCGCCTCAGCAGGCATGGGACCCGGATCACAAGGGGAGAGCCAGGCATGAGTGGAGCTTAGGGATGGGACGGTATGAAAATTTCATATCACGATAATAGTGACCAAAATTATTGTGATTATCAATATTATCACGGTTTTGTTAAACTGAGATGAAAGTGTTCAAAAATAACTGATGCTCACACTGAAAACATTTCAGCAAGTTTTATATTTGAAAATCAACAAACAACAAATAAAACAAACAGCTCTATGCACTTTTTTAAGCAAGATTATATTCTGTGGCATTTCCTTCCTTAAAACGACCGTCGTCAATAACAACGTATTATAACACAGCGCACATGTATCACAACGGACACGCACACGCTCTCGTTTCATTCAAATACAACTTGCCGTCTTGCGTCTCCGTTTTCATTTGTATTGAAAATGAAATCAGAGTTGATTTATTGTTTACTGAGTTTGATAATATTTTTGTGATCATCTTGTTTGGACGATTGTTTTGTACACTGTACAAAATTAATTTATAAACGGGTAAGATTTAAAACAATCTGCCTTCCACCATTCCTTCTCGAATAAAAAAACAACAACATTGCGCGCTGCGCCTGTGTCATCCTGTTGCTGGCTGGATATGATTTACAGTGAGTTATTAAAATCACGATAATCAAACACAGTTTTAATGATAATTCAATTTTAAATGATAATACTAACCGTCAGTACAAGGGCGTAGATTTGGTTTGAACATTGGGGGGGGTCGAAAAATTATTCTGCATATTTTTCATGTGATCATGGTATAAATATTGGGGGGTTGTAATGCATAGATTTAAATATTGGGGGGGTTATCTCCCCCCCAACCCCCCCACAAATTACGCCCCTGCGTCAGTACATTTTATCGTGGTTTATAGTGAAACCGGTAATCGTCTCATCCCTAGTGGAGCTTCCTCATTGTGTAACATTCCCAAAGAGGACAATTGCTCCCTCAAGAGCTGACCTAGCATGCTCCGCTCCCAAGCATATTACATATCATGTTTGTCATACCTCGTTAAGAAGTGAGGGCATGGTGGAATACACTGCTTGTAATTCTTGGATGCCATTATGATGTTGTGTAACAAAGAAGCTGGTGATGTGCATTTCCGGCACCTATTTGTGCTCTCGGTGATGCTGTGGCACTACACACTGAAACATTTTTTGAGTAGGATTTACTTGAAAAAAGCTAGCCAACTTTTTTCACTCAGAAAATGCTAGTACATTTACAAAGATTTGCCAAGTAAAAACCTAAACATATTTATCAGTAGCTTTAATTAGAAATCTTTAAGTTAAATTTACTTGGAATATGGAATTAAGTAAACTTTACTTAACCTAGTTAAGTGAAAGTAACAAAGAAAATAAGTCATTTTAACTTGGCTAGTAAAAGGTTGATTATTATCGATTTAGTTGAAATTTCCTTTGCATTACATTTCACTCAAACAATAATATTGAATTATACCAGTCATTTATAGTATGTGTTTTACTTAGATTATCTAAGTAATTTAAACTACATCATGTCAGATGTTAAGCATCATGTGAATGCAAAGACCTCAATACTTGGTAGACAATTACACAATGACGGTAACATTTGATGGATCGTTTTTGTGCTTGAATGTGTCATTTTGAGCAGAAAATTTACTCGAAATGTGACAAAATGGCAAGTTACTAATCCTGACAACAAAAGCAATGATAAGACAGTGTAAATACAGCTGGAAACCAGTGAAAAATGAACCTCATTAATTATTCAAGGTCCAGTGCATGATGGGAACCCCAGTATCAGAAAAGTTGAGTAATTTTTACTTAATTTTATTGAGTTGATATTTACGCTTTCATTTCTACTCGCTTGAATTAAGTACTGATATGGAATTTACTTCGTTTTTTTTATTCTTGCCTGAACTAACTTTTTCATGTAAATTACATTGTTTTTTTTTCAGTAGTATTTACTTCACCAAAAAATCATTTTTTACAGTGCATCAACTGACTACGCTGTTGGCCAATACAATCAGCATTTTTCCACAAAATGACATCCATGATGTCTGTGCTTCAGACATCGGCTCACACAGGAGTGTTCCCATAGCATCAACGTCATGACACAGCGTTCAGTTTCACTTGAAAGAGAGCTATTGGTTGATGGCATACAGGGTCAGGACATTAGCAAGTGACTAATGTATGTGGTTAAATAATTCTTTCAAGTAAACGGTCGGAGAGGTGTATGCATTTGTAATATTCTTTTTTATTAGTTTTTTATTTATTATGCCTATTATGTCAATATGTTTACTTGTAAAATAAACATACTTTCAAAATGGTTCTTTTTTTCCAACACATCTTTAAGCACAGCAGTGTAGCTATGATCCCACATGAAATTCTGATGTCAAATGAGTGAAAACATCTGCACAACCCATGTCATATCTGTTAATCATTTCCTTTGTTTTATGTTTATCACTGAAAAGAAAAAGAAAATACATAAGGCATGTATACATTGAAAAAATCAAAACAAATCTAAATCACAGTTAGTTTGTAAAGAGAAGTACATATAACATGTTTTGGAGAATTAAATGACAAATGTATGTCATTTACTCACACTTAAATCATTCCAAACATTTGGTTTTCTTTCTTTCGTAGAACATGTAAGTTCATACAGGTTTTGAATGACATGAGAGTAAAAAAGGACAGAATTTTAATTTTGGGCTGAAAATTAAGCCCCCATAATCTCAAATACTCAATAATTATTTTATTATTAGAATTCCAGTCCTATAAATAACAATGTAGTTTGATCAAATATGACATCTGTTAATAGAGGGGGCATGTTATTTCATTGTAGTTTTGGCACAAAATTATAAGCAAGCTACATTTAAAAAAATCCTTTTTGATGATACAATTAAATCTCACTATCTCAATAAATCATCATCATGACATCTAAATTTCACAGCTACAGAGGACACATTGCCTTATTCCTTTATAACCATACTGTACACAATTGTTCTTTACTTGCTGTATTGACAATGGTAAAAATGTAGCTGCTACATTGAAACAGAATGAATTAGCATAACAAACAAATGCAAATACTTATAACAACATTATCAACAGCAACAAAAGAAGCAAAGGGTTTCAATAAATGCCTGAGATTCATGCAAGGTTTGTCAAAAAATATCTAAGGGCTTCATCTTGCCCTTTAAGTGCTGTTTAAAATGAAATAGACACAATAGTGACTCATACAGAAAAACACAAGACTTGCATAGAATGAATGAAGGTCGTAAGATTGAAAGAACATCTGCAATATCATCAGCACCTTTAAACAAACATCTTTTCATTCCCTGAACATGTCTCTTAGGAAATCAAAAACAGAAATTAAAACTGGAACAATTCATCAGTCCTCTGTAGGTATAAACAGTATGGTGCCTATTGTGGTTCAATTGTTTTAGAGAGGAAAGTATAAATATAAGCAATATAAACCATTAAATTATATCTGAATGTTGAATAACAGTTCATAGGTCCTTTACACCACAAAAAAATAAATAATGCATCATACAAATTCTTTTATAATTCCGTCTGCCTTTTAAGCTGTTAATTTATTTCTTATGGCTAAACCCTTGTTGGGTAAAGCTCATGTTAAAATATACAGCATATCATTGATTCCCACACCATGGACATTTGTAATATAATGGAATGTTCAATTATGCTTCTAAAATCCATACATTTGTTTACACACATTCTCTGTGTCACTGTTTCAAAGTGATTCTCTTATTTCTGACAGAATAAAAAATGAGGCAAAAAATCTAAATAACACAGAGCAAGTCAAGAGGCCCAAACAATATATCTTCACTATTTGAATGGATAGTTCACCCAAAAATGTGAAATTCTGTCATCATTTGCTCAGCCTCATGTCATTGCTTCTTCTCAAAAGAAGATATTTAAAAAAATGTCACATGAAATGTCAATTAAAGTTAATAGGCTCAAAGTTTTTTGACCTGACTTTCATTAAAGGAGTAGTTCACTTTAAAATGAAAATTACCCCATGATTTACTCACCCTCAAGCCATCCTATGGTGTATATGACTTTCTTCTTTCAGACGAATACAATCTGAGTTATATTAATAAACACCCTGACGCATCCGAGCTTGATAATGGCAGTGAATTGTAACCATCAGTTTGAAGCTCAAAAAAGTGCATCCATCCATCATAAAAGTGCTCCACACGGCTCTGGGGGGTTAATAAAGGCCTTCTGAAGTGAAGCGATGAGTTTGTGTAAGAAAAATATTCATATTTAAAACTTTATAAAGTAAAATTCTAGCTTCCGGCCATACGCGAGCTCTACGCCTAAAGCGCAACTTACAGAAGTAGAAGTCAGAAGTAGCGTAGTGCGTCATGGCGTAGTATAAATATCAGCAGTATGTCGCATTACTCGCATAAGTTGCGCTTTAGACTTAAGTGGAATCCGTATGTTCGTTTGGCCGGAAGCTAGTTATTTTACTTTATAAAGTTTTAAATATGAATATTTTTCTTACACAAACTCTGTTGTGAGCCGTGTGGAGTTAGTTAATGATGGATGGATGGATGCACTTTTTTAAACTTCAAACTGATTATTATTTTATATTTTTATATTATAAAAAATATTATATTATTTTATATATGATTATGGTGTTTATTGATATAACTCCGATTGTATTCGTCTGAAAGAAGAATGTCATATACACCTAGGATGGCTTGAGGGTGAGTAAATCATGGACTAATTTTCATTTTAAAGTGAACTACTCCACAGTACTTTGTGCTCCACAGAAGTAGTAAGTCATACAGGTTTGGGACAACATAAGTCTAAGAACATGATTTCAGAATTATCAGTTTTGAGTGAACTATCTTTTAAATGTGTGCATTGTCTGAAAAAAGTTTTTGAAGGCATTTTGAACTATAATCTCAAACTCTTTTAATTAAGCCAATTAGAGCAATAGAGCAGTAAAGCCAACTGTCACCAAGCATGATAAATCAATATCTCCATTTGCAACAGGACACACATCAGCAAGACCCTATTCGTAGATGAATGAGCTAAAAAAATAAAAAGCCTAGAAATTACATCACTAGTGATGACGGTGTCAGTACATTCAAACTGTGCCACTCTGTGCTTTGCAAAGGAGCAAGGACATTTGACGGTGTCTGTAATGCCAAATAATTGGCTAGCTCAATGACAAAAAAAAAAAAAAAACACTGGTGGCATAGAGCTAGTGGATTTAAGATGGTTTCATTGGATAGTTGTTTTCATGAATGTTGGATGCAAAATTATTAATTTTTTTTAATTGGTATTTGAAAAGTTAGAAATGCTAAAATTGATCTTTAAAGTATAATGATGTGAGTGAATTTGACAATTTACTCAAGGTAAATAGAAATATGTCTATCGCAAATTATGTTGTGATTAATTTCTTGAATATTTCTGAAATTCTTATTTAAGATTGCAAACTTCTGTTACTACCACTCAAGGTAACACTGGCAAATCTAAATAATGAATTTTGTTATAATATTCCAAACTAAGCATTTTTCAGAAATGTGACCCTGGAACACAAAACCATTCACATGGGTAAATTTGTTTTAAATTGAGATGTATACATCATATGAAAGTTGAATAAATAAGCTTCCTGTTGATGTATGGTTTGTTAAGATATGACCATATTTGGGCGAGAAACAACTATTTGAAAATCTGGAATCTGAGGGTAAAAAAAAAAAAAGAAACTTTGAGAAAATCGCCTTTACAGTTGTCCATTTATGTTCGCGATTTTGCTGCATTCACTTACAAAATAAATGTTTTATATATTCATGGTTGGAAATTTACAAAATATCTTCATGGAACATGATATTTACTTAATATCCTAATGATTTTTGGCATAAAAGAAAAATCTATAATTTTGACCCATACAATGTATTGTTGGCTATTGCCACAAATATACAGGTGCTACTTGTGACTGGTTTTGTGATCCAGGGTCACACATGGCTTTAACTATACTTAATTTTCAAAAGACAAATATTGCCTTAAACTTTGGCATTAAGAGTTATTTTATAGTAAACAAAATAGTTTCATATAGCCTCTGTTATAAATAAACTACTTAAACCTAGTACATAAAAATATATTTTTTTAAGGAATGTTTATCTTATATTTTTAAAATTATACTTATTTTCTATGTTAACTATATTTATAAATGGTGGATAAATGCAATTTTTCCATAAGTGTCACAGTGACTCGTTTACTATATTATAGTGGCACATGGAGATTGAATGTCCTGTAAGTAAACCCCTAAATAAATATATATAAATAAAAGTTATGTTATTTAAATAATTTGATTTAAATACCTTATGTACATTTTGTGCATATATAACTGGTTACGCATGCTGTGTGTGTCCTGTGGAGAAAAATTCAGATGGTCCCTTAAATGCAAAAGTGACTTACAATGAAAAAATCTTTAAAGTAGAATCACTATCCAGGGAAATGAACTAGATGATTAGAAGGAATCCCAAAACATGAAAAAATAACAGGAAGGGGTGATTTAGCATCTTTTTCGCATTTTGTATTCTTGATAAAAAAAATAAAAAAAAGGTTTGCGTGGGTGAGGAAGTCAAGGTCACAGTTACAGAATATTTATGAGAAAAAGCAATCATTTTGTGAAGCTACATAGAAAGTATCAAAATTACAGTAGTGCTGAGCGATAGTCAGTTCATATTCAGGGAATTATGAAATTATGAATTATGAAATTATCTGTGAGTTATGTGGGTTTTCATCATATTTATGAAAGGGACATCATATTTTTTGACCAAATGATTTAAAGAGAGTGGCAAGTTTCAATTACAACCCTATTCAGACATACTTTGGAATAAAAATGTGATTGGTTATTCATATTATTTGTAATTATAATTTATGATTTACAAGGCACAACAAAAGTGATTCTTACAGTGATTTACAGTTATATATAAATTCTATAAATTGTAAACAACTAACGAGTTGAAATAAAACCATGTTTTAGTGTTGGTAACTACTAATACCTTGCACAGCTGTAACTAAATATTTAGGACTGAGAGTAGAAGTCAAAAAGCAGCCATAGAGAAATCAGAAATTTAGGGGGATACCCATCGTTGTATAGTTTCAATGAAATAAAATGCATCTCTTTCCATCCTTGATTAAAGTATTATAATCATAAAATACCACTCAGCACTACTTTGTAAATAGTCCACAGATGCTATATATATATATATATATATATATATATATATATATATATATATATATATATATATATATATATATATATATATATATATAGGCTAGTAATTGTACACGGCAGATGCAGAGCTACAGTAAATATGTTAAGGGCTTATGCTTGAATTAAAATACCATTTGAATTTAGTGACTAATCCATCTATACATGACTTTCCTGGGAGACTGAGAACATAAAGTAGATTTTCAAAATGAACTGAATGCCAGTCTGATAACACTAATGTTCCAATGTTCCATTCAGGTGTAGCTTAACATGATTGCTGTACATGGTTCATAATTTTCACTTGAAATGAAAAGCAAAGCGTTGTGTGACGGCTATAGAGTGGTTAACTTTGTAGTCCAATATAATGGGCTTCCTATAAGGTTTTTAGAATAGAGAATTTCGATGTCAAGTAAGTTAAAATATGTTGTTCTACAGCATAAATTACACAAAGTCAAGGTTCAAACGTGACGTTTTAAACTTTAAAAAAAATGCTAACAAGTTGCTACATAAAAATATAAATGGCAATCCAATTTATCAAGTGGTCCTGCTTTATATTATGTGTCTTTAAGTACTAAGTGCTCTTCAATAGATCTATTGGTGCAATGTACTTGTGTTCCTGTTGCAAAACACTGCTATTAAGGTGTAATACGGCAAAAGTTAGGGACAGGTTTAGTTGTGTGGTTAAGGGATAGGGGTAGTGTAATTACAATGTATTTACATGTAGGTATTTTTTTGGTTACACTTTATTTTAAGGTGTCATTGTTACAGTCTAATTATATATTTAAGTACTGAGTAATAATAATTAACATGTACTTACTGTAGGGTTAGGGTAGGATTAGGATTTGGTTTAGGGTTAGGGTTAGTTGCATGTAATTATGCATCATTTACTGTTATTACTATGGTAAGTACATGTAACATGTAACAAGGACACTGTCAAATAAAGTATTACCATTTTTTTTTATAAATAAGTACAACATAAAAACATGTAAATACACATTAAGTGCATTGTATTGTGCATTGATTAATAAAAAATTGGGCTGTCACTAATGATTATTTAGGTAATCGAGTAATCGGTCGATTATTTTGATGATTAATCGAGTAATCTGAGTTTTTATGGTAATAAAAATAGACTTAAGCGAAGACCTAAGCCTTTAAAATTACATTAAATACATAATAACAATGAGAAAATAATATTTGGTTAAAAAAAGTATCAAAAACAAGTAATCATATGGTTTCATAGAACACTGTTAAAATGCATAATATAAACAATCATCTTGTATAAACAATTCATTATGTATTATAACAAATGCCTGCAGAGTGCGACAACGGCCCTGGTTGTTGTTACACTTTACGGCAGATCAAATCCTTGTTTAATTTTGGCCACATGTCATTTAATTCAAATGTTTACTTAATCTTTAATATTACGCCACTTTTGGCCAGAATATGTGGACATCAAAATTCATATTGAGGGTTTAAACTTTTATTTTGAAATCGTGATGAACAGTTTGCATATTTAGAAACATACTGTTGTATTCTCCTGTGTTGGCGTAGGTTTATAAATGATTTACGTTACAAATCTGATGAAATGGCAACCCAAACTCGCAGCATATGCAGAGATGGAGTTTGAGACACATGTAAATTATAACAGTCCACGTGGAGCAGCATTTATTGTGAACTGAGCCGCTCTGAGACTTAAATAAGTAAACTACATAAAGCGCATATTAAACCCGTGGGGCATTTATATCTTTGTGAAATCCCAATAGTACTATGCTATGGTTTTTAAATGGTTTTAATACATTGTGCAGCCTTAGAAAACGGTCTAATAATGCGGTTCGTGGATTCTTGTTCGTAGAATGCACCATTTCTAGTATTTTGCCGTTTACTCTGCAATTTAAAAATCATTTAATTGAGGAATCGTGACAGCCCTAATTTAAATGTACATGGTAGTACTTAATATAAAGTGGGTTCCATCATGCATACCGTAGTTCTTATGTAACAACTTGTTAGCAACCACACAGTGGTTTCAATGTTCACGTTAGAGATATGAGTGTGTGTAATTTATGGTATAAAACAAAGTGGTTGGTGCTAATGTTAACCACAGATGTTATTATACTCAGAAATTGAAAACTACCATTCTAAAGATCCATCTTTATCCTTCAACTATGTTCATAATTGGTCAGATTGAGTGGTGAGATCATTCACCACTGTCACACATGAACTGCTTTAGCCTTGGACAAAACATTGACAGTGACAGTCAGACAAATTGTGACATTCCCTACAATGATAATAACATTCATGAATCATTTACGTGGTGATGTAAACTGATTTTATGATCTGGCACAGCCAATGCTTCCATCTAGAATAGCTACACTATCCTCGTTTCGCCAAAACGGCACTTTCTCCTATATCGGCATCTTTGCAAAGAGAAAAGCGACAAGCTCTTCTCCGGGCGCAGGGTTTCCCCCAGGTATATAGTGTTGATTCAGAAACAAAGTCAATGCTTGGGGTCCAGTGATGAAAATGATCAGAATGATAGAGATAAGTAGGACATTGGTCCACTAGTGTACTTTCTGCACCAGAGTTCAAGGCTGGCACTTCTTTGACCATCCGCTCGACTGCAGTTCTTCTTCTTCCTCCCAGTGTCTAATTTGGATCTTCCCAGCGGCTTGGTCAACGGTGGACCGGTGTTGGGTCTATCAGGACTGGCAGGGCTGGTTGGGCTGTTGGTGGCCGAGGTTCCTTCAGGAGTTCCCTCTGTGATCTCGATACGTGGAGGCTCCATCAGGTCAAAAATATTGAAGGCAGCCGGTTCGGGCTGACACATGACTGAAGCGTCTGCAGTGTTTTGTCTCACCAGACCGTTAGCACCAGTCTGGACGCCAACGGACACCCTCTCGCTCGACTGAGTGGAACTGGTGCCGGTGGTAGCCTCCCGGCACATCGTCCACATGTTGTAGCACTGGGTGAAATTAAAGAAGTTGCTGTTGAAAGTCTTGAGCTCTCCGCAGACGTCCCTGCGCAGCTCCGCAAGCTCGTAGCGCATTGCCGATATCTCCTCTTTCCACTGCATGTTGAAGGCAGCCACCATATTTGCAGACTCCTTGAAAGCCTGAATAGCCTGCGGGACGGGAGGATCTGGTGGAGGCTGGGACGGGGGCGGACATGGGACTCGGTAGCCGTGCGAGGAGGTCGGTGGAACAGAGATAGCTGTGACTGTGGAACTGGTGCTGTGTTGACTACGTCCAGCATTTTCTCTTTCAAACCTCTCGATTTCTTGATATGCTGAGGAGCTGGCGCCATCATCGTCCTCAATATCCTCATTTAGCAATGAGATGCCCTCCATTGCATCATACCCCTCTGGAAGACAAATTTGAATATAGAGATAGGGAAATTCAAAGGGATGAACAGCTGTGGAATTTGGAGAAGCCTCTCACTTTGTCTAACGTCAACACTTGTTT
The DNA here is from genome assembly GCF_965113295.1 of Leuciscus leuciscus. Lineage (NCBI taxonomy): Eukaryota > Metazoa > Chordata > Actinopteri > Cypriniformes > Leuciscidae > Leuciscus > Leuciscus leuciscus. The sequence goes on from NC_138743.1 coordinate 19,409,001, forward strand.
TATGTCTCATTAGCAGTATGTGAGTAAAGGCCCTGTACACACCATTCTCAACTGCATAGGTTTCGGAGAGTAAATTCAGGAACTTTCGCAAGCATGGAGTATGAAGAAAGACTCAAGAAAAATATTATACATGGGATTTTGATTTCATCAGAAAAAGTTTTGGGAAGTCTGTTTTGCTATTAATGCAACAATCGAGTTTGTTTTCACAGGAAGCAAGTAAATATATCTGTTTGAGACTAGGGGCCAGATTTACTAACAACTTGCGCTAGCTCTTTTGCGTTAAAAAAATACTGTCAGGATTTACTAAAGACACTCTAGATTTACTAAAGAAAAGGCATGGACACAGTCAATTTTGTGGCTGACCTAATTGCATATGCATTTGTAGGCGTTTCCCTTTCAGGCGCAAAATTTATGGGAGGAGTGTATTTAAATTAATCACACAAGGTGATTTACTAAGGTTTGCGCTCGTCAATATACTGGTGTTTGCCCCATTATTAACCGCCCCCAAAAAAAGCACATCTTAAACCAGGCAATACCTGGTAGATTGCGTTGGTCATTATGGAAATGAACTGACTCTCTGTTCTTTAATTTGCACGTCGTCAGTAGATCAAGCACAGTACTTTCCACTCCCATCGGCGCTGTTTTGGAATTGCGCTCTCACGCTAATTTGCTCTGTTTAGTAAATCTGGCCCTAGGATTAATGCAGGGGTGTTGCAAGACATTTTTTTCCCCTGGGATTGATGTAACAGAGTCGTCTCAAGCATGGGGCGGGGTCCAGTGCGAGGTAGTGGAAACGGGGGCGCCCTTGGTACTTTCCTCACACGGGGCCCCCCTCAAGCAGGGGGCCCAGTGCGGTTGCACCACCCTAAGGACAGCCCTGGGTTAATTTCAATATGAGAATCTTTTTTTTTTTTTTGATAATATTCCAGCTATCATTTCATGCACTTTATATATCAGCTGTTTAGAATCAGAACTAGCAATGCCAGATTTGCAAATGAATCAAACTTTGATCTAATCGGACAAACAGGTATGCAAAATTTTTCACGATTCAGTTTGATTTATTCGGGCAGTTCACTCACACACTGAATTGTTTGCAGCGGTTCCTCACACTGAAATAGAAATGGGATATTTCACATGTGTCAAACTGGAGGGTCACTGTCCTGCAGAGTGTAGCTCCAAAACACCTGGAAGTTTCTAGTAATCCTGATTTATATGTTTTACTTGATTAGATGGCTCATCTGTGTTTAATTAGAGTTGGAGGTAAACAGGACAGTTGCCCTACAGGAATTTGACACCCCTGGGATATTTTATAAGACAGAAAACAAAAAGAGCGCTGGATGAGGTTGATATTTACCTACAATACATTGTAGGAAGCAAAACATCTATCTTTCAAATGTCACAAACAAAGCAGCACTTTATTGCACATGCTGCTTGAGAGACACTATCCATTTATATCCAAACTGTTGGCAAACTTTTTTGATAGTGTACTGTACTGACGAAAGGCTAGAATCGCCACTGGTTTAATGAAAGTGTTCATTTGAAAACCAAAAAACTCAATATGATATATTGCAGTCGAGCACATGGTGTTGTCAGGGTCTTTCACTTTTTTACTCACATACATTTAGCCTTCAGATGTGTGTTTACACTGCCTTCTCACTCGCGTCAGAAAATCTCATCTGTTCAGCCTTTCCATCTCTTCACAGCATATCCATTAAAAAACAATATTTCAATGCTATCAACCAGCTTTTATCCATTTAACAAATCACAGAGCATTGTGGCAAATGTGGAGGATTTTAGTGTTTTTTGTTTTGTGCAACAGAAAAGATGAAAAGGCAATAAAATGTCACGCAATCATTCAGGCAAGGAGATATGAACCCTATTGAATATGTTAAAAGCTCATCTATCGAGCTGATTGGACCATGTGGAGATTATAGGGGCGATATTAAGAAGTAGTACAATCCAATAACATTGTTAGGTCTTTGTGAGGGCTGCACCAGGCAGAGGCTGCAATCCCACTGTCCATCACAGCTGAAATCTTCCACACCAGCTCTTACTTCCAACCGCATTTTGCTGGCCATGTTTGATCTTCAAGGATGCCAAGGTTGGTATAAAAATTGAGAAAAATGTTAAAAATGACCCAACCATTTTTTTTTTAAACATTCTAAGAAATCCTATCCATCCACTGTCGCAAAAAAAAAAACAGCAAAATGTAAATTTAAAATTATTTGCTTTTCCCATTCAGTCTTTAACAGAAATGTTCCGGGTTCAATTTAAGCTGTAGTGACAGCATCTGCAACATGATGTCGATTACCACAGAATTTCAACCCATCCCTCAAAACATGCATTTGCACGTACAGTAATGTACTTACAATGAACTTCTGGGGCAAAGCATTGGACCAGTATAAATACAAACTGTTGCAAAAATATCACCACAAGATTTACTGTAAACATTAGATGTTAACATGAGTCTAGTGTGATAATATTGCTAAAAATATATATATAATCTTCACATTTACATTTTTTAAACCTTTTAGAATGTCTTGCCCCATATACTTTTATTGTAAGTGAATGTCTTACTGTAAGGACATTTTTTGTTATATAGTCAAAAACTAAAATTCTGTGGCAATCAACAGCATTAAAAAAATAAATAATAATAATTAAAAAAAATAGTTGTGAAATGCCTTTCATGGAAAAGCATTGCTACTTTGGCAACTGAACACTGGTTGTCCCTAATCTGACCTTTAGTTATGTGTCTTTAAAAGGACTAGTCCTGATTTAGTTGAGAAGGCAGTGCAAAAACACACATATCCATTGAAAGATGTATGCGTGTTGACATTATAATACCTGTGACAGGCATCCCTCCAGCTGCTCTTTTCCCCTGGATCTCCTTCCTGTGATGGCCAATGAGGGGCCATGCCACCCTCCCTCCCTTTCCACAATCACAGAACACCCAACACCTTACTCAATATTTCCCATTGATTTTAGCCACAACTAAATTTAGCTTCATCTACTTGGTGAATCTATGGGATTTGCTTGATAACATTTATCTGATAGGTCAGTGCTTTTGAAGTGCTTTTTCTATTAACTATAGAACCAGAGAGCATCAATACCAGAGCTTAAGCAATTATTTAAGCTTTTAAAAGTCTTTAAGGGAAGAAAACATCTAATTTAGCTTCTAACACATACACAAAGTATGGCTATTTTTGTAAAAACCAAAGTAGTACAGGACTGCTGGAACAAGAAGTCCTCCAGAGTGAAACAGACTGGATGAAATCCTTTTGAGAAAATGGTTTTGTCCTACAGCCGGTTGACGTGAGCTGACAGGGATTGCGTACAGAGCCATATGTGGTGAAAGCACTTCAGCAGAGTGAGACGGTGGGATTGGAGAGCTCTCCTTTCTCCTTAGAGTCTTCAGTGTGTGGTCAGTATGAGTTTTTGACAGTGTGAAGGTCCAATCAAATCAAACTCCAGTTTGAATAAACACAAAGAACCCCACATTTAATGAAAGAAACAAAGTTTGACTGGAGTGACCAAACAAATCATACAAAACAAATTAGCATTTGGGTTTTAAAAATGTAAACAAATGAAAAAAAAAAAAATGAAAAAAAAAAAAACAGGTATTTTATTGTCACAATATTTGACATCAGTTTGTGGTATTTCAATAGGGTTCATAGCTTTACTCCATGTGTACACCAAACACAGCAGGGTTGTTGGGGAGGGTGTAGAGACGGGCATTCTGCTTGCACAAAGAAACTGTGACACATGCACACTTTCTGATAAGTATGTGTTGCACAAAACCTCCACACCTGCTCTGTCAGGTCTCCATAAACTCATTTTGGTTGGGGAAAATTACTCATTAGTAAGGATTAATGGTAAAACTGGATTAGGATAATGGGATTTGTTTTCAGCTCCAGTTTTTGAATTCATAGAGAGATTAATATATCATAATACTCTAGCTAATTCAATTAGAACATTAACAAACCACTAACATTTCACCTCTGCTCAGTCATTATTCAATCCAAGCCCTTTAAATAATTAAAATACATTTTTAATAAGTAGTTTTGTTCTAAAATATATATTTTACAATAAATCAATATTTTCTTTAAAATGAAGGATTTACTGCATGCTTGGTTTAGTATACAGAAATAACTATATCTAAATATAGCTGCAAACAGCAATTAAGGGGCCGAGCACAAAGGAGGGACAATAAGTCATGCCATCATGGCTGGAAGCATCAGACCAACTGCAACAATGAGCAATTAAAGACATATTAAGATGTTTTAGGCAAAATGGCTGAAAAATCATCAATACAGTCACTAATAATATGATTTAATGGTTTATCACTTTTTACCAATAGGTGGCGCTTTGACCAAATTGATGTGGTGTGGTCAGAGTAAGTTGACAATGACACAAACAAAGTTTGGTGTCAATATGCTAAAGCATTGCAGAGATAAAGCCTCAAGAGTAATTGTTGCATCATGTCATAATTTTTTTTTGATGCGGTATACAAAAAAGGTTTTGTCTATCGACACAAAATCCATTACTTTTGCCGGCATGGTCTGAAGATAATACGATTCGATTTTGGTGAAAATCGGACCAAAGGTCTCGGAGGAGTAGAAAAAGTAGGTTTTCAAAGAAAATCAAAATGGCCTACTACATCGGTTCCCAACAGGGGGGTCGCGGCCCACAAGGGGGCCTCAGCGAGCTCTGTGGGGGGTGCGTCATATTTTGAAAAGTTTTGAGCAATGAGCATTAAATAAAATCATTAACTTTTTTCTGTTAAAAATGTACAATTTATTTATTTTACAATTTATATAATGAGCGAGTTCATCATGAATCCATTTTCCAATCCGTGTTTTTGTCTTATCCTGAACCACTATGGTTCACCTATAATAAGTGTTTACATTGGGACTATTTAACACTGGTTCGGATCGCTGCCGCTGCGGAGTAGCACAGTACCTGCGTGACTCGTCATAGATGTACACAGAGAGAAGTAGTTCCGGCTACAATGTTCTTCCGAAAGACGCATTATTCTGTTAATAAACGCAAGTTTACTATCGCTCGCTATAGCGCCAAAAGCGTCAAAAATAAAGCCTCACATTGATAAAGCCTCACAAATAACATGCAAGTATTGAGGTCACAGACAGCAGTCATTTAGTAATAGCCTATATATATTTTTTTTTTTTTACCTACACACCAGTATGAATATTTGTGTTATTGCATTTCAAATAGGGCCAATTTATAGGCTACTCCTAAGCCTACGTTTTTAAATTACAAAGGGCCTACTGATGTTTTTGTTATTGTATTTTCAATATTATAGGCTATTATTTGTGCATAAACATCTGGTTATAGTAAACATACCGTTTGTTTGAAAACAACATATTTTGTCATCCTTGCTGCAAGCTTACAAGAGCGATAATATCATTAAATGTGAAGGGGGGCCCTAAAATATTTTCTTGGGGAAAAGGGGGTCTCAGACAAAAAAAGGTTGGGAACCACTGGCCTACTACAGCTGAATTTGTTTCTATATTCTTGGCATTAACCAAATAATCTATAAAGACTATTAAGTTTCATTATATTAGGCTAATTTCATCAAAAGTTATTAGCATTTTTGGAAATTTCATTATAACTTTTGATCACAAGGTGGCGCTGTCCTGAAACTTTTTGAATACCATCAGGGATTGTTCACAGGCCAAAGACACATACTGAGTTTCGTAAGGATATGCTAATGCATTCGTAAAATATAGCATTTTATGACAAAATCCAAATAGCCGATATGGGAAAATCTGTTATCATTCGACTCTGCATGCTGAACCAATGTTTGTGATTTTGGGCCAAACCACTCAGAAGTTATAAGCAAAAAGAGTCATTTTTCATATCTCCTGACCACTAGATGGCACTGCTTCAAAACTGTGCAGGTATATGCAGGTTATGGTTTTCATAACACAAACCAAGTAAGGGAGATAAAGCCTCACATCCATTTTGGCGTGCTCTTCATCGAATTTGCTTGCGCATTGTTCGGGAACAGTTTGACAAATCAACTTGAATTGAACTTTTGTAAACTGTCTGAAGATGATCTGGTTACATTTTTTTAAATCAGAGCAACGGTCTAGGAGGAGATTGAAAAAGTTGGTTATTTGGAAAATTAAAAATGGCAGAAATGTTCAAATCGAACCATCTTGAGCCAAGAGTCAGAGGAAAAAAGAATTTTGGTCACTTTGGACATTTGGTGGTTCTACAGCAATTGAGTTAGAGACTCCAAAATTGCTGTGGTTAAAGTTCAGACTGTCCTCTATCTGTGTGCCAAATTTCATAACTTTCCTGTAATCGGTTCTATGGGCTGCCATAGACTTCCAGAGCGGAACAATAATAATTCTTAAGTACCTTCGGTGCTTGGCCCCTAATAAACTGATTCAATTTACCTAAATATTATGTCTTGAACACTAATTAGCATTTAGTTTATGTAAGAATGTGATATTTCTTTCTGGGAGGACTTAACACACAAGTGCATATTGCTCTTTTATTTAATTTAATTGAAGGACAGACTTTTTTAATTAGACACTAGTTTTTAATGAAAATATTTTGATTTGAGTTACTTTTATAGCACTTTTCTCTATGACCCCCGCTTCTGAAGCATTGTGAATTTCTTTCCACTCACTAATGTAGATGTTTTATGCAACACATAATAACACATTAAATTGTTTATGTAGTTCACAGTCATTGCTTTGTGCATTCAGGAATGAAACAGCCTTCAAAGTTAACTAAACTGAACCGAAACATTTATTTTATTTCAACTACTAATCCATTTGCAGAATATAGAAGACAGAAAATACAACCATTTGTAAACAACCTTTCCAACCTTAACCTTACGCTCTGTTCTGCGTGAAAACACTTCCCTGTAGCGAATTGCATGCTCTGCACAGCTGTGCTAGTTAAAAGCATGCAGAGATGTGTCTTCAGAAGTGTTAAATGTTACATATTCAGCTGCCTATTTCCCTCTGACCCCCAGTCTAGCCTCTCAATACCACCAGACCCAACCAATCAGAAGCCCAGAAAAGGACGCATGACTCGTGCAAAAGGGAATTGCAGGCAACCATCTTTCAACACTAGGGGAGCACAGACACAGAAAAGCAAACACACACACAACAGACATGAGCCGACAGAAACAACATTCAAGTCAGTCATCTCTCAAGCACAAGGGAATCCCACTGTACATATGTAGGTATGCCAGAGAATGTAGTTCAGCATGTGCTGAATGAATGGCGAGTATGTGCTCTAAGCCTTTTCTCTCTCTCTCAGGTGGGATTTGAGGCATACGGTTACCTGTTGTGGATCTGAGAGTTGAAGTGACAGTAGAAGATGTCATTGAAGGCAAGCAGTCGTCATCTTGGGAATACCCAGCCTGAATTGCACGCAGGTAACTGTGGCTTCGAGTGCGGAAAGAGCCGGGCAGGTCCAAGGCCTCCACGGCCTGGGATTCTACTTCGCTAAAAACGGACTCGCAAACTGACTCAAACTGGCCATTGACCTCAGTCTCACTCACCTGAGAGACAAAAACAGGAATAGCAGTCCTTAATTTTTCCTCTTCCTTTCTCTTTCTCACTTTGATTCTTCCCCTTTGCACAGTAAATATGAAGGAGTGTTAGCAGGAGGAATATACCACTGGCAATTTCCGACCTTGAACGTCTCAGTAGAATTATGTCAAAAAGCAACAAGTTAAGAGAAAACATTTCAAGCTGGAATATCATCTCATAATAGGTAAATCAAGAAAAGCAGATTATTTGATGAACTTTCGGAGGGAAAATGACAGTCAAACAGTCAACAGCAGCAGACAGCAAGAAAGCTTGATATGCAAAGATTTTCATAAAACGAGCAAGAGGATAAGAGGGATAACTTTCCTAAATCAAACCAAATCAACATTTAGCTAAATGATATACAGATTCTAAACTTCTATGTAATTCTTCAATTACTGCCTGTAAGTCGCCCTTGCACTACAACATAAGTTTAAACAATTACTTTACCCTAATTAAAAACATTTATATATATATATATATATATATATATATATATATATATATATATATATATATATATATATATATATATATATTTGAGAGTTAGTATGTTTCATAAAGCCTCCATAAAACATCTAAATTGTAACCTACTCCATCAATAAAAACCTATAAATAGCTACCTACATAAAGCTCACAGGATCTAACACCACCACAGCCCAACAGAACTTGACTTCAGCTTTCTGGAATTCTGTTTAACAATTGCTTATATGAAAATAATTTAGCAAAGCTAACCTCACCATTTACAATTACCTTATTCCCTCTCTAACCAAACATGATAAAAAATTAAGTCCTAAAATAAATATCTTCAAACCCATCAACTCAACACATTCCCCAAGGCAGCCAACCGATTCTAATCGGGTTGAACAAGATGACATACCAAGTTGTTCTCTTCCCGGCCAGCTGGTAATTAAAGTGGTTAACAACCTAAACCACCTACATAGTTTTGGAACATTCTTAATCAGGCCAATCTGTACTGCCACTAGCTTGACAAAGGTAGTCTACCAACCCAACCAGGTAGACCAAGATAACCTACCAGGTTGTACTCAACCCCAGCTGGTAGTTCAGCTGTTCAACCACCTACATCACCTACGACTAAATTTGGAATCAGCTAATGACTAGTCAACCAGTCAACACCTTAAGCTGGTTTTTAAGTGGAAAGTTCTTAATCAATCACAGATAATATTAAGTCTACAGGAAGTCTACTCTTCAGCACATCAGCTCAAGACACAATCTGAGAAAAGAGCAGGACATCTTAGACAAGTAGAACCAGCTAAAGCCCTCGGCTTGAAACCACTTACTGTAAGTAGATTTTCCTTGCTTGTACCTGTGTGTCAGTGCCGTGTGGTGTTTCGAGTGGTTAGACTCACCTGGCTGACACAGCTCGCCTGACTGAAGGTACTGACTGCACGCATGTAGCTCTGGTTTCTGGAGCGAAACTGTGGAGGGTTGAAGTTGGTTGCTGGGTCCAGAGACACGCTGGGGTGAGGGCGCATATCTCTCGCTGTTTGCAAGTGGTAGCCCGAGCTAAATGGAGGGAACAACCAAAAACTAATGTAGCCTACTCAAAATTAGATTGAAGGATCACTTTGGAATAACCATCAATAGTGAACTTTCGGAAAACTTTAAAGATACAGTATGATTTGAGATAAAGTGACTTAGTTAACAGGTTTACTGTCATGAACCCAAACGTGAGAAATTTCAAGTGTGCAAACCAGTAGGCCACAAATGAAAGCAGATGAACACAAAATTTAAGATGCTGCAAGCATCCAGTAAACTATTTCCCCAAAAAGTGCTAAAGAAACATAACACAGTATGGTTTGGATACGTCAAAAGTAACTCACTAATGTAATCAACCATCAAATTTTTATTATTTTCATGAAACAATACAAATAGGCTATTGCTTGGACTTTAAATGGTATGATGGCCTAACCCAGAAAACCTGTCATGAGAAAGACTCGTAAGACACATTACATTGAGGCCTCAGAAAACATATTTTTAGTGCTTCTAGTCTCAGTTCAGAACCACGGACAGCAACTATCTGTCAGCAGAAAATGCCAGACAACCATATGGACAGGAGAGAAAGAGTGTATAGAGCGAAAGAGAAATCAGATGACACTTTTGAAGCCTCTAACACTTCCTCACTGCCAAGCCATCTCAAACATCAATAGCATTCCCTTCATCCTCAATCCTCTCATCAGCAGCTAATGTGTGAATTCTCAACTACTTTCATAATAACATGAAAAGAAAAATAAGCTTGATCTTAAATCCTTTATCCTTAAAAGTGAAGTATGCAATTTCTGGGGCATTCGAATCACCAAACATAATTGTAAAAATTTCGAACAGGTTTTTTTTTTTTTTTTACTTACTGCTGTTGGTAGGACAAACATATCCCACTCCCAAATAAACATAATTGATTGAACCAGTCTTGCTATGTTGGCTGTTTGGGATGCTCAAACAAACTTTTCAGGGAAATCAGCTTTTAAATGGTTTACAAATGCAATTTAAAGGATTAGTTCACCCAAAAATGAAAATTCAAATTCTGTCATTAATTACTCACCCTCATGTCGTTCCAAACCCGTAAGGCTTTTGTTAATCTTCAGAACACAAATGAATATCGTTTTAATAAAATCTGAGAGCATTCGGTCCCTCCATTGACAGCCCTACCACTTTCAGAAAGGTAGAAAATCATAAATTCAAACCTCAATTTTATGAAGCGATGCAAGTGCTTTGTACACATTTTTTATCTCCAACACGCATTCAGGCAATAACATCTGCCCTCGCATCAACACGTAAGCATGTGTCATGGTGCTCTCTTGAACGCGAGTTGGAGATTAATATTTTGTAAATAAAGTGGTAAATTATGTTTTTCTTTTTTTGCGGAAACAAAGTACTCGCATCGCTTCAGAAAATTGAGGTTAAACCACTGGAGTCACATTTAATGATGTCTTTAATACGGTTGATGGCTGTCAATGGAGTGACAAAAGGCTCTCAGATTTCATTAAAAATATCATAATTTGTGTTCCAAAGATGAACAAAAGTCTTGGTTAGGTTTGGAACGACATGAACAACCCATTAAAGCATAGGAGAACGTGTTTTGAAATTCAACATAAATCAAACATAATCCAAAAGACAGTCATATAATCTCATCCTACCCTATATCGAATCACCACACACACCAGCCAAGACTTTATACCTCCAAATATATATAAAAAAAACTTCCAACCAGGTAACGTATGCCTCCTTGTGTCCTCCTGCTCTTTAATGAATTAACTCCTCCCAGCCAACACAATGCAACCAACACACAAGTTCGGAGATATTAGAGAATTACTAAGAACTCATGAAGGAAATGGCCAGAGATTAAAAACTCTGCTGCACATGTATGAAAAGCGCTACAATACATAATGCACAGTTTAGAAAATTACTTGTGCATTTAATGATCAAAATAAAAAAAAATTGAATGCAGGCAAAAGCATCAGAAATGCAGTCAATGAAGTCCTGTGGGCGTATATGTATTTGTATAACGTGTATGGAAAGGAATGGAGAACATGGTACAGTGCGAGAATGTAATAAAACAGAAGCTGTGATTTGATTCTGTAATTATCTGTAATAATAGACATTAATTCCCTAGTTGTTGCTGATTAATTAGGCTGAATTTACTGAAATAGAGAACGTAACATTATGTTGGTGCTTAACTTTCATGCACCTAAACCATAAAAGAAAGAGCTACGCCTACAGACTTGAGTCTATTAAATGTCAATGGTTAATATAGGGTTAGTGCGGCCAGTGAACTGGAAAGTTGTTGAGATTGCTGTTGCCCTTCAGCAAGATACCAGGTTATTCCAGGACTGCCATTCCTCAACAGAGGTACTATGGATGTAAAACATCTGCTAAATGACACATAACTACTGTATACTAATATACCCTAGCGTGATCAGAAAATGTTTTAAGAGGCCTTCCCTAATGAGCTTTCACATGAATATCAAGGTTAGAAGTAAACCAAGAGAATCAATTCCAATATATGTGGCTTTTTGTCATTTTTGAGCTTGACATCCTGACTCCCCTTACTTTTATAAAAGAGACCAACACTTTCTTTAAAACTTCTGTTATACAGAATAAAGAACATCATATATGTTTGGAAAGACATGAGAGAGAATAAATGGGTAAAATTTTCATTTTGGGTGAGATATTTGTTTAAAATAATCTAAAAACCAGCAAACATTACATGGAAGTTATAATTATTATAATTAGTAATTATTATTATATTACATATTCATTTATTATCAAATTATCAAATTAATTAATGAATTAAAAAAACTCAAATTAATGATACAACATAAGATACAACATACAATTTTGGATACAACACAAGTAAATGTGGGTAATGGTACTGACATGGTTACTGATTCTTTTTCCTTTTTAAGAAAGTGTTCACATAGAACACAAATGTAAAAATGAATGTATTTTACTGTGTCATCAGCAGCTATATGAACCCCAGCTTATGGGTTACTGAGTGTGCAAGATTTATAGGCACCAAGGTGAGACACAGAGCGACTATTTTGGGAAATACAAAGTTTGCTGGTGTCTCTGGACCTTGAGCCTCATGTTGTTTTCCATTTTCAGTGATGTCGCCTGGCACCTAAACAGATGTCCTTCTTATCATCAGTGTGACAGCAAATTAAAATGCCTGTCTGGACAATGTCACGACACAATCCTTAATATCACACAGAGCTGTGGGCTAGCATTGGGGAAAGTTACTCAAAGAAGTACTCTATCAATAACTTCATATAGTTACTCTTTCTGAACAGTTCCTAATTTTACTATTGTATGTGCCCATGTTGCTCTACAAAGTGCTTTAACAAATTGCCTGGGCTGTTTGTGATTGTGATTGATTTGCCTAAGCATAACTTACATTACATTTTTTTTGCAAGTGTTAAATGAAGTACAAGTAAAAGTAAAGCAATTATTTTCACTATCCCAAATACTGTCTGTCCATACAGCAAAGCAAACAAACCATAGTTGAGTAAATCGAGTAAATCAAAGAACAAATAAACAATTTTGATTAAAAACAAACAAACAATGGGTCTCATTCACTAATAATTGCTTGGATTATTAGTATTATATTATATTCGTAATGAGAACTTATCACCTAAGTGAATAGTCTTGAGAATAGTGAATAGTGAAGTGAATAGTGAATAGACTGATGGGTTCTTAATGCAGTCTGCTCACAATGACATCATATAACATGGCTCCAGCTGATAGGACTGATTGTGCAGCAAATTAACTTGCTGCTTAACTTTTAAATAGTTCAGTTCTGTGTTTGCTGTAAGAAATTTTGCAGCATGCTATCTGAAAGAGTTTGCAGCGCACTTCCATTATTCCTCTGAAATTCAAGGTCTAAGATAAGAGAATGTTCTTTTACACCTTATCGCTGTGCATTATTGTGTGGTCTGCCTAATTCTTAATAAGCAACCATACACAAGTTTTAAAACAAGTGTCATGTTTTACAATTCTGCATTCGATGCAGGAGTTCATTACTAAGCATTTAAGCAGCTGCAATTTCATTATCATGTTTATACAGCAGCAACAGCAAGTGGTTTTTGTAGTTTGCTGTGGGAATGCAGTGACTAAGCATTGCGGATATGAGAACATACAGTATTAAAGTGAAATAGGCTTCGCACATCGCCTTCAATATTTTCCAAGGGCAATATTTTCATATTCTACGCTGAGTGCATTAGTGCTAAATTCAGCTGCATGCAGTGTCAGGATCAAGTCACACAAGTTTGAGCCATATTGGCTTAGGCACACATAGCATTAAGCCGTTCTGAAAAAACAGGCCCAGGCACACATAGCATAGCCCAACAGCATTAAGACATTTGGCAAGGCAGGCCCAGGAACACATAGCATAGCCATAGCAGCATCATGTTTTTCATGATCACAGCAGCATGTCTGTGGATGTATTAGCAGTAGTAAGTATCTGTACTTGCTCTGCAGCAGCAGCAATTATCAACAGCAGCAGCAGCAGCAGCAGTGTAGCAGATCTATTCTGCCAAGACCAAAACATTACATTGTCATTTTCATTCCCATTGAATATGAGTTGTCATGACTGAAATATTTTCTTTTAGTACAAGGGTTAAGGCCATTGCACACTGAGTCAGAAATTCGCGACGTTAAAAAAAAAAATCGACCTCACGTTATGTCAATCACGCTTGCACACTGTCTACGAAACTTTCGTCCGTAATAAAAAAATTCGGATCGGGTTCGATTTTCTGCGTTTTTCGCATCCACAGCCAGTATTTTGAGAGGTTTTTTCACAATTCAGAGCCACCGTACAAGCGAACGACAAAATCCACAATGGATTTAGCAGCCAATTCGATCACTAATCATGTATTATTTGGGTATAAAATATAACCTGTATACAGCTGTTCTGTCTGCCCAGCGCTTCCGCCGGCCGCCTGCGTGTGTGTGTGTGTGTCTGTGACTGTGTGTGTGCGAGCGCGCGCCCATACCTTTTAGACATACTGCCAGTCTCTGTTCAGGATCGATTGGTTCACGGAAATTGGTGGTGGTGGTCTTGTTTTTAATATGTGGCTCCAGGATCGCTAGCAAAGCATCAAACTGTTCCACTGACATTCTGAGGTAAATTGTGAAACTCTCCTTCCTCTCGGCGCAATCTCAGTATTGGGTGGACCAAATATTTCCTTTCTTTTTCTCTTTTTAAGAAGAAAGAGGGCAACAAAATCATCCTCACTGCTACCCTTGACGAATCCATTTAGAATTTTGTGCGTTTTTTTCCGCAAAGGTTTAATAAATACGCATCGGACTCAGTGTGCAAGGTTTCTGTGCGTGACGAATTTTAAGGCTGACGAACACGAAAAAACGCATACGAAAATTTCGGACTCTGTGTGCAATGGCCTTTACTGATGAATCATGATTTGTTTGTGGAAACATTCATACAGAGATTAGCTGGACATTGAATGTAGGTTATTTTTCGAAGTGGAACGAGACGATGCATCATGGAGTTGACGCTATCAGCGTGACTGGTGTCTGAAGCACGTGTAAATCCAATAACCATTGGGAGACGGCAGTCACAAGCTGAGTACCCATGAGTACAAAAGGGCAACTGAATAACATGTCATCAGCTTTTTTTGTCTTCAGGAGCCAATTGTTTGTATGCGCAAGATAAAAACTGGGTGCGCTCATTGTTGCATTCGCGGTATGCTCTGTCCTTGCCTTGCTTTATTCTCTCCCGAGGGATGAGAATGTAACGTTTTGCACGGAACGTGTTCGGCTCGCAAGGGAATGGGAATCACTGAGGGCGATGCATTCATGGTAGGAGGCTCTGTTATTACTTGATTCTTTCTTAAGGGATAATAATCTGAATGCTATCATTTAGATGCATTCACTGTGGATAGCTCAACCCATGCTTGACTCTCTCTTGAGGGATGAGAATTGAGTTTCAGCACCTTGTGATTCAGATCCCATGGCCTACGAGGCGGCAGGGCAGAATTGATCATGGGAATTGGAGGCGGGGCTTAGGGCGCGGAGTCTGACTGGAGTCTTTTCCCTTTCGGGCTGTTTTCGATAGAAATGCAAAGCAACTTTCATATTGGTTCAGGAAATGTGTAATAGAATCAGAAACTGCTCTTTCTGTCGCTTAATTCATATTGCACACTGAACAGTGGTTGATTGATAATGCTTGCCTGCACATTTTCTGCAAAGATTCGTAAAATCAGGATGTAGGATGGGCATATGTCTGAGGACATCTTACCCCCCTCACATGACGCCCAATGTGAGAGCGGCATTGTTCAGTGGTTGTGGGTGGAGACTGATTGTCTCTGGCATCTCTCTTGATGCACTCTGATATTCTGAAGTATCTTTTTCCAGCATTGAGCTATATTCTCCCTTATGTTAAGGTCAAAAGTAGAATTGTAGATACCCCCTTAAGTTCCCCTTAAGTTCCACAGTTCCACTGTCTGGTTTGGTTCAGCTACCAAATCGGACATCAGGAGACTACAACGGACAGTCCGGACAGCAGAGAGGATTATTGGTGCCCCCCTGCCAACCCTCCAGGACCTGTACTCTTCCAGAGTGAGGAAGAGAGCAGGTAAAATCATCACAGACTCCACTCACCCTGGACACCCCCTGTTTGAACTGTTACCGTCAGGACGGCGACACAGATCACTGGCCACAAGAACATCCAGGCACAGGAACAGTTTCTTTCCACAGGCCATTTCCCTTCTGAACACTTAACATGCCCCCCAAGGCATATGCCTGCAAGTGCAATACTCCCACTGTCTAGTGCAATATTCTCTTAACTCAGGTGATATTTATATTTATATTTTTCATACTACTCAAAATACTGTAAATATGTTCATAATCTGTAACATGCACTAGACTCCCACTGTCTAGTGTAATATTCTCTAACTCAGGTGATATTTATATTTATATTATTCATACTTCTCAAAATACTGTAAATATGTTCATAATCTGTAAATGTTTATTCAGACTAAACCCAACTGTGACCCCTTTTTTTTACTTTTTATACTATTTTATTTTATTTTTTTATATATTTTATTCTTAGAATTTGTATTACTATGTTTCTTGTTGTATTTGTATTTGTATATGTGCACTGGAAGCTTCAGTACCAAGAAAAATTCCTTGTGGGTGCAAGCACACTTGGCAATAAAGCTCTTTCTGATTCTGATTCTGATTCTGATTAAGGTTGATGCAGGGTGAACAGAGTTATGTATGGCAGTGGTGAACGTGATTTCACCAAGTACCACATGTTCCTGGATCAACATCTTTGTTGATCCTGGAACAACTTTCCAATCAACCAATCAGATTTGAGGTACAAGTTTACAGTTTATGTCAAGTTTAGGCTTAGAACCAGGGTGAGGTAGCCTGGAAATCCAGACCTAAATCTAAAAGATTAATGGTCTGGCGTCGACTAATGAAAATCGCCCAGCTCGAGGGGCGGCACCAAGCATGCATTTGAAAATCTCACTGCACGCAATTGGATAACACTACGACCAATCACAACAATAAACCCCATACGCTTAGCTACCAGCGGAGCTAACTGGTAGATTATACTCGTACCGTATCCGGTCGGCAAAACAGCAAAAACGTCCTTCTTGCAAAGGAACGATTCGAGCGGCGTCTTCTGTTCCTGTTTTAGATAAAAAGCCAAGTCTAACTTGTTCATTGTAGCGGCCAAAGCCGTTTCAAACAACTGGTATTCATCCATAGCCATCTTGCAATGTTTACTAATGACTTCGACGTCACAGCGCTGTCGTCATCTGTTTAGCTCGCCTCTGGCCCACCTATATCAGATAACCCGATGTGGTGCAGCTCAGATCAAGGGGCATATTTGATGAGCATCATTACTCGACACCAGAGTAACTTGCTGAGCAAATTCAACTTGTGCTCTCGCGAGAACTCTGGATTACCAGGGTAAGGGTGAGGTGCTTCAACATCGGTGTTATTCACCTATCATTTCCCTCTGATTTTAGGGAAAAGTTATGGGTAGGGTAGTTTTTCTTGGCAAAATCACGGTGACCGTATGGCAGTATAGTTTCCCTCTACTTTGTTAACCTTCCTCCCCAACTACTGTTGGGTCTTGATGTAAGGATGTATGATCCCCTTTGGGATTGGTAATTTATAGGCCTCTTTAGTATGACCCATGTTCAAGAACCTGATAAGTAGAAGTAGACAGCATGTGGGGTGTCCCTTTTTGTTATCCCTTGCATACTAAAATAAGCGCTAGAGTAAAGCATTGTCTATAGCGGGTCCTTTTTCTAGAAAAAAGTTGTGTGAAGCAGTTGAAGTCCTTGAAAAGTACTTGAATTTCACTCTCAAAAGATTGTACGAACCCGGAAATGAAAAACCAAAAAATACAACTATTTCCGCCACATGATGTTTTTATTAAAAAAGTTAGGGAGGAGCAAGTTCACATAATCTACCCAATCAACGCAGGAGGAGGTATATACATTGGGTCTTACCTCTGTTCCACGTTTTTCAGGATGCCTCCTCCACCCCAACTCCTCACTCTCGATTATTCCTATTCCAAATCTGATTATATGTAGGTGCGAACTCGTGAAAATACCATGATCACATTCAGGGTTACTACATTAAATCTATTGTGAATGTTGGTAATTTGTGGACTAGAAAGCCTTTTATAACTTGTTCATTAATAGCACAATGTTCATCCTGGTTACCATCAGCACTGTTTTATCTGATATGGGTTATAACAGATAATTCTGCAGCAAACTGAATGCTTCTCACTAGATCTTGCAACAATGTTATTAATTATGCATTTCCTTTTCCATTTAATGTTTCTCATATGCAACAGAAATGGCAGCTCTTCTCAGTGGGCAAAGTGGTGGTGGCACCAGTGCAAACTCAAACAAAGTTTAGTCGCACTGGCAGGAAAAAAGTTTGCAAAATGCGACCAATTTGGTCGCAGTCTGGAGCCCTGCCCCCTGCAGCTGGGTTTAGAGCCTGGGTGATGAGAATTACTGGGCAAACTTCATTATGTCCTGCTCTCCTTTGCCTCCATTTCCTGAGTAAGGCTAAGGATGTGTGCTCACCCTTGGATGAGTGGCAATACCAAGGGTTGTAGCCTGAGGTGCTAATTACTGTGGTTTTTAGCACCTTCCATGCTCCTTTTGGTAGAATGCTCAAGTACCCTTTAGGGTAAAGCAGGGTGAACTGAACTATGATGGGCAATTAAAAAGAATCCCTCAGTTTTGTTTACCTCCCTCCCCAACTGTTGTTGGGTCTTGAAGAAGGTATGTATACTCCCCTTTGTTGGGGTGCTTCTATAGGTCTCTTCAGAAGATCATAATTATAAATTGATGAGTGGAGGTGGATCCCCGTTGGTGTCCCTCCTTGTGATTGTAGAATTTTATAGTTTATCCATTAAAGTGAGTCCTGGAGAAGGGCCTTTACTCAAGTCAGGGTATGGGATGTTCTCCCCTACTTACTCTAGGGCCGTTAAAATGAAGTATGCTCCGGTTCAGATATGACCTGTGATCCACACTGATTTATTATGAATAATGCAGAGAAAAACTGATGAGGTAGACATGTCCTCTCTTGCCACAGCAGCCAATCGCCACTCTAAATTAAAGCATATACCTCGCTTTTCATGATTTTGGTTCAACTTTGCTTTTAAAACGGGAAGAATGAAATAGCAAAAAAAAAAAAAAAAAAAAAGAAACACTTTCCCTTAATAATAAACAGACCAACTAGTGCTATTGTTGTATTCATTGATGTGCAACCTATACATATCTGTTAACATCTCAAAAAATGCCTTTTAGGGTTTCATGGCTCTTTCAGAAATCTTTCAGTTGATGACGTGTAATTCAGGCACCCTTTTGTATTTCCGGGCACTCCGTGTGTGACGTCATGGACTCCAGTCTGCCAATGATTCCTGGCATTTGTTTACACATGCTTCAGACACAGGACATGCTGATGCTGTTCCCCAGTCTCATTCCCCTTCTCAGGGAACCGTGTTGCAAACACAACCTGATATACAGGTACATGCACTGAGCTGTCTTAATTAAATGTACCTAATGTTGTTTAGTGACGTATTTTGCCCATAACATCTCATAGCGCACTATAGATGCAGTCTCCCTGGGGCAATGTGGGTTAAGTGTCTTGCAGGAAGGGCACCATAGTGATAAATTATGAACTCAGCAACTCTCCAGTTCCTGAAACACACCTGCATTGGGCAGAATCGACAATCCCAAAACAAACATACGCATCACTGCTGTCGCCAGCAGTCATGCCTTTTAAAAAAATAAAAAAATAACAAATAACAAAGAATGCTGTCGCTCTTAAATACTGAGTTGGCATGAGTGAGTACTGTCACTTTTTTAGTTTTAAAGTACACAGAATAGTGACCGATGTATATTTGAAAAGCAGAGCTGTGAATGACAGCTGCTCACTCAGGCTCAGTGAATCTCTCTGGATACCCAGACAAGATGCTGTTTGATGTTGGTGTTGATTTTGGGTGGTTGCCAGGGAGTTGCTACACGGTTGTTAAAACATTCTGGTTTGCTATGAGGTTCCTAGAGTGCTTTGGATGGTCCAATTTTAAACATTTCCAGCTACAGCTTCTGTATACTCTACCGGTCAAAAGTTTAGAATAATTAAGATTTTTTAATGTTAAAATGTTTTTTATTTTTTTGTTGTTGTTTTTTATGTTAAAATGTTTAAAGTCTCTTATGCTCACCAAAACTGCATTTATTTGCTCAAAAATACTTAGTGTATT
This sequence comes from Leuciscus leuciscus, assembly GCF_965113295.1. NCBI lineage: Eukaryota > Metazoa > Chordata > Actinopteri > Cypriniformes > Leuciscidae > Leuciscus > Leuciscus leuciscus. Next base: position 19,428,846 of record NC_138743.1, read on the forward strand.
TATGATCTCGGAGATGCGGTACACTCCGTCATTCGTTCATTTTCTTCTGTGTGTGCCTTTGAGTGAGTTCACATAGTGTAACAGCACAGTGCTTCTGTGTTGTACGTCAGCACGTAGGCTCACTATTGGCCGACACTGGTCATGTGTGTGATGCGTGTGACGTACAACACAGAAGCGCTGCGCTGTTACACTACGTGAACTCTCAGGAGAAAAACACAGAAGAAAATTAATAGTTGAATAAAGTCGTTATTTTTGTTTGTTTTTTGCACACAAAAAGTATTCTCGTCGCTTGGTAAACTTATGGTTGGCCACTGTAGTCACTTGGACTATTTCTGTCAGAACCAATACGATTGACAATTAGCATACAGTTTGGATTGGCGGTATGGTTCCGTTCTGGGCGAGAACTCCCTGCGCATCCATGCAGCCTAGCATGGATAAGAGCAGGGAGAGCAGCAATAACCCCCCTTGGGGTGAACAGAACAGAACCAACATGAATGTTTGCAAATATATTTAATTCAAGATTTTAAAGTAAAACATAATTCGAGAATTTATTCTGATTCAAGGGGAATCAGAATGCCAAATCCTGACTGGGCGAGAGGAGGAGCTGGGGATGGAGGAGGGTAATTGCTCCTGAGAAACGCGATAGCTGCTGATAATACTGAAGGAGCTTATATTAGTGCTGGGCGGTGTACCGGTTCATACCGAATACCGGTGTTTATTTTTGTTATGATATTCATTTTTAAAATACCGCAATACCGGTGTATGTCGCTTTAATAACGATCGGAACGCGGCGCGGTCCTTTTTCACTGTTGTACTGTGGTGATGCACGTGTTACTAAGCGTGACTCAAGTGTCTGAAGTGAACTGACGGTCTTTAGAAAAGTTTCTTTGTTATTACGATTGAATCTTTCTTTATCTTTCCTGATAAAGCAGCGTTTATGAGCGTTGCTGCTTTGTGTACAGCCGTTACCGGGGCACCTCTTTGTAAACAGCCTTGCAAACCTGTATAAATACTAGTGTGGATTTTTTTCTACAATATTCACTTATGACAGTAAAATAGGGCATTCTAAGTCAATCTACAGCAGTATTTCCTCTCTCACTCATTGAAAAATGGGTTTTACACCCAGTCATGCTTAAAAAAATAAAAATAAAAAAAGTAATATACCGTGAAACCGGTGTAATTTAGAAAAATACCGTGATGTGGATTTTTGGTCATACCACCCAGCACTAGCTTATATTCTGAAAGTGTGCTAATGTGTTTCTTGCTTGAATATTGTATATTGTCATATTCTTTTGTGTTGCATTATTTTTATGTTGTTGTCTTCCTGCCTCGGGACTACAGGTGAAAATCAGCATTTATGCTATAACCTGGCTCATTTACAGTCTGTACAGAAATGTTAGATTGTTCATTAATGTGCACTGTCCCAAATAAATAAATAAATAAATAAAAGTGATAGGCGTCGTATTCCTATAGGTAGATGTGGATCAGCTGAGAGTCAGCCGATGTGAGCTTGACTAACGCCAGAACTAACACTACGCTTGATTTTAAACATGGTCTTTACTAACTTTCTGGGCCGGCAAGTTTCGATCCCATAGAAGCCTATGGATTAGTGATCCAGCTCTCAGATTTAATAAAAAATATCTTAATTTGTGTTCGGAACATGAACAAAAGTCTTATGGGGTTGGAACAACATGAGGGTGAGTAATTACTGACAGATTTTTCATTTTTGGGTGAACTAACACACGATGCCGCGACATGCGATAAAAGGTATAATTTCCATGTTAATCAGAGTTTTTGTCCTAACCAGCTGCGACGGCGACACGCAACGATTCTATTTTAGAAACGGTTTCTATTTTTCTGCAACGTCACACAGGAACTTCAAACACAAAGGGTGGCACTGATAATCTCAGGAACTGTTTATGTGCTTTATTTAATGTTAAAAGCATGTAATGTGACTTTGAATATCATTTAGTGCTTCCAGCTTTGTAGCCGTAAAAGCAACAATGGATATAATTCACCTCAGATCTTGAAATGAAACAAATGCAAACAAGAACGTTTAAACTGTGATCAAACAAGTGCATTCTTTAACAAATATTGTTTCAGTAACTCAGTATTTATTTTTAATAATGTTTAAATGGTGTAAGATTTGTGAATTTGATTATGTAATTATACATTTTCTTGTGAATGCCATCAAGATTCTCTGGTGCTGTGCACTTGCCGCGAGAGCCCGCTCACACGCTGTTCTGATTGGCTGTGGGTTTTGATTGATTTTGACGCATCTCTTAGTCGCGTTGCTTCTGGTGTGGACTGTGGACAGACGAATTGCTTGTCGCTAGAATCTTATCGCATCGCGTCTGGTTAGGACACGGTGTAACCCTTATGTCTGGACTAACAACAACTTATCAAATATTTCTGCAATGCTCTTAAAAATGTATTTTAAAAATATTATAATCTAAACAAAGAATGAAATCACAACTCAATGTAAATAATAATTGTGTGTCAATTACTTATATAATTCTTTACTATTCTACTGTAATGTATGTATATACTGTATACATGTGTTTCCAGGGCTAAAAGTGATAAGTGCCAAATATGCTGATGACAACACAGTAAGTGAAAATAATTTAAAAGAAACAGATATTAAGAGAAGCAAATGACCTGAAGCATAGATATCAAAAGCATATGCAGAAACGATGTACAATAAAGCACATAAATATGATCCAACTGTTTGTTACAAAACATTCACACCCCTCCATATTGCACTTCATATTGCAAACCACCCAGAGCCCAAACTGATCATGCACCAGAACCACAAACAATTTCTGTTTCAACAATATCTGAGGTACAAACATAATATGCAATATATAACATACAGTACAAAATTCCTCTGCACATTAATAGTGTTCTGTACTCAGCCCATTAGACACCAACATCTACCCTTAAAAACTAGAGAAAACCAGCTAATTCTAAAAAGTGCTTCTGCAAACACACCTTGGAAAGAGCTCAAGCTTCTAAAACCGAGAAGAAGAAAAGAAAGATAGATAAGGCAGGAGAATAAACAACAGGCAGGCAGTCAGTGTGTGCACAACGCAGCGTTGAAAATGAGAACAATAAAGATCTAATCAGACTTACCTTTGGGTGTCTATATGTGGCCTCTGCAAAGCTGATTTGAGGACAAGGGCATCGGACCGCACAGTCTTCTGAGGTGACGTCTTGGGGCTGGTATCAGACTCACCGCTATCTTCATCTCCCATGGCTTTGACGTAACTACTGCTCCGCATCCGGCGACATGGAATCTCCTCCTCCCCTGGATAACCTCCCCACTCATCCTGAGGCACCTGCAGATAAACAAACACACACCATCAAAGCCTGTACTCGCACACAGAGCGAGAGGATACCGCACCTTTCATCACCCATCACGTCAAGCTGTTCCTTAATCCCACCAGCTGCAGATAACTTTCCGCCAATGCAACCATCAGAATTAGTGAGGAATTCCAGGAACTCCCAGAACTCTCACTGGCTTTATTATTGGCAAGTATAAAAATGTAAATACATAAATAAATCACTTTTTTTTTTTATTGACAAATGTTTGCATTTCAAATTATTTAATTAAATGTAACAATAAATTGATTTTAAAATTATAAGAACGTAGTTGGTGAATGCCTTAAGAAAAGCAGTTTAAAAGTTGCTTTTAAAAATGATTTGATGGATTATTGTTACATTTAATGAAAATGTAAAAAGAAATCTGTTTAAAATGTGTCTATACAGTGATGAGCCAAAACATTACACTGGACCTTGGAGCAGAGGAAGAAGGTTGCATGGTCCCGTTTTCTTTTACATAACGTGGACGGCCGTGTACGTGTACGCCGCTTACCTGGGGAAGTGATGGCACAAGGATACACCGTGGGACGATGACAAGCCGGTGGAGGGAGTGTGATGCTCTTGTTCTGCTGGAAAACCCTATGTCCGGCCATTCATGATGGGTGTAAATTTGACATGTTCTACCTGCCTAAACATTGTTGCAGACCAGGTACACCCAGGGCCTAAAACTAACTGTTTGCCATACCTGCCAATGGCCGGTGACTTCAGAAAATGTACAGGCCATAAATATATTTTACCGGCAATGAAACGGTAATGACACCAAAACTTTAGATACCAGTGAGAATTCACAATTCTCTATTCCAATGTGATACCACAGCTAAAACTAGTAGCCAAACTAATATAAATTGTAAGTACACAGTCAGTAGTAAAATAAAAACAAATAATCAAATTACGAGCAAAAGCACAAATAAATTCTTATTTAAGTTACAAAAGTTACTCTGTCAAGAGCAGTGAGCGATTTTTTCCTTTGTCCTTTGTTGTTTGATTAGGATTAAAAGCAGACAGCAGCAGGAATATTAGGCTGCTGTCACTTTAGAATCTGATATACTGTTACTGTGGATGTGTGTTTAGTTCCTCAACTGTTCACATACACTTAAGACATAACCAACTATGTTTACTAGGATACGTGAATTTTTTTTATATAATTTGCTGTGAATTTGTCCGCTCAAGTGCAAGAAGACATAAAAGAGAGCTCAGTTTAGTATTCGCACGCCGTCTAAGACGTGGATTTCTGGGTGAGCGCTTCGGCTGTTTGCACACCCAAAACTGTCACGGGAGTAACGAAATTTAAAGTTTTGAATATTGACAAGGCTTAAACTTTCGTGACAATGTAGCGCTGGCCCATCAATTGTCCCAAGCGTCGTTCATGTTTGTTCACGTTCATGCAATGTTAGAATTCATAAAAATGTTACCGGCCAGCTTGCGAGTGACACCGTTTTATATAGGGCTGCACGATTAATCGAAATAGCCCGCGATTTGGCAAAGGCTGCGATTATTTAATGCGCAGCTTGTCAGTGAAGCACGGCTCTTTTATTAGTAGTAAATGCTCAGTAGTAAAAGCCAGAGGGCGCTCTCACGCAGACACGCCAAAAATGCAAAGCAGACGTAAGAAAACGCAGGTAATTCCAGGAAATCCCAATGTGCATCATACTACCTCTGTAGCTGAATAATCAGAAGACTGAAATGCTTTGATTGATTAAACATGACATTTACTACTGATCACAGAGCCGTGCTGCACTGACAAGCTGCGCATAAAAAAATAACCGCAGCCTTTGCGATTTCACAATCGCGATAAGCCAAATCGGTTTAAGCGTGATTTCATGTTAATTGCAATTAATCCTGCAGCCTTAGTTCCATATCCTCATATATTCATATATTTCATGTTCATTTTATGTGTCTTAATATATGTATATCAACATCAAGTAATTTTAGTTAATTCATTATTTAGTTGTAATTAAATTTTTGGACATTTTGAAAATGGTTTATTTGTCCATTTTTTCCTCATTAATACAATGATATTTGAGTAATTTTATTTTTATGTGGCTCTCATATCCCTTCAAAAACAGAAACCAATTAGCAAGAGGATATGGAGAGCTGAGTCAGAGAGCTTTGGACCCAAAGACAACATGGATCCCACACAAGCTTATCTTGCTGTCTCTTGGTAGTAATTAGAAAGACTCATTTATTTTGAACTAATTTAGTCATATCAATACATTATGACTTTTGTATTCTAGAAGAAAATATTTTTTGTAATTTTGTGAGGAGATCATAGCGTTCATCTCAATAAATGGACTGGGATTCAGCATGGTTATATTATGCAGGTTTAAAGAGAATATAAAGTGATACTGTATAAATGACTAGCAGAAGCACACAGTTCTCTTTAGGACAGTAATTGTTTCTCAGGGTGACATCAGTAAAATAATATGTTTGCCTGTGATAAATCTCATGCTTTCAGATGGCAAGTAATTCATGCTGGAGTTGCTATGTAATTTGATTAAGTTTAGTATGTACACAATGCAGAAAGTTGTCACTCATATACACTTAGGAATGTGCTTAAACCCATTGAGTACACACAAAAAATGGCTGTTTATGATAATAAAACATTCTACAATGGAACTTACTTCAAAAAAACACTGGCAGTTTACAAGAAATGGCTAAAAATAGCTATCACCAAGCATGTTAAATTGTTGCCATTCATATTTATCGTTTATAGCTGTGAGATGCCAAAACATAACATTATCAATATGAGACTCCATTATTTGCTCACACCCCATGTGAAAAAGAGGTACACTTTAACATACTTTCAAAAAGAGTACTTATAGAAATAATAAACTTTAAAGGGATAGTTCACCCAAAAATGAAAATCATTATTTAGGCAACTCACCCTGCTGTTGTTCTAATGCTGTATGTCCTTCTTTCTTTTTCAGACCACAAAAGATAAAAAAAATAAATAAAAAAAAATCCCTCTCACGCTCGCATATAATGGCAGTGAATAGTGACCAGCATCAAGCTTTAAGAAAAATGCTTCATGCTATTAACTGCCATTAAATGAACGAGCGTGAGTGGGACATTCATCAGGATGTGAAGAGAGTAACAAAAAGGGTTTATGAAAAACATGGCTTACCTTTAATTCACTTTTCTTTTTCTTTTTTTTACTTTAGACACTAACAGGAAAGTAAAGAGAAAAACAGTAGATAACGGTGTGAGAGAGAGTGGGAACAGAATCAGGAAATGTTGTGTGCCAGATTCAATCTCTGTATACTGTATGCACGGTAGCTCATGGTATACACGCAAACTGCTATTGTAGCTCATGGCTCCTTTTAAATGTCATATTCTGGCCATAGACAGTTCCCAAACGCAAAATATGATTTAAAGCAGAACACTGGCATAACAAAATGACTGTACTCAAGCTTATTGGCAGTAAAATCTTCAGTGAGAAAAAAATGGGTCAGCGAACCTAAAGACCTCTTAACCTTTAAAAAAATCTCTTACATCTGAACACAGCATTTGTTAACACCTCCAGTTTTGTTTTCAAGGGAGATGGTGTTAAAAAATTGTGTAGGATGTTAGCCATAGCAACCACAAATGAATAAACATTAACACAGCATGCATATGTAACAGTGCAGCTAAGACTTCAGATGAGAAATAAGAGATTGTTTATACCGGAGGCAATCAGAGCAATTTATTAAAAGGAAAACAATTGCGAGAACTCCATGAAAATGTCATTCAGCAAGGAATATCCAGAGGAATGAATACGTTTGTGAACCCTTTGAAAATAGCTGATTGTCTCCATTTATTACTCATAAAATGTGTCTGATCTTCATCTAAGGCACAACTATAGACCAACATAATCTGACTAAACTAATAACACACAACCAGTTGTAAAAACACAAAGCCTGAGTTTTTTAAAAGGAAAATTATGGATTTTTGAAATTGACCTTTCATGTAGTGTGTAACATACCTCTAAGTGAATGAAAACATCCTGCAAAAAGTTATTAGGCGTTTCTCAATGTCAAGGAAGGATCCTCGGAAGCCAGAATTTCGAGGATGCTATGTCATCGACATCCGTCGAAGGACTGTTCCAATGTTGAGGATCCTCGGAATTTCAACCAAGGACTGAGTCCTTCGTTTGGAAAATATCCCATACACAGGAAAGGATGCATATGTGTATCCTTCACGCTCTCAAATCACCCACAATCCTATGCGCGCAGCTTTTCTACCTTGTTCAAAACATACAAAATGTTGGACGTTAGCAGAGTCGGACCGATAACGGGGCAATATGCTTTCAAATGTAAGTATATTTACGTTACATATAAGTAAAGTTTAACGTTTAAATGCCAGTACAAATTACTACCGTATTGATATTACAAATTATACAAATATATACAAATTACGTTATTGATGGCTAACTGAACCGGACCTGTCATTTAACAATTGTTAGCTTGGTTGCCGTCACTGGCATTTCTTTTATAAATAACTAGTTAAGTTGTACAATGTAATTTAACGTTAATATTATACCATTCACAGCGTTATTCATAGCTTTCTCGTCTTTTTTAACATGGACCAAGGAACAAACAGAGGCGTTCATATGTGTCCGTGTAGAAACCAAGCAGCTGTTTACCGGGGGGAGAGACACTGTGGCGAACGGATATCGGTGAGAAGCAAATTATTTAATGTTCAGAAGTGATAGCTGTGTAATCTTCTTTTTATTTCTCCTCCCATCATTCACATAGGCTTATTTTGGAGAAGATGGGGCTCGAAGGGAGGGTTTCCCATGCCCAGGCAAAAAAAAAGTGGGACAATTTAAAAAACCAAGTACAAGGTTTTAATGTAACTTGTGATTTTTGAAGTAAGCCTTGAATGTAAACCTGACAGACTTGGGCCTGCTTCCAGTTAGAATCTGATTGTGGTAAATTTCTTTTTTCTGCTGAACACAAAAGAAGATATTTTGAAAAATGTCGGTAACCAAAAAGTTGATGGACCCCATTGACTTCCAAAGTATTTTTTTTTTCCTACTATGGAAGTCAATGGGGTCCATCAACTGTTTGGTTACCGACATTTTTCAAAATATCTTCTTTTGTGTTCAGCAGAAAAAAGAAATGCATACAGGTTTGAAATAACTTGAGGGTGAGTAAATGATGACAGAATTTTCATTTTTGGGTGAACTATCCCTTTAATACTATAACTGATTTTTGTTGTATTTTTAATCAAATAAGCGCAGCCATGGTTAGCAGAAGAGAATTATTTTAAAAGCATTTAAAATCGTACTGACCCCAAACTTTTGTGTATGCATTGCACACACATACATTGTTCAAAATGTGGAGAAAAAGACTGAAGGGATCATTTTGCTCAATAGGGTAAAACATTTTTAAATAAAAAAAGCCTAGTTGGGGAAATTAAAACAATTTTGTTTGTGAGATAGGACAAGTCTTTAACAAATAGTTCTTAAATTATATATATTTTTAAATATCAAATATTATTACATGGCTTGATTGAATTCCGGTCTGTTATTTCTTGATAACAGACCGCTGTGAAGTATAACACACCGTTGCCATGAAAAACAGAGCGTTGCTATGGACGCAGTTCTGTTCACTCAGGCAATATAATCGTTTTTAAATCAATAAACTCCTTTTTAAATCAATATTTTGTGTCAAATTATTGATTTATTTGGTAGGTAGCCATGTAATAAGCAGTATAATGTAAAGTGAGGCAGTTGTTACAGCGAATACAACCCCTTCAGGCTGATTCAAGACCCCTCCGCTTCGCGTTAGAGTTCGCAGGGTTGTATTCGCTATAACAACCGCCTCGCAATACATTATCCCTTACTTAATGTATTTCTTTTTTTCAATGAGGGCTGACAAGACAAAATAAGGTTTTGGCTACTTGGTTCTTTGACTGTCAAGTGTGTTTAAACAGTGCGGGTCAATTTGACCCATAACATAATGGATGTAATTATTTTTAAATGAATGATGGGAGTGTTAACGTTACTTATTACATGGCTTGGTTGAATTCCAATGTAGAATGCGGTCTGTTATTTCTTGATAACAGACCGCTGCGAAGTATAACACACCGTTGCCATGAAAAACAGAGCGTTGCTATGGACGCGAAACGGACTATTTTCTTTAGCGGAAGCAATACAATAGTTTTTAAATCAATAAACTCCTTTTTAAATCAATATTTTGTGTCAATTTATTTATTTATTTTGTATCTAGCCATGTAATAAGCGGGATAATGTATTGCGAGGCGGTTGTTATTGCAAATAACTCCGCTTCGCGTCGGGGTCCCGTTCAGCCTGTCTGGGTTGTTATTCACTATAACAACCGCCTCGCAATACATTATCCCTTACTTACCATCCCACGTCTTTGACGGCAGAGGTGGCAACAAATTAACATTCTCCTCCTGATGGAGTGCTGCCTCACCATCTCCATCTCAGCAAAAATGCAGTACAGTAACCAAACGAGTAACGTTGGCACTTCCATTTTTGCAGCGCCGAAAGCGGACCTTTTCACTAACGTAATGACGCAATGACGTGCACTTGCTAGCCTGTTCCATTTACGTGTTCTCCGAATGCTAAAGAGGAGCCTCGCCTAGCCTCTGAAGGAAATTGCTTGGTCTTTCAAAAGTAAGAGTCGACTCTGAGTCAATGAAATGAATCAATGAGTCATAAGCCGTTTCGTTGTGATGTTTGCATATTGCATATTTGCATATTGCCTGCCCACTTATCGCGTACACAGACACCAGGGAAAACTTGAACCTCAAACACTGTAGCTGATTCCTGTGGATACTGGATAGCATCATGTCGAGAAGATGCTGTGCTCTACAATGTGAAGGTAAAGCCAGTTTTTTTTTTCACTGCCCAAGGACAAGCATGTGAAGAATCAGTGGTTAAAATCAGGGGGTCAATCCAGTGCTCGAAAACCGTACCACCCCCGGGGGCCGCCATTGGCTAACAAGCCATCACCTGCTGTTAGCATTCCATTGACTCCCATTCATTTTGGCGTCACTTTGACAGCAAATAACTTTACGTTTAAAGACTCCATTTGTCCACTGTTTATTTCTAAAGAAACACGACAATGTATAAAAGGCTCCATTACCTTGCATCTTACGTTATGGCCCCGTAGAATCAGTTTTTGTAAAAGTAGGCTAACGATTGCGTCATAACCACACGACTCTCTGGAAATTACCGTATAGACAGGAGGAGAAGCTCGCAGTCAATCGGGGGGGCGTGGAGGCATAAAGTCTGATAAAGTCAAGGGAGAAGCCCATAGAGAGTCATAAAGTTGCTCCTGCTCCTAGCTCATGGACAGCTCCAACTCACACTCTCCGTTTCTGCAAGATTCGGAAGGGAATGATTCAGATTTCTCTTGGCACAGTAGTGATGTATGTCTCGAGACCACTTTTACGTGGTCTCGGTCTTGTCACGGCCTTGACGGTCTTTGGTCTTTCACGCTAGAGCTCGGCTAATGTACGTTATACATTGCATGCATACATGCACTGATTGATACAGCTTCCACGTGTTCACCGCAATATATTACGAAAATACTATAAGTACTAAGTACTAAGTACTATAAGTACTAAGTACTAATAAATTAGTATAAGTAAAATAATCGGTTTGTTGATGGACATGCATTTGTTAATGCTGATGGTGAGGAATTACAGTTGCAATATCTCAAAATGTACCTCACACTGAGTAGTGTATCACTGAGAAACGTCCTGCTCGAGTCGTCCTTGCGATGGAGGTTCGGGTTGAATAACTTGTTCTTCGAGTGTTTCATCATCGGACTCGCGCTTGCATTGATATGGTAAAATCGACATCATTGTTCGTTACTGTCTTTAGTTTACGGTGTAGGAGGCCTCAGGACAGCTGACGTTGTTATGGCAATGGGCGTTTTTGTTTTCGACGCGCGCGCTGTACGCGATAAACCAATCACAACAGACTGAGCTGTCTGGCCAATCAGAGCAGAGTATCTCACGGAAAGGCGGGATTTAGAGAGATTCATTCATCTGACAAGTCATTTGAGAATCACTGAAAATGTGGTGATGTGCAAATGTATATTATGAGGAAATGAAACAGTTTTTTGACCTTTGGTGCATGTAAACCTGTTGTAGGAGACTCCAAAACAACATTAGGAAACTTTAAAATAGCATAATAGTAGCCTGACGTCGTCATACTCAGATTCTAGCCAGAATATGAGTCTGATACTGCTCCATTGGGCTTTCATTATGGGGCGTGTTTCAACCGAACCAGGAAGGAAAATGCCTCTGCACTCAATTGGATAGACCTATAACCAATCAGAGCAACGGAGTAAGTGACGTATGTTTTTCACTATACTGTCTATGGTTTTTCATTCATGTTTCCGATCGACAAATGCCTTGATCGTGGTTCTCTGTTCTTCTTTTAAAATTAATGCACTGTTGATATCTTCTATAACAGACATGATGGCGGAATCTACACATAATGTTTTATAAACAAAGTTCGAGAGGAGCACGTTCAAATAATCAATCCAATCAACTTGCCATCAAACAATGACCGTCTGGTCTACACTATCAGCAAGAGAGGAAGCATTTATTTATTCACTTTGTCAACTCACCTAACATTCCTTGACAGTTTTCAGCATCCCTCCACTCACTCTCGGCTTGTTCTTTCACAGCCAGGAATACGGGGGGAGTAGCCTACTTTGGGTTCGGGCCGAATACCGAGCCCTGAGCCTCTCCTCGGACAGCATACCAAATATGCATTTATTCTATCTGACTTATTTGTAAGTGTGAACTCGTGAAATAACAATTCTCCAGCGGCAGTCATCTTTGTTGTAAACGAATTCAACCCAAGCGCTCGTTGGTGACGTGGATGATTACGTTACATTGCTCATCTGTCCATCATCGTATAAAGCCCGCCCTGACAATTTGATTGGTCCGAACAATTTTTGTTCGGGCATAATAGCTCCTCAACGGAGCGAGTCCAGACCGAACTTCCCGACCTAAAAATTGTGTGGGCGGGGCTAAGTTCGGCGGGCATCCAAGCTAGCATAATAGGGGCACTTTATCAAATCTGGTCTTCTCAAGAAAGAGAAGTTAGTGTGGATCATGCCTAAATCCCACACTGTAAAAATAATTATATAACCATTAAGTTCTGACAACATATGTTGTACATTATTTTAACTCGTTAAAATAACCTAAGCAAATTTCTTAACTTGTATAACTTTTTACTTTTTAAGTTAATCAAGAGTCAACAAATTTTTTTAAGTCAGTTTAATGTAATTTAAGTTGAAATGACTTATACAGCTAAGTTGATTGTACTTAAACATTTAAGGCACCAACTTTTTTCCTGTGCAATAGCTTAAAACGCATTAAAGAAAAGGTTACACAACCTGGGTGTTCATAATCCATTTTAAGTTACCCTGTGTACAAATGCTGAAGATTTGGACTGTTGCTATACTGTCCCTTGAAGCGGACATCCTGCAAAGATCACTGTAAGAACACAACGGTCAATGCCCAAAGGACAACAAGAAGAAAATCGCTGCCGCCAAAGAATATTGAGGCATGGCCAAGCGGAAACCTTCTGGTCTCTCTCTTGAATCCAACACGAAAGTGACTTAGGCTATGTTCACACTTAGCGTCTTTTTTCAAACTGCCAGCGTCTGTTCTACATTATAACCCTATGGAGTAAACCGTTTTTTCAAAAAAGTCCTGAGCGCTTTTTTAGACGCCACCGCCGGCGTCTTTTTAAGTTGAAAAAAGTTCAACTTTTCTGAAAAGAACGCCCTACGTCAAGCGCCTTTTTGACAGCTGACCAATGACAAGCGAATAGCGAGACCTGTCGTTTCCATAACAACAAGAACAACTGTCTGTCGTGCACCCACAAACGTCTTTGTGAACCGACATTCTCCTCCCCGGTAACTTCAAAAGCCAACGCAAGAGCCAACTTTCTCTTTCTCGACATTTTTTGCATCACACAGCACTAGGCTACTGTTGCAGCTCTTGTTATAGCAGCCCGGTCTCACCCCAAAACGTCATATACAGTACTTACGCGTCTTGACCATGCGTCAACATACGACGAAAAGGGTACCCCTTTAACGTCAATATGAGACGCAGACAGAAGCGCACCAGCAGCGCCTCCTAGCGGTACCCTAACGCATACCTAAACCTACCCATAACCCGAATCGTCACATATGGACGTTATGGGGGTACCCTTTTCGTCGTATGTTGACGCATGGTCAAGACGCGTCAGTATATGCGCCAGCCACAAAAGAGGCGCTCGGCTGCTATTTGTAACCGAACGCTGCCAGCGTTTTTTTTTGCTAAAAAAACGCCGTTGTCAACTTTTTCTTGTCAAAAAAGACGCTAAGTGTGAACATAGCCTTAGACTGCAATTCATCAAGTGGCCACCAGAAACAGGCTCCAAAAGAAAGTCAATCCCATAGACCCCCATGTTAATATGCCCAACTTTACAGCAGAAAAAAATATGTTTACAGCATTGTGCAAAAAGTGGTTTTGGTCTATATAGCTAATTTTGCCCTTCATGACAACTGTGAGGGGAGTGCATTTTTTTATAGCTCATCCATTTAAATTATATTAAGCCTTAAAGTTCTGCATAATTAAGGGCGTGGCCACTTGAGTGACAGGTGGATTGCCGCTTCTGTCACTATTAGACATGCATAAATATAATTTAGTATCATTAAATCTCCTAAAAATACAAAATATTTAATAAAAAACATTTTTGAACTAAATTGTTGTACACTAATTTCATTAAATGGTCATTTTTGACCGTCACGCAAAGAGCACCAGAAGATTAATAACTTTTTTTTGTCCAATTTTACAATCAGATTGACATAAAAATGCAACACTATATACCCAAAAGAATTAAAGCAACTCCTAAAATGATTACTTAAACACTTAAACAGAAGTTTTAACAGAAGAATTAATGTAAGCACTTTCACTCTCATTGTAAGTGCTTCATCGTAATCTCCTTTTCATGTGGTTAAAGACGAGGGCCCTATCAAACGTTTGTAGGAACGAGTCAAAACAATTTTTGTGGTAATTAACATTATGCTACAAATGCAGTTGACTGATATTATTTATTAAACTTTCCTTTAAACTGAGTCAGACTAATTCAACTGACGTATTCAGTGGCAGTTTAATGTTCTCTGTGACTGGATTCTGAACCACATCACTATGATAAAATCAAAGACAATGTCTAGACAGTGTCATGAGAATAGCATTCATCTCCTCAGCAGAGCGTAACAGACAACAGGTTCCCAGTTCTATCTCTGATTGTGTTGTAGAATATCTCTTTTCATAAGCCTACGCTTCATTTCACTTTCAACAGTGTCATATCAGTTTTTATTATATCATATTTTTCTGATATAATACTAGTCTTTAATACTAATAATAATCATAATTTCAACATTACCAGCACCCTCTCTCCAGTTTTTGGACTATACTGCCTTGATGCATGTATCTGTGCGATGTCACAAAGTGTGTGAAGTTCAAAGTTATTTTTACAGTTTAGTTTCAACAAACAGGGAGGAAGTTCTGAAAGTTGCAGTATATTATCATAACTATCATAATACATCAAACTCTTTAATTTCAAACAATCAATGCAATTAGTTTGAACTTAAAGAGTGCTTTTCTGAACCACATAAGTTCAGCATCTTTATATGTAATTTCATAATTAATTGTATTGTTTTTGAAATATGGTTAAATATACTGAATTTCTCTCTTCTGCTGAACACAAAATAATATATTTTGAAGAATGTTGGTAATCAAACAGTTGACAGTAGCCATTGACTTCCATTGACTTCCACTGTATACAGGTTTGGAACAACTTGAGGGTGAGTAAATGATTAAGTGAACTATCCCTTTAAGTGGCCTTTAAATTCATTAATATTATATTACCTGCAAGTACAGGTTTTTTAAATATACTTTTAAGATTTGAAGTACACTACAAGTGCATATTTATGCGTACTTCTTTTTCACATAGGATGTTATCTTTATGATTCTTCTCTGCTAGAAGGGGGCTACATTACTCTACCACAAGGAGGCACTACAGACAACACACTCGTATACTGTAAGTGAACGTTCATTTTGCACTGACAGTGAAGAACTGCAGATAGAGATATAACTCCACTCAAGAGCAGGATTAGAGGAATCAAAACGAGATAAAACCATCAGATGGTGAAACGAGGCCTGCAGAATACTTTTAGACATTTCCACTCAATGTGAGATTGCATGCTATCATTGCAAATTCAGATTGAGTTCAGGTCCTTTCTCGACATTTCGCTTACTCTATTTGCTGGGAGATAGAAATGTCTCCAGGGGTTGGAGTTGATAAGGAAGTTAAGAAAATGAAGTTTCAAAGAAACAGAGCTGTGCTAACATTGATTAAGCTAGATGATTAATCAGGGTGATGTTTAGCCGAAGACCTTTGAACTCTTCTTTCCCAGATTTCCTTGGTAAATCAGCTTCACAAAAAAGACCATGCTAAATTTTGGTGGTGAACAACACGGCTGTGCGGCTCGACTAACTAGTCCAGTAGCAAACCAGCACTGAAATTCATCTGGTCTTTTCAGTAGGGCTGAGGTAATCTCACACGTGACTCCTTGAGTTTCAGAACAGATCTCAATAATGTCCCAAGCTGTGCTCAGATTTGCCAAGATACCAAAATATTCAAATCAATTCAATCAAACAGTAGGCTTAATGCTTCCAAGACCAAATTACAAAAAAAGTCCTAAATAAGATTTGTTTTTTAACTGAATATGAAAATCATCCATTTGGACTGCACAGTTTTGACATAAACTAAGGGTACGTTTACACGACAACGATGTACTAAAAACATTTCCTTTGTGTTTTACATGCACAGATGGCAACTGTCAAAATTATCCCCGTTCACATGAATCCGCGAAAACGGCTAAAAACGCTGTATTATTCATTCTAGGCCAGTATTTGGCGATGTCACTTTGTAAAGAAACACTTTGCACCAATAGACTGAATACGTAATATGCATGCGCATCACCGTTTTCACAAATTCATGTTATTGTAGTTTACACAGAGACGATAACGGTACCGTTTTCAAAAGTTTGCGTTTTCAGGCCCCCAAAACGCAGTTGTCGTGTAAATGAACAGCCAAAGCGTATAAAAAGTTTTCAGTTTTTAGTTGAAAACGTTGTTGTGTAAACGGCCACTAGTAGACTTAACGTAATGCGTTGGTCAGTCATACATAAACAGGTACGATTCCTGTCATAGTACAAATAAACTAATGTGATTTAAATATACAATAACAAGGTTTATATTTATCATCAATAAATCCAATTTGTATTAATCTCATACATTTTAACTAACTGAATACTGCTGGTTCCACAGCTAGCCGTATTTTAACAATGTTCAAACTTTTTATCTGTAGTAATGTAATTGTTTTCACAGTGAACAGATTTATGCTGATTCTACACAATTCGAATAAATGCATTTAGAAAAATAGATGCAAATAGCTATTAAGGGTACGTTTGCATGACAATGATATGCTTAAAAATGATACGTTTTTCCTTTGAGTTTTCCATGTACATTGTCAAAACGATCCCTATTCACACAGATCCACGAAAACGACAAAAAATGCTGTATTTTGCTGCCAGACCATTAGATGTAGACACTATAGACTGAACACGTAATATGCATGTGAATGATATCATCGTTTTCAGAGATTTGCATTTTCGTTTTTTTTTACAAAGAGACCGTTTTTAAAAAAGTTTGCATTTCCAGGCACCCAAAACGGCATTGTCATGTAAATGAACGGCCAAAATGCATAAAAAGTTTTACGCTTTTAGTTGAAAACGTTGTCATATTTCCAGTCCATAATTATATCCTGATTTTTCTTGCATACAAAAATCTTGTTCTTAAACTGTTTCATTTATGTATGACTGACAAATATGCATTACATTTATTAGTGTATAGAATACTGTGTATTCCAAAAGGACGGGAATTTTATCTGCAGTTCAAACACATAAATTTAAACACATTTTTTTTTTCTGAGTATAGTATCAACATTTACAGTTTTTCTCGATTGTTTACACACATTTTCTGAAAGCATGCCTCATATTCTCAGAACTCTACACACAAATCCAAAAAAACACACACAATGGGCAAAACCCCTCAATTCTCCTGCAAAATGAAACTTTACATTCAAAACAATGTTATTTCTTCTCAAAATGGTATTTTGTTTTCAAATGACACACACAAACCATCAAATGAATAGACATTTATAAGAACCAGTTGAACACTGATGTGCTCAGTGTAAAACACTATGATGAATGGAAAACACTTCTTCTCCATTTATCATAATGACTTAGGCCTTTTTTTGTTCAGTGTTACACTTGCTACAGACAGTACATACATAAGTGTGATGTAAAATATTTGAGAATATTGTTTTTATACTCAGAACACACAAATACATGGTAACAAATATATTTTATTTTTCCCACAAAAACAATGTACATTTGTACATTCCCACAATTTGTACATCCCAACCAACACAAAAGTTGTACATACAGTGGTCTACATACAAAACAACAGAAGAATTTACTGTATACAGTTACAGTAAAAAAAAAAAAAAATCCAATGTTGGCATCCATTGCACCATTGAAGAGCTGACCTATTGCCCTTTTATGCTAAAGCTCTGATTGCTAATTGTAAAACTGTGTGACGGGTGTTTTCCCATGTGATGAGTCAGTGTGCATATTTGAATGGCAGTGTGTTCCTTGTGAAAACAAGAGATTTTCTGCATGAAAATTGTGCCAAAAGCAGAGAATTGTGTGTAGTGTTTTGAAAAAAGTGTGTTTTAGAACTGCAATTTGAGTGTAAAGCAGGAATTGTGCTTGTAGTTTAGCAGAATTGGTTCAGGTGGTTGGTGAATGAGTTACATGTTGTGGTCATTGTGTCTCAAGTACCAGAAAATGTGTGTAAACAATCGAGAAAAACTGTATTTCATAGCAGTATATATTTACTATCTACCAACAATTGCCTAATTTGTTGACAATGGGAAAGGGGAATTGTATAAGAAAAAAAAGAAGAGAAAGACTTGCCTAGACATGTCTTTTTCATCAACTTAATTCAAATTCCCACAAAGCCTAAACTACCGTTTTGCACGTTAAACCACTACAACCCATATACACATCTGGCTGGTTAAACACACTGGAACACAGCTGAATTACAATGAGATCAAATCTGAAGTTCATGGCTATTCCTGAATGGTTAATTAGTGAGTGTATCTAGTTAAATGTCACTTACAACTCACCCAGGCTGTCATCTCTCTTGAGCACTGACAGTTTCTAATGAGGTCGGCAAAAAAAAGGCCTTGTTTTTTTTTGTTTTTTTTTATGCAAACATGACAATGCTGTAGAACAGTATGTGCTGATGATTTGTACAAAGTAGTCCTCAGCTCCTCAGTACAAGGAGTCTACTGGTACTTATGCCATAATTAAGCTTCAAGGAGGAAGATGTCATTTTGATGTCAGGAACTGATTAGCTGAATAACACTATGTAGCAGTCAGCATGACCTATGTTTGCCCCATGCCATAATTCAGATTGAGAATCAGAAGCAGTATGCAACAAAGCACAATGTGTGAAATACTATATCCCACAATGCAATGTGTTTGAATTGATCTTACATTCCAGTGTGAAAGTTGATTTCATTAAGATCTGTTAAAATCATCAGAATGAAATTAGTGATGGAATGACATGGATTTTTAATGGGCGATGTCAATATCTTAGAGCAGGGTGGACGATTAAAAGCTGATGCATGTAATAGCAACCTATTTCATTTAAAGATAACACATGCTGCAATGAAATTTACATTTATTTGACATTTACTACATCAGAAATGAATTATTTGAAAATGAATCAATAAGAAAAAATGAACTTGATGAGAAAAATGTAAAATAAAAAGAATGATACTTTAGATAGCAACTTCTTTGTGTATCCTTGTAGTGTTTTTCTCAAATAGTTTAAAACATGCTGGCGTTCTCTCCACTGTCAAACTAAAAATACGCTTCCAACACTTAACGGCCAAACAGAAAAACGTATTTCCCAATGTCATTCACTTAAAAAATGCCAAATATCTGCCGATACATCAGCCTTGCCAATATATCGCTTGACCATTAAAGGTGCAGTCAGAAATTTCTGAGAAATGCAGTTGAAAATTGAGATGAACAATTTTGTGTGTGTGTGTGTGTGTGTGTGTGTGTGTGTGTGTGTGTGTGTGTGTGTGTGTGTGTGTGTGTGTGTGTGTGTGTGTGTGTGTGTGTGTGTGTGTGTGTGTGTGTGTGTGTGTGTGTGTGTGTGTGTGTGTGTGTGTGTGTGTGTGTGTGTGTGTGTGTGTGTGTGTGTGTGTGCGCTGAGAAAAATAAAAGACGTTACGATCAGACAAGTTGAGTTTTTCTTTTCTTCAGTAGAACAGTACAGATGGTTTTTTACCTGAAACCGTGGTCCTTGGTGATTCATATAATGCAAGTCAGTGGTTACCGTTACTTTAGGATTTAGCCAAACAAAATTAATACTTGTGGCTCCTGACGATACATTGAGGTCTTATGAAGAGAAATTATCGTTCCTGCTTAAGAAACTGAACATTATTTAAAACATTTTTAGCTGTAATCCACAGCCTCAGCAAACAGTCCGGACCGCATTCACGACAGTCTGGGGTATGAGATTTCTGTTGCATTTTGAAGTATGCTCGGGAACAAGAGAGGGGGGACACGTGTGTTGTATTGTTCATCAAAATGGTACTTACTTGTGCTTATCCTGGAAGCAACCTACCGTAAAACTTCAAATTATAGCCCAGGCTGTTATTTTCCCAAATCGCCGAACTGCACCGGCTTGTATTTGAGACAGGCGTCTATATGAGACAGGCCTTTAATTTACTGTTGAGATGAGCATGACAGTAGGAGGTTACCAGATCTGTGTTTGTGTTTAACAGATCAGTTAATGTAAGAATTAGCCTACTATATTTCCGTATGTCTAAAGGGGGTCGCACACCAGACGAGAAGTGCAGCGCCACGTCTTTAAAATTCGAACACATTATTCGCTTTATGAGTGTACATTGTCTCAAATTGTCATTAATGTATATACTGACTTCACCCTGTGCTGCAATATACATTCAGTTTTACATTCATTAACAGAAATCAGCTGCTTGAATGAAAACTGCTGATGTTATCGGATTTTCAGGTGATATTCTCAAATCATTCAGTTAACGGACGCTCTGAGGTAAAGTGAATTCAGACTGCAGACTAAGCAACGATTGTATTTAATTGTACAGTACAATGATAACATAGTACAATATAATATAATTAAATATGGATCCATTAGCGCCTGCACTAAGCCATCCGGCTGAACTCTCTAAATAAGCTCTAACTTTAATAATGTTCGAGCAAAGGAAAAAAAGGCTTCTGGCGGGGTGTTTGGCTCGAGTTCATGGTGCAAAGGACCCTAGGTTGATTTTACTCCGAACAATCCCTTTAAGTAATCTTTTGATGAATTTGTCTTGCTAGTTCCTGACACACGCAGAACAAACATTAGGCCTACAGTGAGTAAGAAAATACATAGAAAAGCTTGAGATTTTCTGTCCTTACGAAACAAAATAAAACTGTTTCACATCATTGCTTTTATTTGATCAAACATGTTCTCACTATCACAGGATTTAACTGCAGTCTTTCACTACATCACGGATCATGTTTGCATTGATCCCCTATTCTTAGGCATCAATTTTTCCCACGGGCCTTAAACAATAACAGTAGATAACACTAGATAATCAATTACTAGATTCAATTGCATCTTGGCCCACAAACATCTGTTTGGATAAAAGAAAGTGGACTAAACAGACAGTTTTTCCCTACAGTTATGAAAAATGCACAAAAATACTGTAAAATAAGTCATTTACGCTAATAACCACTTACACTGTAGCACCGATTGCGTCAATTCTAAAGTGCAACAAAACTGCATGAAATCAGGGGTTCTCAACTTTGGACATTGAGGTCTAATTTCCTGCAGAGTCCACTTTCAAACATACCCGAACAAGCTTTTCAAGGTCTTCGGGATTAGTTGAAAGTTATACTAGGCAGGTGAGTTTGATCAAAGTTCAAGGATCAAGGCAGGAAAGTGGACCTCAAGGGCCAGAGTTGAGACCCACTGCACTAAATGGTGTTTGAGTAGCGATAAGTGCCTGCATTCAAATACTTGCATAGAGTATGTTTTGGGCTCATGGGTAGCCAGCCCAGAGTGAAATCTCATTGGTCCAAAATCCTGTTCCACAAAACAGTATTTTAAACATCCGATACATTTTGATTGGCTTTGTGTTGTGTTGTGTTGTGTTGTGTTGTGTTGTGTTGTGTTGTGTTGTGTTGTGTTGTGTTGTGTTGTGTTGTGTCAAGTTGTGCTGTGCTGTGTTTGCACAGCATTTCCGTTTTCAGTGTAGACAGCCACATTACTTATCCCTGGTAATGTGTCACGTCACACCATGTTACACTAATTCTAAATGTGATTATATCACAAAATCATGACTGGTTAATTTCTGAACAGCAGTTGTGACACCATCATGACATCTTCTCAAGGATGAAAGCCATGACTCACCTGTAGGTAGTGTGAAGACCGGAATGATGGTTTAAAGTCCTGATGCATCATGGGCTTCTCCAGGTTAAGGGAGGACTTTCGATAGGCCTCTTTGGCCTGACTGACGGTAAGTGTGGACCAGGAACTCCTCTTCATGAACTTTCCCTCAGGTGCCATGGATTCGCAGGCCGAACACTTGACGTCGTTGTTGCTTTTGGAGGTTTTGAGCGAGTGGTCTCCAAAGTGACTGTGCATGGATTCTGGGAAACTGTGACCGACGTGTTCGTGATGGTGGCGGCTCAAAGCGCTGGCTGTGCGGTAGGTGCTGTCGCTGTCTAAGTTGTCATCCGAGCTCCACCAGCCCCCCGTCCCCGACCGGTGCCTGCGCTCCTTGCTTTTACTGCGTTTGCTGCCGTGCTTGGATGAGTGATGATTGCCGTGGTGATGGTGATGGCTTCCCCCACCTCCACTGTCACCTTTAGTGCCATTCATCTTGGACGATCCCTCCAGTGAGTGGGACTTGGTGAAGAGCTTCTGGACGGAGTGCACCAGGTGTCGGATACGACCGGGGCTCTCGCTGCGCTGTTCCCCTCCAGTGCCGGCGGATGTGCGTTGGTACTGCAGCGTATGGAAGCCGTCGCGATGAAGCGGAATCTGCTTTTCGAACTGGTCCAGCAGGTTTGCGGGGATGCGGTTGCTCTTGCTGCTGCCGTGGTAAGAGGCAGATGTTGCAGCAGCGGTGGCGGCAGATGTGGCTGAGGTGGTGATGGCTGCACAGTCTTCCCGGGCAGCTGGGTCGTAGTACTGTGAACTGTAGTGCATTCTGGGAAAGGTGCTGCTGGAAAGGTGGTCGGCAGGTGCAGTGGAAGGTAGCACCATGGGTGACATGATCATGCAATCGGAGTGAATGGAGCTGCGGGGGGAAAGACGGTGATGGAAGTCCATGACGCAGGTCTCCGTGGGGCTGAGCAGGTAGTGGTGGCGCAGATCGGACACATGCATGCCGTGCAGGTCATGGAGATGCTCGCACTCCGCCAGTCCACACGGGGGCAGTGTGGGAATATGGTGCGGCGCGCGACCACCTGATAAGCCCTTCATGTTCCTGGGTGGAGTGAGGCTACTATCCACATTGAAATTTCGGGATGGCGACCAGGAGGAACACTGCTGGTCTGGAATAAAGAGAAGGACATTCAATATTAGCAATTTTACTAGATTGTTGAATTCGATCAAACACTCAAATATCTGTCCTGGCCAACACACTCTCATACCATATTGACGCTTTTCTCACTTTTGACAGCGCACTTTTTTTTTTTTTTTCACTGCATGGTACCATTCGGTACGGCTCACTTTTTGGCACTTTTCCACTCCATGATACAGTTTGGTACGGCTCGCTTAAATAGTACCCCCTCGTTTGAGTTTCCAAGCGTGCCGTACCAATACTAAAATGTTACGTGTAAACACTGCTGATCACTGATTGGTCAGAGAGAATCGTCACTACCAGCGTCATTGGATTTGGGAAACAAGACACCAAACCCGCTGGCAGCAACAGCCACCGCAGTATCATTTGTTCACACAACTTTTTTAAACGACTTGCTTTAAACGACCGTCACAGGCAACTTGAAAAAAGAAATGGCTGAATCGTGGTCAGTAGACGAGGTGCAGACGTTCCTCTCATTGGTAGCCGAGGAGCAGATGATGTCACGGCAGTAGGTGGCACCACTATAACGATCAGTCTATAATCCCACCCACTTTGAAGCGTTACTAAACTGCAGTGGAAAAGCAATCCGAGCCAAAGCAAGCCGTACCGTGCCAAGCCGAGCCGTACCACGCAGTGGAAAAGCGAAGCGAGTTGAGCAGTGCCCTACCATGCAGTGGAAAAGCGAAATGAGCCAAACCGTATCGCACCGAGCAGATTTATCCTGAATAACAAAAACATCTTCTTCTTTTTTTTGGAGGATTCCATTACTTTACCCAAGGCTAAACATTTGTAGATGCAATTAAAATTCTATCATTTGCTTGTAAAACGTACAATTTTTGCTTAGTTATTCTGGAAAAATAACTATCATAAAAGTAATCTAATGCATTATACTTCTTGTGAATATAGAGTCATGCAGTTGCTCTGAATATGGAGACATTTTTATTTTATTTTAAGCCACTTAAATGCCACTGTTTCTTGTGCATCTACATCTATCTGCCCATTCTTTTTATTACTGTAACAGGGCAAAATTATTTAATATAAATAAAACTTAAAACTCCTTAAAACTGCAGTGAACCATAGACAGTTTCAAAAACGTGGTTTGAAACCGCTGGTGTTTCTTACGTCACAAACTACATTGTAACCAATCACGTCAACGTGTGGGCAGGCTTAAGCATATCATTAACTATGCTGACAAGCAGGGGAGTCTCAAGAGAAGACAGGTTATCCCGGTATATTTTTACGTTGATAACAAAAATCTGGTAAATTTTGCAATGTAGCGGGTGAATTATGTATATGATGTAGACTCACCTAAAGGATTATTAGGAACACCATACTAATACTTTGTTTGACCCCCTTTCGCCTTCAGAACTGCCTTAATTCTACGTGGCATTGATTCAACAAGGTGCTGAAAGCATTCTTTAGAAATGTTGGCCCATATTGATAGGATAGCATCTTGCAGTTGATGGAGATTTGTGGGATGCACATCCAGGGTACGAAGCTCCCGTTCCACCACATCCCAAAGATGCTCTATTGGGTTGAGATCTGGTGACTGTGGGGGCCATTTTAGTACAGTGAACTCATTGTCATGTTCAAGAAACCAATTTGAAATGATTCGAGCTTTGTGACATGGTGCATTATCCTGCTGGAAGTAGCCATCAGAGGATGGGTACATGGTGGTCATAAAGGGATGGACATGGTCAGAAACAATGCTCAGGTAGGCCGTGGCATTTAAACGATGCCCAATTGGCACTAAGGGGCCTAAAGTGTGCCAAGAAAACATCCCCCACACCATTACACCACCACCATCAGCCTGTACAGTGGTAACAAGGCATGATGGATCCATGTTCTCATTCTGTTTACGCCAAATTCTGACCATCTGAATGTCTCAACAGAAATCGAGACTCATCAGACCAGGCAACATTTTTCCAGTCTTCAACTGTCCAATTTTGGTTGGCTCGTGCAAATTGTAGCCTCTTTTTCCTATTTGTAGTGGAGATGAGTGGTACCCGGTGGGGTCTTCTGCTGTTGTAGCCCATCCGCCTCAAGGTTGTGCGTGTTGTGGCTTCACAAATGCTTTGCTGCATACCTCGGTTGTAACGAGTGGTTATTTCAGTCAAAGTTGCTCTTCTATCATCTTTAATCAGTCGGCCCATTCTCCTCTGACCTCTAGCATCAACAAGGCATTTTCGCCCAAAGGACTGCCGCATACTGGATGTTTTTCCCTTTTCACACCATTCTTTGTAAACCCTAGAAATGGTTGTGCGTGAAAATCCCAGTAACTGAGCAGATTGTGAAATACTCAGACCGGCCCGTCTGGCACCAACAACCATGCCACGCTCAAAATTGCTTATATCACCTTTCTTTCCCATTCTGACATTCAGTTTGGAGTTCAGGAGATTGTCTTGACCAGGACCACACCCCTAAATGCATTGAAGCAACTGCCATGTGATTGGTTGATTAGATAATTGCATTAATGAGAAATTGAACACGTGTTCCTAATAATCCTTTAGGTGAGTGTATATTACGATGTTATGATGAACTATATGCCTTTCTCCACTGACTTTCTATGATGTTCAAAGCGTTAAGGATGCAGATTTTTAGATGAATTTCCAAACATGTACTTCCATGACTGCATGCACTATCCAGGCCAGTGGATTTGAAATGAATGGGAATGTATCCAGGGCCGGCGCGTCCATATAGGCGAACTAGGCAATTGCCTAGAGCGGCACTTTTGTAAGGGCGGCAAAATGTGTGCCAATCGGGAATGAACAATTCACAAAATAGGCTATATGATTTGCTGAGCTGCCGCTGCGCCGCCCTGCGCCGCCCCGCCCCGCCCCGCCCCCTGCTCTCACGAGTCATGACTCATGACTGAGTGATGGGAAGTTCGGATAATTTTACTGACTCTCTTGTTCGATCTCGTTCATAAAAATGAACGAATCTTTATTTGAGTCATTTCGTTAATTTAAGTGGCTTTAAATGTTACACAGCCAAAATCCCCGATCACATCCACCTACGCATATATGTATATATTTGCTTCCTCTTGGCCTAAAGTGTTCCTGCAACGGGAGTGTTCTCTGGCTAGAGCGCAGAACAGCGGAGTTTGTATGGACATAAGTGCATGCCTGAGCTTGTGCTTTGGGTTAAGCTGCGTTGCTTTGACATTGTGGAAAATATAACAATAGAAACAAAATATAGGCTATTAGCCTTTTTACCCATTATTATCAATCTAAATTAATCTCGATTTTAATTTAACTTAATTTCGTTTTTCTTTATGTAAATTTCGTTTTTCTTTATTTAAATTTCGTTTTACTTTATTTAAATTTCGTTTTTTCTTTATTTAAATTTTACATTTAGTTTTTTTCTTTATTTAAATTTTGTTTTTCTTTATTTAAATTTTGTTTTTCTTTATTGAAATTTTGTTTTTCTTCATTTAAATCTACCCTTTACTGTGTCAGTAATTTGTTAGTCAGAAAAATATAGACTACCTTAAAGTATTGTATTGCTTAATTTAACAGACATGTGTGTGTGCGTTTTATATTGCTAGTGCAGCGTGCGTCAAGTATATAAGCCCTGCCCGCTTGAGGTGCGCCGCTTCCCGCTCGCGGTGTTCTGTAGTTTACTAAAAGTTTATTAATTCTGAACGTGTCGTGTCTCGCGTGTCCATCTATATTGCACCACCAAATGCTACACTGCACTCCCTTGTGAAGTCGATTGGATGAACGGTTCTCGAAATAATCAAAATGCAAACGGACATATAGACACATAGAGATTCCTGCCTTTATTAGAGAGAAGAATATCTTCAGCACCCTCTCGAAGCTTTGAATATTCGATGTTCATTACTACCGCAGCTTCGAAGCTCAAAAAATGGTATTCGGACCAGCCCTAGGGGCGGCACAAATGTTTTTCGCCTAGAGCGGCAGAAGTGCACGCGCCGGCCCTGAATGTATCCATGTATTATATACCTCCTTACTAAAGTAAGTACTACCATTAAACCATATCCAAAATAATCACAATGGTAGGATGTCCCATTAAAACACACCAAAAAAAAATAATAAAAAAAATCCATAGTGATAGTATTTAACTTTCTTTCAGAGAGACTCCCTTTGTTCTGACTAAAGGGATCCAGCAGGAAACTTCTCTCTCTTTGCATTCAATTATATTTTCTAAGTTTTGATTGTGAGTTAAACTAATGTTGACAGTAAAGGAATCTTCTTTCACTTCTTTCAAAAGAATGATGATCACAAGAGAGAAAAGGGTTTGCATCTTTCTGATGTAACATTTGGAAAACCTGATTGCCTGATATGCCTGAATTAAATTCAACAAGCATAAAACACTGAAAAGTGATGCCTTGAACTCCCAGGAAAGCCCAAATCTGTAGTTTAGTTACAAGTATGGATGCTTTAATCCACAGCACATGTATTAAAGAGACAAGGTTAAATGTCTTGCTCAAGGGCACGGTGGTGATAACTTACAAACATGGATTGGGGCTCAAACCTGGGTCTTCTGTCTAACAGTCCAATTTTAACCACAACACCACACCTCCAGGTCTGTTGCAGTCTCTTTACAAAGATAAATGTTGGGGTGGGTGGTTTGTTTTGGAGTCTTCTAAAACCATATGACAGCTTTGTCTGAGGAACCGAAATCACACTGTAAATCAATTAATTGGTTTGAGTAAGGTAAACTTAAATTCAATTAGTTCAATCAAATTAACTTTTATGAGTATTTAGAACTTTCTTTTTCTTTTGAGTTCACAAAACTGAGACGTTTTAAGTAATCAGAATTGTTTCATTGTTTTGAGTTTTATGAAATTGTTTCTTTTAATTTAGACAAATAAATTTAACAAAAACTGGACTGGGATTTCTATTTCCCAGCATGCTTTGCAATGACACTCGAAAGGGAGAGTAAATGCTAAAATAAAGTGATACACCATGTTTGTTTGTTGAGATTTAGCAGTCTTTAATGTTTTGCTATGCTAATTTAGAAGGGTTTTTGGGCAGTACCATGACGAGTGAAGCTTGAGCTTGGTTTGAGAACAGATTTCTGTTAAATGTTATATATTACTGTACTCTTTCAGCATAGATATGCTATGCTAATGCTATCAAAGCATTGTGTTACCAATTAGAAAGTTAGCAGTTATTGAATTAGCAAGTTAAAGCTAGTCAAGTTTCCAAATATTTTAAGTTAAGAGCAATTAAAATGTATGAGTGCAACATAATCTGCCAGTTCTTCTCACTTAAACGTTGAATTTCTTAAAATATTTTATGTAATTGATTACCTCAATTTTTGTGGGTTTATCAACTTATTCGGGTTTACAGTGACAGGATGCACTGAAAATGTATACTTTGGACCAACTAAAAATACATTTAAACAATTCTATGGGGAGTGCTATTTGCTTTTAGAGAAACTGAACAAAACCGGAAAAGATTATTTTCGATTAGACCAATAACAAAATGCACTCTAAAATGACAGTTGTTTCAATTTGTTCAGTGTGTAAGAGAAACACAAACAGCCAGTCTAATGTAGCATCATCCAAATCTTTTGTTCACATTATAACAGCTAATACCAGTAAACGACAAATTAAAGATAAAAAAAAACAAGAAGAAGATACCGATGTGTCAGAGGAGAAATCAGAGCAGGAAACACCTTTAGCGCTAAATCTCCTCTTACATAATGCCTAGGGACTATAATCCATTGCAGCATATCAAAGAGAATGAGATATAACACAGAGTTGTCATAGTAACCATTGCTGAGGACTCTGACCATGAAAAGCAGATTTTAGAGTTTGTTACACAAGGATGACAGTAATTCACAGCAGGACTGCTGTTCACAGCCTTTACTGTATTTCAATGAAGAAGCATTTATTTCATTATTCCAGTTTATACATCTGTATATTTCAAATCTGAATACAAGCCATCTAAAGAGCTCATAAGGCCAGTGAGTTTAG
Source organism: Leuciscus leuciscus (assembly GCF_965113295.1). Classification (NCBI taxonomy): domain Eukaryota; kingdom Metazoa; phylum Chordata; class Actinopteri; order Cypriniformes; family Leuciscidae; genus Leuciscus; species Leuciscus leuciscus. The sequence goes on from NC_138743.1 coordinate 19,457,960, forward strand.
GAGGCAGTAAATTCATCTTGATGGAAAACTATTATTGAGCTTCCAAGCTAAATTAGCCCACAAGTTTGAGGAAAAACTATCCCAGTTAGGTTTATGCAACCTTCCCAACATTTCCCGTTTCTCTATTTTTACAACACATTGCTACAGGAGAAGAACATGTGGTTGCTGTGGCAACTAAATGAGTCAAAGAATGATAAGCCTGCAGAATGATACAATACATGTATTCTTGGATGTAGCATCTCGCCTGACACACAATTACACACAATGACACATTCAGGGTCACTCACTACCCGAGCAATGAGGGCTGATTTGTGTGATCCAAGAAAAAAAGATATGTCACAGATTTCATACCAGAGACACTAATACAGGCTGTTATGTAATCTACAGTCATCAAGGTAAAGTTATTTCTTTCTGAATCATTGCTGTATACAGTATACATATCTTATATATATATATGTTTGTGTGTGTGTGTGTGTGTGTGTGTGTGTGTGTGTGTGTGTGTGTGTGTGTGTGTGTGTGTGTGTGTGTGTGTGTGTGTGTGTCTTCAAGCCTACATTTATTTGATCAAAAATAAAGAAACAACAGTAATATTGATAAAACATTATTACAATTTAAAATAATTTTCTATTTAAATATACTTTAAAATATAATTTATTTCTGTGATGAATTTTCAGCATCATTACTCCAGTCTTCAGTGTCACATGATCCTTCAGAAATCATTCTGATAAGCTGATTTATTATCAATGTTGAAAACAGTTGTGCTGCTGCTTAATATTTGTTATAACCTGTTGTACTTTTTCCAGGATTCATTGATGAGTAAAAAGTAAAAAAGAAAAGAAAAAGAAAAACAGCATTTATTTAAAATATAAATCTTTTGTAACAATATACACTTAAACTACCATTCAAATGTTTGGGGTCAGTATTTTTATTTATTTTTTATTTAAGAAAATAAATAGGCTTTTATTCAATTGATTAATATTTTATCAATTGATAAAAAGTGATAGTGAAGATTCATATTGTTAGAAAAGATTTCCATTTTGAATAAATGCTGTGTTCTAACCCAGAACTTTAAATGCCCTAAACTTTTTATTCATCAATGAATCCTGAAAAAAGGGTCACTGTCAAGGTTATACACTGTCTATAGTTAACTTTTGAGTTGTTGGTTCAGACCTCATTGTTTTCTGTGTGACAGTCTCTCTTGCCTAATCAGTTGCCATAGTCGTTAATTGAGTTTCCCAGGTGTTGTATGTCACTTAAACGATCTCTGTGTGTATTTAAGCCCTCAGTTTACTCAGTTCTGTTCTGTGTCGTTTATGTAATGTGGTTGTATTTTCCTCTGAGCTTATCCTGTGTTCATCTGTGGATTATATTAAAGACTGTTTCCTTTTGGGCCATTCGTCTTTGTGAGCTACTTTACTGTGGCAGTCACAGGTTCCAAAACAATATTAAGCAGCACAACTGTTTCCAACATAATAAATCTGAATATTAGAATGATTTCTGAAGGATCATGTGACACAGAAGACTTTAAGACTTTTTCATCAGAGTAATGGCTGATGAAAATTCTGCTTTGCATCACAGAAATAAATTATATTTTAAAGTATTTAATTTATTTATCATTTTCCATCATTTTAAATTGTAATAATATTTCAGAATATTACAGTTTTTTCTGTATTTTTGATCAAATAAATGCAGGCTTGAAGAGCGTAAGAGACTTCTTTCAAAAACATGACAAATAGTAATGCTTCCAAACTTTTGTCCGGTACTGTGTGTGTATATATATATATATATATATATATATATATATATATTAACTCTTCTAAGTATTTTTGTATAGTAACTCTACACACAAACCATAAAATGATTAACCATATACACGCCAAACTACACATGAATATGACAAATGTAAAACACTATAAGGGAGAGCGGGGCACAACCTAACGCTTTTTGACTTTCTCAGTTTGTGTAAATCTACTTATGGTTCAGAGTATTTATTTTTTCCCACATTAATTTCCCACATGTCTAGTACAATTATGTGTTTTTGTTTTATTAATACAGTATATACTTTTTTCTTGATATACCCCGAAAGAATGGAAGTGAAATGTGACAACATGCCCCATAGGTGGGGTACATTGTAACATGTGTGGGGCACATTGTAACATAACATATGACAGCTTAAAATGTTATCTGATCTAATAAAAAAAACATACAAAACAAACTAAAATATTTTCTAAATAAAATACAATTAAAACACTTTTTCATATAAAATAATGGCAATTTTTAATAATTAAATATAAACTCATTTTTGAGTTTTGACTACGAACACATGAAAACACAGCTATACAACATAGTTCAAAACAAATAAATAATTAGTAATTTCTGAACATTGACTCTCAGTCTTTATTCACCTTTTTCTCACGTTTTCTCAATAAAATGAATAAAAGTATAGAATATAATAGCATTTTTCTAATAGGGGCACATTGTAACGCAGTGTTACAACATGCCCCCGCCTGCACAACTGGGGTTTAAACCCTGCTAGTGTCTTCTGCTAGTTAGCGAAGCATTAAATAACTATCTCAACTGTTAAATAACATCTTGGAGATTAAAATAATATCAGATTTGTCTTATTTTAAATAAACACAAAAAATAGAGATGAAAAATTAACTAAAGTAAGAAATTTACTTTTGCTGTGGTTTAATAAATGTCTATGGATATCTTCCCCCCCCAAAAAAAATTTTGGCGGAATTTTTTTTTTCTATATAGTGTTGATATGGCAACTAGTAAATACACAAAGTTTCGTCATCCAAGCATGTGTGGAAGTATTTAAAACAAGCGTGTTACAACTAGCCCCGCGTTAGGTTGTGCCCCGCGCTCCCCTACACACAAGTAAATTGTAACAAATGGTTAACTAGTTAAGGCCACCTAATATACAGTAAAGATTCAGAGAGTAACTTCAAATCTAATGTAAGCTAACTCTCAAACCTTCGCTGAATAATGGAATAATAGCTTTAGCTCTTTATTTATATCCTCATAATTTACTTGCTATCATATAAAACATATCGAGTTATAATCAATAAAGTGCCAGAGCTAAAACAGAACATATTTTCAGAACTCTCCTCTGGCATATTATATTTCTTCCTTAAAATACAACACAATCATGTGTTCAAAAAGTACTGCAAAACCAGAATGACCCAGGAGGACACTACAATTCACCCAAGCACCCAAAAGATGACTATTTACTTAATTCACCACATTTCCTTAAAGTCCCCCTGTAGTTAATAATTTTATCCCTTAAAACTCATCTTTGATCATCCAAATTACATATTTAAATTACATATTGTGACGTCAGAAACTTTTGTCTTTGGTTCACTGCAGTTTTAAGCAGAAAATACTCAGCAATGGTGTTGACTTTGCACACGGTTTGACTTAATTAAAGCATATTAAAAACACCACATAGACATAAACAACATTAAAAGCTTTATTTTCACCACAAGGGGACTTTAAAGGAAAGCTGCACTTGTATCTTCTCCAGGGCTAGTTGCATAACTCAGAATTATGAATTCTTTCCACCTCCACACCAAATCTCCAGTGAAACAAAAGATCACTAGCATAGAGAGCAGAGCAACAGGCATCAATCCACTGGCACGTGAGCTAAAAATATTGCAACAGGGAGGGGTTCGCCTTCCTGTAGGGGGTCACTGAGGTCCCACGAAATAATATGCCATTAGTGTAAATACTGGTGTTGCACCATGCTATTGGCAAAAAGCTAATGGAGTAAGAGCAGGAGAGCTCGCCTCAGTAACTAACACTCGAATAAGACAGACAAGAGGTTTCAGGCGCTAAGCTCCTCTTCAGCGAAGAGACGGTAATCTAACCCAACACCTAAAAGAGAAAAGGCAGCTGGCTTTCTCTTCCATTCAGACAAATCAACGTCTGAGAGAGAATTAAGTTTACAGTCAGTTCTTTGTGTTTGGTCCCAATAAACTGTTACATAAAGCTGAAGGAAGCGAACGCCAGAGAAAAGAGTTGCGCTGGGTGCCTGAGCAAGAGCTCACCTTTGATTCAGTCTCCCACTCACGCCCACCGCTGCCCTCGCACACACAGGACGGTGGCGATCTGATGGCGGGACCCATCGGCCCCTGCTAGCGAATGCCTCACCCAATAAACAGCTCCTCACTTCATGACAGAGGGAGAGGAGAGAAAAGAAAAAGGTCGAAATGAAAATCACAAAAATGACGGGATGAAAAAACTGATCTAAGATCGTCAGATTATAAAGGGGTTCACTGTCAGTTAAAGTCCCACTGTAGTCAATCCTTTTATCGCTTAAAACTCACCTTTGATCACCAAAATTACATATTTAAACGTTTTTTCCTTAAAAAAAAAAAAAAATCATTATGCCTTAAAATAGCTTGAATGTAACTCTACACCCTTGCCTAATTTGGTATACGCGGTTCTATAAATATGCAAATTAGCCCCGCCTCCACTCACTCACACCAGCTCAGAGATCCACTCGTTGACGCTCACACATTGACGTGATTGGTTACAAGGTAGTTTGTGACCTCAGAAACACCAGCGATTTCAAACCGCGTTTTTGAGACTGTCTTTGGTTCACTGCAGTATTAAGGAAAAAATACTGAGCAATGGTGTTGACTTATGAATTTACACATGGTTTGTCTTAAAGCATATTAAAAACATCACATATACATATAAACAACATTAAAAGCGGGATTTTCAACACAGGGGGACTTTAAGAATATATTTTATACTATGCAAATCCAATCTGAATAAACAACCGTTTTTCGGTTGTACCAACCTTTAAGAAAATGGTCCAACTGTTTTGGACTGTCCAAAACAGTCAACTCAACTGTCCAAATGGATGGCCATTATCCAACATGAACTGTACACTTTCCACCATATTACTCAGATATAATGCTGTTTCAACAATAATTTGATAGAAAATATCTATAAAAGGCTATTTAGGAATCATAAAGAATAATAAACTTCAAGAGCTATATGTACACAAGGGCCAAAACTGACACTTTTCGAGTGCCAAATGTAAGTAAAATCTGGTTTCGACAAGTAAATAAAAAGGAGTTATTGGCCATAAAATGGATTATATTGCAAAAGTGATACTCTAAAGAATCTGTATATTTATTCTGATGGTCCACTTTTGACATTCTATTAACTATAAGTAATTCTGCAACTACATGTCAACTAACTCTCATTAGAGTATTAGTAGAATCTTTGAGTTAGTAGAATAAGTTGAAATGTAGTTGTAAAGTTACTAATAGTTAGTAGAATGTCTAAAGTAGACCATCGAAATTAAGTGTTACCAGGTCTTCTAACAATTTTTACCTCAGTGGAAAATTTACCATCAGAAGTTTATCTAGGATGCCTAGCTTTTTCAATTGTGACGGAATTGACAGACAATATAAGCAAAGTACGTTAAAACGATAGATATGATAAAATGAAGACCTCCGATGCAAAAGCCTCTAAAAGCCACCTCTGTCAAAAATGAGATAATTATACTGAGTGAATGCTCTCCGCACATAGTATATACTCATCAAATACTTTCACTTCATACTCACTAAATCCCAGCCTCAGCCCATTCAGAAATGTCGGTACTTGGGTAGAAACCTTTACATAGGAGTCTGATAAAAATGTTAATATTAAACAAAACTTTAGATGGACTTAGAGGCTTTAGCATCTGAAGTCTTCAAATATAGGCTGTGTGTATTTAACTTTTTTAAACTCAGAGCAGGAGAAATATGGAACGAAGACTTTCAGATAAAGACTGATTTAATTTAATTTAATTTTGGCAAATTTCTTTAATGTATTAATAAATATCTGATGGTGGTGGTAGTAATGTTTATTTATAAGATCCATATTTATATTTCTGTTTTTATTAAGATTTACTGTTTATACAGTGTGTTTTAATATGAAGTATCAAGTTATGGTCTGGAGGGGTGGGTAAGTGAATAATTTTTATCAAATAAAGAGAAAATCAAAAGAAATTGTACATTAATGGTCAGCACATTTTATTGATTATCTCCAAATAATTTAAAAGTGAAAATGTTGATACTTTTCTAACTAATGGCAGGTAAAGTAATCTTCCATTTCTTAAAAAGTAGTGAAATATATTTTATTATGCAAATGATGCAAGAGAAAGAGTGATATAAAGAGATAATAGATACAATTCAACTTCCTCATCAAGGTATAGCCGAACATGCCATTAAATCACCATGGAAACTGCATAGTTTCATAAAGCGAAATGTTGAACAGTTACTTAAATACTCACAATTATGAGAGAAAAAAAGGCGTGAATGTCTCCTCTCTGATGCAGGGCAAGCCCTGTTGATTCAGCATGTGATGAAAAATACAGTATAACAGATTAATACTAGATTTAAGTCATCTGGGACTTTAGGGTAACAGCCACTGTCACTAGACCAAATTAACCTTTGAATATTTGAAAATTGTATTCATAGATTAGTAAACAAAACTAAGGAACACCTTATTTTAATAGAAACCTGAGAGTAAGATAATGCTAACTGAAGATGTTTCTGTCTTTTCTTGCAGGGTTCTGTCAGTCCATCAGACATGTAATACTGAGTATTTAAGGGATATTGTTTCTATGGGAACTATAAAAATCAATTTTTTCTCTCCTAAACTGACACTCAGTTTCTCTTAAAGTAGGTTGAGAACAACATCTCCTGAGGATCACATGTGAACTTAATACAATTTTGAAAAATACCATATAACAATATTACATAATATTTTTGAGGATTTAAGGCCATCTTTAGCTTTTTGATTCTTTATTTATTTATAATGTTGAGCGTGTCATTTCTGCATCACTATAGCGCCACCAAACGGGATTTGTCAGAAAACACTCCTTCCACGTGACATTAGTCTGCCAAACAGATAATACTGCCCTAAATTTACACCTTTTGTCAATCTAATGTTGCTGTGTCAGGCTGGTCAGGATACTGTAATTGGTCCTATCCAGGTCATGGCACCAACGTAACTGATCCTACTCGTAACTGATCCTACTTTTAAACCAGTCACCATCATGGGATAATGGCGCATTAACAAGGAGGCTAAAGACCGAAGCCTCTAGAGTCAGCGCGCCTCTTAAGGCCAGGGGTGTGGGGTTTACCTGCACAACTCTTTACTAACACTACTCACCCTCATAAACCTCACTACTATCCGGGTCACGGCACCAATGTAACTGGTCTTCCCGTAACTTCTAGCGTCAGCCGCTAGTATGCCTCTTGAGGCCAGGGCAGTGGGGTTTACCTGCACGGCTCTTTACTAACTGGCCTCTGGGCTGGGTATTGACACAAATTTCATGGTTCAATTCGATTTCGATTCACAAGCTTGCGATTCGATTCAACTTCAATTCGATGTTGATTATTCTTGAGATATATATCAGGTATAGTATATGTGACCCTGGATCACAAAACCAGTCACAAGTAGCACGGGTATATTTGTGGCAAAAGCCAACAATACATTATATGGGTCAAAATGATTGATTTTTCTTTTATGCCAAAAATCATTAGGATATTAAAGCTGCAGTCGGCTAGATTTTTTTTATCATATTCACTGAAACCGACACTATGCTCCGACAGAACAACATAAATCAGCCGGTTTTAGAAAAAAAACCTGGAGCCTGTTATTTGTTTTGCAAAAATCCACAGTTTCCGGTTCTTCTGGTCCAATCAGCGCAGGGCTTTGGAGATCTGACTGTCAATCACAGTTCCTGCACACGCCACAGATCCCCCTCCCCTGCGCACGTTACAATATCACATGCACACGCCTTAAGTTCGCAGGTGTGTTGGATTGTATGAAGCGTGATGGCGGAGAGAAAATCTACTAACAAGCTTCCAATTCCTCGGTTATTGCTATCTATGGGTAGATTAGCCAGGGCAGCCTACCTCCGAGTCCATGGTGTTGATCGATGCTGAAGAGATGGACGCGTTCACAGAAAATCTGGTGCACACACACTGACGAGCACGAACTTGATGGGAGGGTGCTCGCTGGTAGTTGGGGAGGGGCATGAGTTGTAAACATTAAACATTTTGGCTAAGTCCCCTCAATCTGCCAGACTTGCCGACTGCAGCTTTAAGAAAAGATCATCTTCCATGAAGAAATTTTGTAAATTTCCTACCGTGAATATATTAAATATTTATTTTTGTGAGTGAATGCAGCACAATCGCGAACATAAATGCACAACTTTAAAGGCAATTTTCTCAATGTTTTGATTTTTTGCACCCTCAGATTCCAGATTTACAAATAATTGTATCTTAGCCAAATATTGTCCTATCCTAACAAACCATACATCAATGGAAAGCTTATTTATTCAGATGTCAGATGATGTATACATCTCAATTTCAGAAAATGTACCCATGTGACTGGTTTTGTTGTCCAGGGTCACATATGGCAAATTTTCTCAAAAAAAAAAAACTCTCAACCAATGCCGTAAACTATACATGGTAGTCAGTTGGTACTACATTACTATAATATTGAAGGTTAAAATGAACTGATTTGTATACAAACACATAAATTACACTCTAAGGGGCTGCTTACATGACACCGTGTTTTGGCCGTTCATTTACATGACAACAGCATTTTGGGTGCCTGAAAACACAAACTTTTGAAAACAGATTTCAAAGTGAAAAGGTCTCCGTGTAAACAATAAAAACGTGAATCTGTGAAAACAATGACGTTATGCACATGAGTATTATGTGTTCAATCTAGTGTTTCGTTGCCATTTACTGGCCTGGCAGCAGAATACAGTGTTTTTAGTCGTTTTTGCAGATTTGTTTGAATGGGGATTGTTTTGACAATGGTGTCATCTGTACGCGGAAAACTTAAGGAAACACTTTAAGCATATCGTTGTTGTGTAAACGAAGCCTAATTGTAATTACTAAATTACTTTTTATTATAATAAAGTTGTAAAACTAACTTTATAATGACAGTTATATTTCTACTCCAATTAATTTTTTTTATAAAAATTGAAATGATGGCTGTCATTAAAACTTGACAGATTCATTCAAACATATTAAATACAGAAGAACAGCACAGCAGACTTTTCCCTCCACAGATGCACGTCTGTAAATTAGGGAATGAACTTGCGCTCCCGGGGGCGGTTCAGCAAAAAGAGGAGGCGTGTTCCGGCGCAAATGTTCCCTGATGCTATTTTGCAGTTCCAGAAAACAATTCCACCACAGACCAGGAAAAACCTAGTCTAAAGTCAGTGGCGCGTTATTTAGATGCTATTTTTAGGGCGCATGCTTGGCCATAACGTTAGCGTGTGCACAACCCGCATACACTTTGCTTCTCTCATCTACACAGACGCAGCAGTTGCCATTTTTGCAAACCATACATAATTACAAGGAAAAATATTCCACACGAGGGAAATCATTGTGGTGTCCTTGAAGATGTGAAAAAATAGGCATAAATCTAGCTTACACATTTACCCAAATAATTATACGCCTGTTTAACCGAAGCTAATTTGGGTGGGTTTCTCCCATCCCCATACAATGTCACTTCTCTGTCTTTTACGGCCCTGACGAGAACGTCGGTCTCCTCGGCTGTGAACCGCTCCTGGCAAATCCGCTGTTATAATAGCATCCGCCATGGAACAAGTGCGCCTGCTTTTAAAGGGAATGTGAGATGACGCTCTATTTGGTTTATTTCATGTTACGACCCCTGGACTTTAAAGGGGTCTTATCATATTTGAGACAGTGAAAAATCCTCAACTGGTGGAAGAAACATTGAGTGAAATTATGTGAGCTTTAAAATTTAAATGCTACTAAAGTGTAGACTTTTTCCATGTACATTGTAAAAGGTGTACATGTGCTTTCAGTTTAATTCTGAGAATTTTGCTCATGCAGGAAAGTTTATGTACACTGTAAAACCCCAAAAGTTAAGCTAACTCATTTCATTTGAGGACACCGATAACCTCAATTTAATTAAGTTTATAAAAAACAATAGTTATGAGCACTCTGATCTAATCAATTCCACTAAAACAAAGATATTTCTTAATTCACAATTAAACTTTACACTGCATTCAGATATCTTATATAGCTGAAACTTAACTATATTGAGTAAAAACAGTGAAATTACAAACTTTAAATGAACTTTTAAGCGCTTTTAGTTACTGCTAGCTCACAATATCACACACAAAGTCAAATCCTATAAATTAAGCTAACTCATTACACATGAGGACACTGATTACCTTAATTTATTTAATTTGAAAAACTAAAAGAAGATATACATTGCCGTCAAGAAGTTAAGCGATTAATTAAGTGACTAATTAAGTGATGATTGAGGATTAGTAATGAACACCTGCTGTTAACAAGCAGAATCACTGAAGGAAAGAAAAACGCAAGAACTGTCTTCAGACTCAGCCTTATGAAACTGAAGATAAAAGAAGATATTAAAGGGGTGGTATAATACCCTTTTAATAAGATGCAAAATAAGTATCTGATGTCCCCAGAGTGTGTATGGTAAGTTTTAACTCAAACTACACCACAGATATTTTTATATAACATGTTAAAATTGTCACTTTTTGAGGGTGAGCAAAATTGCATCGTTTTTGTGTCTGTCCCTTTAAATGCAAATGAGCTGCTGCTCCCGGCACAGAGAGCGGAGCTTCAACAGCTTGTGTCCTTTTACCTCAAACAGACATGAACTGAAAATTTCTAAAACGTTTAGCCTTTTATGTTCAAACCGGAGTCAGACAAAGATGGAGAGACTCAAGAAGAAGTGACAACATGTAGACAACATTTCTGAATGGTTAGTTGAATTTATGTAGCTTATGTGTAGTTATCTTCTAATCATTGATTAGCATATTTGGGGTGGGGTTTATGTAAATTTCAGGGTTAGTGACATCACTAACACGGGAGGAATGTCATGTAGTCCCTACCAGTCATTTGTTGTTGTCCTTAAAAAGCAATTTCTGTAAAATATCATCCTTTGCTTTGAACTTTGACTTTGCAGATGTTGTTTATGCTCAAACAGCAACATTACACTAAAGTTAGAAAAGTGAAATCATAATCAACCACCCCTTTAAATCTCTCAAGATCTCAGCAGAGGAGGATTAAACAACTCCACAAATAGCATTACCAGCTTCACTTATTACTAACAAGTGTGACTGTTTTTCTGTCATACGTCTACAGAAGTTCTTAAAATAATTAACAGAGGTTTAGAAGATGATGATTTACTGAGTTTCGTTTAAGGTCACCATATTGGAGATTAGCGGTTGCTTTAGTTGGGCTCTAGACCCTTGCAAATAAGTTTTTCTTTGGCTGCTGTAACACATTTGCTATGGCACAAAAGCCAAAAGAAAGTATGATCAGGTGTCGATGGTTGTGCTTTGATGATGAAAATCATTATTTAGTGACTTGATTCACTTGATTCTACTGTAAGATCTATTTTGTGACAATCAGATTTTAAAAACATCTATGGTCAGTGTTGTGACCATCAGATAAAATGAAGGATTTTTCAAATAGTGTGTGCAGAAAAAGTTTTCATCTATGGCATTACATAGACTAACATAGACATCAAGAATCAGCATATGAATCTCAACAATGGTGACCATTAAAAGGTGATTAATGCCGCAATGCATGCTGGGAGCCATGGATAAGTTTTGTATTATGATAGTACCCAGCATGCATTGCAGCATGAATCGTTTTTTAATGGTCACCATTGTTGAGATTCCACCAGATTGCTTGCTCAACGTTTAAATAGTTCAGTGTTCACCCCCAAATTGCATTTGTGTTCCATTATGTCGTTTGAGTTGCCTAATTAATTTTTTGTTGGAAATAAAAAAAAAATTAAGGCAGATGTGTGTTATTTACACATTGGAAATGAATGGGAGATGAATTCCATCTAGTGAAAACTTTTGGTACTGCAGCCAAACAAAATCTTACTGAAAGCTATTTTTTTTTAGATATCAAGCTCAAATTTGGAACACAACTTGTTTTATGGCTATGGCAGTTTTAGAGTAAAACATGATTTTGAAAAATTATTTCATGTAAAAATTTTAAATTGTATTTTTGTGCATTTTTCATAACAATACACTTAAAATTCTGTTACTTTTTTAAGTTCACTTTTTTCACTTCAGCAATAATTTGCCACGCGTCAACTTTAAAAAGAGATCAAATTTAAGTATGTGCTTTAAAGCATTCAAGATTTACAACAGTTTAAGTTGGAAATTTAATTTTCAGGTCTCAAAAAGTGAATAAATGGATTATAAATACAGAGTAAATATAATTTAGCATAAAAAATCCCCTAAAAATACAAAATGTTCAATAAAAAACACTATCAAACTAAAATATAGTACATTAATTTCATTGGCAAAAAATAAATAAAGAAATCTGTCATTTTTGACCGACACGTGAGGACCTCTAGATTAATTGTCCTTTGAGAGACTAAGAGCTGTTTTAACATGAACCCATTGTAATAACAAACAGATAATTTACCAATTAGTGTTGGGGCTGACGGTCTTTTATGTGTGGTGGTTTAGACTACGACATGCACTCAGCTATTTACCCATTTAAACAAATGTGTGCCTTATTTCCCCAGAGTTCATTTGAGTGCTGAGAAACAGATATGATCTTGTGGCAGCAGCATTGCAAAGAGACACTTTCACTCTAATGGCCCAAAGTGTTTCTCTCTTCTCACTTCAGTCTCCCGCAGTGGAATGATTGTCTGACAGTTTGAAACTGACATTTCTTATCAAGCAATACATGGAGTTGGTGGGAAATGAGACTCCACCCCTGAGATATGAAAGAGGCTTTGTGCAGTTCATTAGAATGTCCCGTAATGTTCAGCTCCACCTGTGAGACCAAGACAGCCTGAAACAGTTGAATGGTTTCCAGAGACTGTCATTCCAACAAGAGCAAGAAACAGGCTTGAGTTCAAATGACACTACTGGATGTTTTAAGCACAGAAACATTGACGATGAATAATTTTAAGACCCTTCACACTGATAAATAGTAAATTCAAACTATGCAATGAGGAGGGGCAGCTTTTTTTTAACAAACATTCTCAAATTTCATGGGACTGATATTCGTGAACACAATAGACAATAGGCAACTGGCACGGGTAAGCGATAGCAAATGATGGTTTATGTTACCAATACCACTAAATGGTAAGACAATCCACATCACTATATACTCTATAGAGAGGACACAGCTACAACATCTGTGAGTCATTTCAAAGCTTATTGACTGACCTTGAGAAACTCACCATGCATCAATCACACACACACACACACACACACACACACACACACACACACACACACACACACACACACACACACACACACACACACATTGTGTATTCATGTTTTATGGGGACTTTCCAAAGACATAATGGTTGTTATACTGTACAAACTGTATATTCTATCCCCTTACACTAACCCTACCCCTAAACCCACCCATCACACAAACCTTTCTGCATTTTTAGATTTTCAAAAAAACACATTTCGTATGATTTCTAAGCTGTTTTCCTCATGGGGACCAAAAAATTTCCCCACAAGGACAAAGATTTTGGATATTGCCATCTATGTAAGGACATTTTGTCCCTATAACGCAGGGTCTGATGTACTAATATCAAACATGCTATTGTTGTTGTATGTTGAGGAACCAAATCAATCAAAGCCTCTTGCTTGAATCCAAATGCACAAGATGATTCTAGTATAAACTGTGTCAGAATTCAGCCTCAGCTATTAGCAATTACTGCACATCAGCAAAGTGTCTATATAAGCCAAGATTAATATGATCTCCTTGACTATATGGCATTGGCAAAAAAAATTGTCTTTTAGTGCTTTGAGGTAATCTATTTGTGCATATTAGGGCACTCGTATTATAAAGAGTTCCCAATTATGCTTTAGCACATAATCACTCTACAATCTTTCTCATGAAATGGACCAGAAAAATTTAACTCACAGGAATATTGACGTTGCCGATAAAACGTATTCTAGAATGTATGTATCGCCGGCTTCTGACTAAAACTTTCAATCTGAAATTCATGGTCCGTGGATGTAACTACTAAAGTCTCTCAGATAATTAAAATAAGGAAAAGTTATCTGAAATGTGATGCACTGACTTCCTGTTTCAATAGAAAATATGCAGAGGAAAACTATTTCATGGGGTCTTTAGGTAATTCGGTTTTTCAAGATTGAAGTCATGTACTATGACTGGTTATTCCTGAACTCGACAATGATAGTTTTGCTCTACACAAGGAGTGTCCATTCCTGGTCCTGGAGGGTCACTGTCCTGCAAAGTTTAGCTCCGACCCCAATTAAACACACGTGAACCAGCTCTTACTAGGCATACTAGAAACTTCCAGGCAGGTGTGTTGAGGCAAGGTCGAGCTAAACTCTGCAGGACAGAGTTTTAAACGGTAGATAGTCATCACAAAAACTTTAAAACCAAAATATTTGTTTAGATATCCCATGCTGCTTTGCAAGAGCTCTAAGTAATGTGAACACAATTATGTTGCAAATGACCTCTACCTGTGACTAGTCATTAAAAATAACTACCACATTTTCAGTTTAAAAACCCCAGAGCTGAGGGATCATTATTCGGGCTGTGGATCTGAAGGACACCTGTGAAAATGAGGCATAAAGTAATTGTAGATTAACTACAAATGCATAAATTAAGGAAAGAGTACAAAACAGCATCCAAGTGCTGAGATGTCCCATTGGGCGCTGTTTGTTCAATTATCAGGAAGTGGAAGTTACATCAAGGTACACAGATAGTGCCTAGGAAAGGCTTTCACTCAAAACTCTCAGTGGGAACATAAAAGAGAAGCCAGTGATCACTTTAAAGGAGTTACAGAGAGGTGTTTTTGAGAATGGATAAAAGACACACCACTACAAACATATTGAAGCTGAACAACATGCAAAGCTGGGACATAGACATCCCAAAAGACCTAAAGCTGGCTTTACTGAAATAGAAAGCGTCTGCATTTATCAAAATGAGGATTGAATACAAAAACATTTATTTATTTGTTTGTTTGTTTGAACTACAATTCATATATGTAAATTAACTGAATGTACCTCAACTATGATGTGCATGTAGTTATTTTCTGAATTTAAATTAAATTTGGTTAAAGGTGCAGTAAGCAATTTCTGAGAAACACTTGATATTTGAATTCAGCCCAATAATACACTGCCCTCCCTTCATTGCTCCACTCCCAAAATGCAATGTTATAGTGGATGTCTCTTTATAATAGCTGAAACAAAGCAAATTAATGATTCACATTAAGCGAAGATGACAATCGAACAACAAGAAAGAACAAAAAAAAAAATGATATAGAGTACACTGAGTATACAAGCAAGAGTTGGTTGTTAGTCTCCAGCAGCACAGCAGCTCCAGATGAACAACAACACTCAAAACTGTCCTGTTACTAGAGCTAACGTTACAACAACAGCATATCTTGGTCCTTTGAAACATTATTCACATATGGAGCAGGAACAACACAACCCTGCGTCTGTTTTCAGGCCTTGCCGCTTCGGCGCTGGAAAGCTTTTCTAATATTAACGTGGGTCCTAAAGCTCTTGCCTGATCATAACCCTTCTTTTTCTAGTGATGTTCCTTTGATCCTTTCTCTTTTGTAATGTCTCTCAGCCATCTCTCATTCTACAGGTTTCTTTAAATCTCCCTCTTGCTTACTGTTTCTCCTACCCCATTATGAGTGGACACGCCCCCCACTGCTGATTGAAACACTCATGCATCTAGCTGGCAGAGTGCCAAAACTTCGCCTCCGCCTTCAGCACCGACCTAAACACGGTCAAGCCAACGCTGGACTAATATACTGTATCTATGGAGGTATTTTGTCATGTCAAATGTATTAATAATGCCATCAGAATGCAACCAAAGCACAGGATAGCAATAAGTAGATGGCTATAAATAATTGTAAATCATACAAAATAAATGCCATGATCTCTAGATTTTATACAGGTGTTACTATAATGGTTGTGTTAATGGTGATCAGCAACCAAATATTGATAATGTGGAAGTTACTGCCTTTTGCCTTGGCATGACTTCTCACTTTTTGCTGACAATACAAAGGCAGAGTACAGTAACTTTAAAATAGTGGTCAAAAGTCAAGTTTGAGCTCAAGATTTTTTTATGTATATAATTTTCATTACTAAAACATCTATTTGCCAGATTTCCAGTGCCCTACCTATAATTAATTTGGCGGGACAACTAAAAATCTTTAAAGTCATTTTTCTCAGTTCCACACTCTAGCGAGTTAAGGTCTTTTGCCTTTGTAGGGCAGTACTGCTGATTGGCTACAAGTGTATTTTGCTGCTCGGTCCGATCCACTTTCAACAGCGTTTCTCAGAAATCGCTTATTACACCTTTAAATAAAAATGTCAACATGAGAACTGGTTAGGGTCAGTCTTGATAAACAATCATAGAGAAAATCATCTAAGACAACAATAGTTCAGGTTGTAAAATATCAGGTTGTGCGGAAATAAATAAACATTATAAATTAATAATTCATGACATTTGTAAAATAAAATACTTTTACCATGTAATATTTATTTATTTAATTATTTAAATCATATACTTTTATCATACTTTTCACTTGATGGTTTTCACATGACATTTTTTGAGACATTAAATGGAAACTTTTCTTGAACATGGTCGAACAAAATTATTAAACCATACCAAAACAACATGTCTACAAAGAGTGCACTTCTAAGGACTCGGCACGTGTTTTAAACTAGATTATTTTTTTAATATTTTTTTTATTTTGTCCACTTTGTGGACACTTTTATGTCACCTACCCTTTGGGGGGGGAAAAACTTACATTAAACTGTTTGTAAAGCAATAAAATGAATTTGTCAAGGGCCTGACACCTTTGCAAGGACGTGTGCATGGATGCGAATAGTCGACAAAACATCACACACCTAATTCACTGTTAATTTCCTTTCATCCTCTTACAGATCAAATCAAATTCTGTTTACTTGCCAAATGTTCCCCATCAAGGGTCAAAGAACACAACAAACTCAGCAAATGTGAAATCCGGAGAGGCATAGACATCCACAGCATGGAGTCGGCCGTGACTGTGGACAGTCAATGGGTGTGTTGTGAAGCACATATTGATCGCGGCGACTCGCATAGTGATTTATCTCGATTAGTGAGACGCCCCAGGAGCAGCACAGCATCAAGCATCAACAATGAGACACGACCCATTTTTAATTGATCAGGCTCATCATACTCGGGTTGAATATAACAGTCTAACAGGATTGAGCCAAGCTGAATCGCAGCATGTGCTCACATTCAATCATTACCACCAACACTTGGCTTGTGTACGACTGTACAATGGATTTCTCAAGGGGCTGTGCTCTGGAACGACGCCAGGGTGCTATCAGTTTGATCTAATTAGAGAAGCTTTTAATCATAGAGCCACAGGAGCTCAATGTTTGCTGAGGTACCATTCAGCAAGCTTAAAGAGCTTCAGAGAAGCATTCTGTTGCCATCAATAACCACAGAATAAGTAATAGTTGTACACTGTAAAAAAAAAAAAGTTGTAAAATAAAACAAAGATAAGCCTGTTGAAGTACAAGGATATACTATGTCAGTCTTTCTACTTCAAAATGCAACACTTTATTCAATGTTACTTGCCATTTCTTTGTAATTAATTGTGAAATTTACTAGCAATTTATAGGTGAAAATTGTTCCTACACCAAATTATTTTGTTTTACGTAGAGATGCACCGATGCCGATATTTTAACTTTCTTAAGGAAAAAAATCTCTTCCAAATAATGCTGCAGACTATACAGGGAACCCTCTCATTTGGTGCATTCCTATAATATTAGACGTTAGAGTTAAAAAACAGAGCTATTATATTCAACTGCTATTTATTTTCAGATATAATTATTACACTCAAATAAAAACTGAAATGTTTGTATGCAACTCAGTTGGATATAAGGAAGTTTTCATAAACACTTGTCTTCATGGCAAATTTATTCAAACCTACAAATCATTGACAGTAAATAAGCTCCTGTCTAATGTTTATTTATCGCTAACTATTGAATTATGAACCTTGGATAACTTTTCTGAGGTGAATGCAATGTTACATGACATTGATCACAAGCTGTTTTATTGACGCCTTCCTGCGATTGAAACACTGATTAAACGATTGGAAGAAATGTGATTCATTTCGGTGAGCTGTATTGTATTTTTCAACATACCTTCTGATGTTCATGCATGTTTTTCGAGCTATAACTTGTGTTAAAGTGGATCAGCGATCTGTCACACCACATTTAAGAATGGCAAAAAGCCATTTATTGTTTGAATTTCATGATAAAATGGGCAGAATTTCAATGCTGAGACTTAAGTACTTAAGACCTAAGTAACAAAGCGCAAAGCTCTTTGCGATTATTGGATGGGAATCGCGCAACAATGCATTTTTGAGTAGGGAAGACCGCAGACCTGGCAACCCTGGCTTAAGCTAAGGGTGATTCATAGGGTAAAATAGAGCCTACTTTAGCATCACTATTTTTTTAGGTTTTCTTCACACACAGTATGAGTTGCAGTCTAAAAATGTTTTGCTACCCGCCCTTTGATTGGCAGGATAAAATCGACACTGATCATTGGCTGTTTTTAAACAATCAGCAGATACTGTAGTGAAAATAATTGCTTTTATCGGCCGATACATCTCTAATTTGAAGCGGATGTCATAATAAATGTCAGTAGTCAAGGGAGATTTTAAAATGAGCGGTTCATTCATAAATCCGCAATATCGTAACTTCATGCTGTGGAAATACAAATCGGAAGACAGAACACAACGAGCACTGCGCTGAAAAGGGGCGGAGCTACATAAGGTCTATAAGAAGTATTTTAATTATTTGGTAAAATCATCATATCTAACACTAACTCTCTCTAAGTACTAGATATTTTGAAGTCTCAACATTCAATTTACATTCAATCATGTTAACTAAGGGGTACTTCAAATTCAGTTTAGTAATTTTTTATTTGGCACGCAACATTATCTTAAAAGTTAAAAAGATAAAATGAACCCGTTTACATCAGTTTACTTACTAATGTTTATAACTCATACATGATGCATTTCATGTATAAAGGTGCATTTTATATCAATTTTAATCCCTGCATGAATTCCACAGAAGAATGACAGCATAAAGCTTAGCAATACATGCTTCTGTCCAAAATATCGAAGGGAAAATAAATCCACACAAATAACCAATTATTATAACATGTATTATCAACTCTTATCAAGGTAACTCTATTCATTAAGAAGTGCATAAAAATGCATAAAACCTAATTTAAGTCTCTAATAACATATGTAATATATGATAATGAATATATTAAAAAGCTAAATCTGTATATTTTTTCTTTGAGTAAAATAATCAACTCCCTGTGTCTTCGACAAAAATTATCTTCGAAATATGAACAGCATCCCTCAGATGTGGGTCGGGCATCTTTACTAATAGCCGTTTCAGTGATGTAACATCAGTCCCACCAGGGGCCTTGAATCTGCCCCTCCCACACAAGGGCCACAATGGAGCCAAACCGTTCAGTGTAAGAGGATGGAGAGAGAAGCCTTGATCAGCATGTATAATACATACTGCATGTAAACACCCACAGAGCGAGATCAAGGAACCGCTCTCACTGTCTTTTTTTGGGGATATGGGGATCCTTCCTCTAAGAGCTGTAACCGGTTGCTAAGCAACACACAGGATCTGCTACTGTATGTCAATGGCATTGTAGCATTGATTTACAGTAGGTCTCCAACAATTATACCAGAGCATATCTTATTGCTGAACAGAGAGATGTTGAAAAGAGCTATTATCACGGGTATCATGCACAAAGAAGGAGCAATGCGAACATTAATTTTTTTTTTACACTGAATGTACAAAATAAAAATAAAAATAAAAACCTATAAAATGTGACCTTGAAAAGCATGTGCTCCAACGGGTTTCATGCTCACAACAACCCCATACTAGTTCAGGTCATTGACCCTGTGGTGATTTTATGATGCTTCTTGCACGTTTCACAACAGTAGCCGCGTTTCCATTACCCTTCAAATTGCGCAAATTGAAATTGCGAATTGAAAATACGCTCAATGGAAACACGTCATTTTCGCAAAAACTCACATTTATGCTCGCATGAGGTGGTTTTTCAGGCAATTTGAAAAATGAGTATTTCACAAAACTGCAAAGGAAACAGTTTTTGTGCATTTACAGGTCACCTGACGTAGATGACAAGGTGTGTTTGGACAGAAGACGAGACCGAGTTCTTCATTAAACTCATAAAAGACAAAAATATTACGTGAATACTGGATTCTAAACAACAAAGAAATGCCACAATTTATCAAGACCTTGAAGCAGAAATGAGGGAGAAACACCCAGAAACATCTCATATGTGCCACTCCCAGTATAAGGGGCTTTCCTTGCCATTAATGCTTGAATAACACGCCTACGACTCCTTCTATTAAAAATAATGTCTAGTTACTGGGATATACGTAAACCTACCAACATCCGTTGCCATGATTTTTGGAATGACTTATTGAGAGGAAAAAATGAGGTTTTAGTCGCATAACATCGGTTAATGGAAACACCGTCCTTTCGCAATAGTTTTTTATCGACATTTAGAAAATATCGCAAAAGTTTTGCGCAAATCTGTAATGGAAACGCGGCTAGTGTCTGGCGTAAAAAGCGTTCAGTTTTATCTGAAACAGATGAGCGTGAATCTGGCAAGGTTTTATTACACTGGTTGTTGTACGTTTCGCGGCAGTTCAGAAATGAAAAGTCCGGTGAGTGGTACTAAAAGTTTAATATTCGCTTGTGTTTGAAAATGATGTACCACTTACACTAAACCCTACCCATTTATAGCTGGTTAACAAAAGAAAACTTAGATAAAACGCATTTGCTAAAACAACCGTGCCATTTTAGCTAGCTTTTTGAGCTCTTTTATCACAAATCCTGTTTCACATTCTGATGAAATGTACACTATGTGACTTTTGGCCCGATAGTGGTTAAAAAAACAAAAACCCATGCATTTTGTGGATGAACATTGTTTTGGTTGTGCTGCTTAAATCATACTGCTCATAAAACATTTACAACTAGTCTTAAGAGATATAACCAGTTTAGATGGAAAGGATCTCAAGCTGACTAGCTGAAGACGTTACTGTAGTTTTACCCATTTATAGACGCGGTACTTCCTTGAAAATGTCTAAAACTGAGGGATTTGAAATGTTATAAAAGCGACACAGAGATGGCATTTTTATTAAAATGTCCACCTTTCTCACTCGTTGTGACAACTAACCTCTGCCACTCCCACACTATACAATCGTCAAAGTAGCCGGAGCAACTTTTCTCTATTTACGAGACACACACGGGCGAGTGACATATTTACGCAACTTCCAGTCAAATTCACCCCACCCGTCTAAAGTATAAACACTTATAGTAGGCTTACCATAGTGAATCAAGGTAAGACAAAAACACGAAAGATGATCACATGTTCATTTTGAACAAAAAAGTTACACTGTGTACCTTTAAATGACAACAATCATGATCAGTAATCAAGATTACAATTTTGAGCAAAATAATTGTGATTTTCAGCCATTATGCAGTGTGACTAAAATATGTCTAAGTTTTCATTGACTCAAGGTACGTTTACACGACACCATAAAAACGTAAAACATTTTATGCATTTTGGCCGTTTGTTTACACGAGAACGATATTTGGGTGGCTGAAACGCAAACTTTTGAAAACAGGTTTCAAAATGCACGTTTTTGAAAACAGTCTCTGTGTAAACTAGCCAGGCTAACGTCAGACCTCTTTCTCATTGAGACGTGGTCTGGGAACCACATGTTCATTTTCTCGTATTTGAGGCGTGGTTTACGAATGCCCAGAGCCGTTTATTGGACGCTACGAATGTCTATCAAATGCGCCTGTACGTACCTCATAGCCAATCGTTTCAATTATACCAGATGACGTATGTAGAGTGACAGAAATTCGACGAGGAAGAAGACGAAATAAACTTGCGTTCTAAACTACTTAGAACACTATCTACGGCTGATTCGAAAGGTAACTTCGCATCTGATGCCATGTTAGATCCATAAATATAAACAAACTGCTTCGGTGTGTCGCATAGACGTCGTCATCGTCTTACTGCTCCCTCCCCGTTCTGTGATTGGTTCCCTTTTTGAGGGGAAAATCTAGTCCATGGTATCCAGGCTGCCTAGCAGCGTGAATAAAATCGCGCTGTGCTCAAGGCAGTATGGGGAAACCCAGGCTATGTGTAAACAACAAAAATTTGAATCTCTGAAGACGATGAGGTCACGCAGGCGTATTACGTGTTCAGTCTATAGTGTTTCATCGCCATCTAATGGCCTGGCAGCCGAATACAGAATTTTTGTGGATCCATGTGAATAGGGATAATTTTGACAATGGTGTCGTCTCAAAGGAAAAACGTCTCCATTTTAAGTATTTTGTTGTCGTGTAAACGTACCCTCAAACTATAGACTAAAATTCCCAAATAAAACTAGACTAAACAGGATAAGTATGGTTAAACCTAAAAAAGGACATTTGACTAAATTTAAAGAAGCGCAGGACTGTAGACCTATGCCAACACACCACTGCTTTATATAGCCTGTGGCTGGATGAGTGTCCACTCAGTGTCTCTCAGCCATCCTGCTTTCTCTCAGACCAGCTGCTATAGGGAGGACTGAAGACCTTATCATGCCTGTCTGCTCCACACACACACACACACACACACACACACACACACACACACACACACACACACACACACACACACACACACACACACACACACACACACACACACACACACACACACACACACACACACACAGCTGGGTCTATCCCAGGATCCCACACTTTGGAATCAGGCTCCAACACATTTAGTTTCAGGTTATGTCACACCTGTGCTGTGCTTTATCAGATACACAGTTGTTTAACTGGATATTTCACACAAAAGTCATTGTTTTAAAACCTGCTAGATATTCATTAATATGTGATAAGAAGTTGGGGTATAAAAAGTATAGAGAAATTCCATTTAGGTGAAGGTATAGATACTGCATTAAATGTTATTCATTTAAACATCAAAGTATGTAACCCAAAGCATACTTGCGTGAAGGTTAAAAAGGTTTTACATTAATTTAACTTACACTACCAGTCAAAAGTTTGAAATAATTACATAAATATGAAGCAGCTCAACTGTTTAACATTAATAATAATACAAAATATATATTGAGTCTCAAATCAGCATATTAGAATGATTTCTGAAGGATCATGTGACACTGAAGACTGGAGTAATGATGTTGAAAATCAGCTTTGTCATCACAGGAATAAATTACATTTTGAAATATATTCAAATACAAAACAGTTATTTGGAATTGTAATAATATTTCACAATATTACTGTTTTAACTGTAATAATGCAACCTTGTTGAGCATAAGAGAGTTATAGTGTAAGTATAAAAATACTTTTTACAAGTACATTTTTCTTTGCTTAAGAAATAGTCTGATGAAATCAAGAGACATACTGTAGGAGATTTGCACAAACTTTGCAGAGTAACCTACATTTCTAAGATTGTCCTCAATTTCTCAAAGACTTTGTACAGAAACTATACATCTTTATAGTTTAAATATAGTTTATACAGTGGCTGTTTATGGTGGCCATTTTTATTTACAGGACAATAGAGGTGGGTGGGCGAGAGAGGGGAAATGGGGTCGGGACATGATGACCCAGTCCAGAGTCAAACCCATACCCTGTGGGCCAGTCCTCTTCAAGAGCAAGTGCACTCACTTCCGCACCACTGCTCAGACACTCAAGCCAATTTTGCCCATCGTAAAACGCATTGCTTCAGGACAGAAGCTCTGTTTTTGGCTGCTGATATTGTGCTGAGTTATGAAACTTCTCTTCACAAGGACAAATGATAATAGTCAAAAGTTAAAGGTAGGGTAGGCAATTTCGGAGAGGCTAGCAATAGCAAGCTAGCTTTGGAAGCATAAGATCGAGCGATTTTTGCAGGTTGTGCAAAAAAAACAAACACATGAAAGTGAGTGGTATTTACACCCACTCGAGCGATTTGTTTGCTATACTGAAGAAGCCATTGAGCATCGTCGAGAGGTTAAAAGGAATTGGATTGGATTAAACCCACCAATAGTGCGCCAGGTGGATAAGCCTGTTTGTGATTGGTCCTTGCAAATTTGTAACGGAAGCAGGATAGAAGAATGTACAGGCTTCCAGCCTGAGCTGCAGGGCGAAATCAAATCACCGGCAGATCGGGCTGGGTTTACCCAGTCTAACCCTACCTTTAAATAAAACAATTTAATTAGCTTGTTAGCTCAGTAGCGGGAGGGAAGATACTGATATGTGTGCAAGAAGCGAGAGCAAGAAATGACTTGTGCGACTTCTGCACATTACGCAAACCTGCAATAATTAAATGTTTACTAATACAAATATACAGCACTTTATGTATTTAATCTTGTTAACCAATGTCTTTGCTGCTGACCTTCGATTATTCAATTTAACCATACCAATAAGTAAAAATTACTTAAAATAAACATCCCATAAATTTGTGTTTCATTTTTTGCTTTTATTGCTGAAGTGTGTTGAACCTTCTTCTCCTGCATCCTGTTCTTCACCAATCCAGAACAGCAGCAGAGCTGAAAGGTTTGTTTGAACTGTGCCCTCTACTGTACAGGCGTGGATTTGCATTTACTTCAGCCTGAGACTTATTCATTTCACTTTTGGTTTGAAAGGGTCTTTATATTTGTCAAAAATACAACATCTGTTTGTTTGTTTTTTGTTTTTAAAACCAAGCAAGCAAGCCCAGCTAATAAAAAGTAACACAATGCATTACTTTCCAAAAGTAACACTGTAGTTACTTTTTTAGGGACTAACACAATATTGTAATGCATTACTTTTAAAAGTAACTTTCCTCAACACTGGTCACAATCTCTGCCTTTTGTAACTAAGCAGTTACCCAAAACAATGCACACATTTCTCAATGCAAAGCCAGCTTTTGCAACACTCTTGATGTCAACATTTCATCAATGATATATATATATATATATATTAACCAACACAAGTTTAAAAAAAATGATAGACTGCTATGAGACTAAACTGCAAAAAAAAAAGAAAAAAAAAAGTTCCATCATCCCTAGAGTACTACGATGAATTACCATAATTTGAGTCACTCTCGTCCTCTGTGATTGCAGCTTCTGTTCTGATCTTTGGCCCGAAACATGAGGGAAAAACATAAAAGTGCGCATCAGTCTACGTATGGGTCGAAGTAAACGTTGAAAACTATGTTATTGTGCTAATTATTATAGTAAAAGTCTTAATAATGATGATAATAATACTAAATGGAATCTCAAACACAAAATTATATCAGAAGTGCATATTAAATCTTAGCATATAGAAAGACATGCAGTTATTATTGCAGTATTTTGCTAGCACACACCTTAAGGCTCCACTTTAAATTCTACAATTATTTTCTTATAAGATCTAAGAAAGACTCAATTTCATAATAAATATTGAATCTGTTTGTAGTAAGCGATTGAAGGTGTAATTTCAAATGGCTACATGTACTACATGCAGATTTGGACAAAGTTATGAAATTTGTAAGGCTCTCTTCCAATAGGAGTTGGAATTTGAATTAAAATGGCCAATATTCCCCAAAAGCTGATCCAGTGTATTTATACTAGGTAATGAATTGTAGTGTCTCAATAGCCAGAAAAAAAACCTACGCCAGCACTCCTGGGAGTCCACCCATGCGAACAAGGTAATGAAGTTGTCACATTAAGATCGAAAGACTTTGCAGCTTACATTTGAGCGAAACCTCGAGCCCTGAAGCAAAGCCCAATGCTACATGAATTATAGCTTTAGCTATGTTATAAATGTATAAATGTGGAAAAATCTTTGTGTTTGTTCACCCCTAGAGCCAATAATGTTGCAATAACAGTTGCAGTGTCAGTAATGTTGGCAGAAGGACTCTGTATCTGGACTGTCTCTGATGGAACACAGATAAATATCCTTGCAGAAGCAACTAGAGTCCAATAACTGGCTGGCACAGAGGACATTTCTAACTACTCTTTTGGAGATCATTGATACAGTACAAGCCTTATGGTTGCACTCATCTGATAACAACTCTTCATTCACTACCACTCAAAGGTTTGGAACAATTCAGATTTTTAAAATGTTTTTAAAAAAAGACTCTTATGTTAATCAAGACTGCATTTATATGATGATCAGAATATTAGAATGATTTCTGAAGGATCAAGTGACTCTGAAGACTGGAGTAATGACGCTGAAAATTCAAATAAATACAGCCTTGATGAGCATAAGAGGCTAAAAACATTAAAGAATATAATTTATTCCAAACTTTTGACTGGTAGTGTATACCACAAAGATATATTTCAAATTATTTTATCTTTTTATTCTATAACTTCAGCATCATCAAGCAGAAAAATCCTAGTAGCAACATCCTTTGTTTTAATCAAAATCCTGGCACAAACTTAAAGCTTCCTTTAAAATGTACTGATATTCACATTTCTATTACCTTAACCCTACGCATAAAGGGGATCAAATTGACCCAACAGGGTGATTTTTTGAAATATTTAATTAATAAAAACAATTATTTATTTGATTATCCATGAATTCCTCAAACAACTTGTTTCCGACCCTATTATTTTTCATATTTTGTGGTCATAGAAATGTACATTTGTGTATCACTACCCCAAGAATGCATATGTAAGGGTTATGTTTAGTTCTGTTAGTTAATTTGTGTTTGCGCTGGGTTTTGTTCCGTTCCTGTTTGCCTGTTTTCCCAGTGATTGTTTGTTTCTATGGTTACCAATGAGTTTATTGTTTAGTCCCACCTGTCTCTTGTTTAGCTCCTAATTATCCCTGAGTTCTTTCTTTGTCTTGCACTGTACCTCTATTACATGTTCTCCAGAGAACTTATGTGTGGATTATCTTGTTTTATGTTTAGTACTGCACAAAATGTAGTGCAGTAGTGGGTAATTTTTTTTTTAAATTGAGATTTATACATCACCTAAAAGCTAAATAAATAAGCTTTTCATTGACGTATGGTTTGTTAGGATAGCACAATATTTGGCCGAGATGCAACTATTTGAAAATCTGGAATCTGAGGGTGCAAAAAAAATCTAAACATTGAGAAAATCGCCTTTAAAGTTGTCCATTTATGTTTGTGATTGTGCTGCTTTCACATTCACATAAATGTTTTATATATTTACGTTAGGAAATGTACAAAATATCTTCATGGAACATGATCTTTACTCAATATCCTAATGATTTTTGGCATAAAAGAAAAATATATCATTTTGACTCATACTGTTTTGAAGCAGGAGACTGAGACGGATCCATGTGCAACGTTTTATTAATGGTTAGAGTGAAGGTAAAGGGTTAAGGGGAAAAGAGGGCAAGGTAGCTGGTACAGTCCGTTCTCAATGGTCAGGCAGGCTTAGTTCAGGGCAGGCGGCGTGAATCGAAGTCGGGTCACAGGCAGAGGTTCACTTGGCAGGCTGCACAGAATCAGAGTCGTTAGGACAAGCAGGGGTTCCAGAAATCAGAGATAGGTTATATAGATTATCACAGAATGCTCAGATATGCAACACAGTAGTGGAACAATACTTCGCAAGGAACACTGAGCTGATGAGCCAGATATACGCTAGAGCCCAGCGCTCATTGCGAACAGGTGCATCGATCATCAGCGCACAAATGGCCAAACTAGGCCAAGTATGCATACTCAGTATTCAGGGGACGGCGCTCGAGACTGAATAACAGGCATGTCACTGGACGCCGTAACAGAGCCCCCTCCCTGGGAGCGACTCCTGGCGCGAAAACCCTGACGGCGGCGAGGTCTGCCGCGGGGACGAGGAGCGGGTTTGTTTGGGTGATCATGATGAAATACTTGAACGAGCAAAGGATCCAGAATGTCTTTTGAGTCCACCCAGGAGCGTTCTTCCGGACCAAAGCCCTCCCATTCTACAAGATACTGTAAACGCCCGCCCCGACGTCTAGAATCCAGCAGATGGCGCACACGGTACGCCTCTTCGCCCTCTATCAGGATGGGCTGGGAACGGGGATCCTCAGACTCTACATTTCTGACTGTGGAAGGTGCAGTGGCTGGCTTCAATAGAGAAACATGAAATGTGGGAGCAATGCGGAGCTGACGGGGCAGGGCAAGGCGGAAAGACACTGGGGTAATTTGCCGTATAATCCTGTAGGGACCCATGAATTTAGGGCTGAGTTTCTTGCTGGGCAGATTGAGTCGGAAATCCCGGGTGGATAACCACACCCACTGATAGACGGGACCAGCACGGCGGTGACGATCAGCTTGTCTCTTAGTGCGATTGACGGCACGTAAAAGATGGGTGTGAGCTAGATTCCACGTCTCCTCACTGCGCTTCATCCAGTCATCCACAGCCGGTACAGTAGAGGGCTCGCCGGACCAGGGGAACAGAGGTGGCTGATAACCAAGTATGCACTTGAAAGGCGTTTGACCCGTGGAGTGCTTACAAATGGAATTTTGAGCGTATTCAGCCCACACGAGATACCGACTCCAATCCTCCTGGTGGAAATGACAGTAGGATCTTAAGAAACGGATAATCTCCTGATTGAGACGTTCAGCCTGCCCGTTAGACTGAGGGTGGTACCCAGATGTGAGGCTGACATTCACTTGGAGCATCCGGAAAAAGGCTGCCCAGACACGAGAGGTAAACTGTGGTCCGCGATCAGAGACAATGTCATCAGGTAAGCCATAGAAACGGAAGACCAGATTACAGAGGTGCTCAGCAGTTTGCAGGGCTGTGGGCAGTTTAGGCAGGGGAATAAGACGACATGCTTTTGAGAAGCGATCGACAACAGTAAGGATTGTTGTATGTCCGTCAGAAGGAGGGAGGTCAGTAATGAAATCAATGGCTATGTGTGACCATGGGCGTTGGGGTACCGGTAGAGGCTGTAGAAGACCTGCAGGTAGGAGCCGTGAAGATTTCTGGGTATTGCAGTTCTGGCATTGCTGAACGAAGTTGGTCGTGTCTTGAGGCAGTGTGGGCCACCAGTAACGGTTCCGGAGAATATGAATCGTAGTAGTGATGCCAGGGTGACCAGAGCTAGGCAGTGCATGGACGTGTTTAAGCACCTTCTCCCGGAGCGCTTCGGGCACGAACATTTTTCCTGGAGGACAGTCAGGCGGAGGTTCGGAGTTAGTGTTAACTTGTTCTAATTCAGTCTCAATATCCCACTGGATGGGACCGATGACCAGGTCAGGACGGAGAATGTTTTCGGGAGTCTGACTGGTGAGTTCAGAGTCGTACTGACGAGACAGGGAGTCAGCTTTCGTGTTCTTTGATCCAGGGCGATACGTCACAGTAAACTGGAAACGAGAAAAGAACAAAGACCACCGGGCTTGGCGTGGGTTCAATCTCTTGGCAGTTCGCAGATATTCAAGATTTTTATGGTCGGTAAACACAGTAAATGGATGAGAGGACCCCTCGAGCCAGTGCCGCCACTCTTCAAATGCAGATTTCATGGCCAGTAACTCACGGTCTCCGACGTCGTAATTCCGTTCTGCAGGGTTCAGTTTTCTGGAGTAGAATGCGCACGGATGCAATTTAGCGGGATTTCCTTGGCGCTGAGAGAGAACGGCGCCCAGGCCTGTACTGGAAGCATCAACTTCTACGATGAAGGGCCACTCTGGATTGGGGTGACGCAAGATCGGGGCAGTAGTGAAGCAGAATTTGAGCTGATTGAAAGCTTGAGTGGCGCTCTCAGTCCAGGGAAGGCGAGTGGTACCTTTACGCACCAGCGCAGTCAGCGGAGCCGCCACCGAACTGAAACCTCGGATGAACCGCCGATAAAAGTTTGCGAAGCCCAGGAAGCGCTGTAACTCTTTGAGAGTGGTAGGTTGGGGCCAATCCAGCACCGCTCTGACCTTACCATCATCCATTGCCACGCCCTCAGGACTGATGATGTAACCCAGGAATGAAGTGGATGTCTGGTGGAACTCGCACTTTTCAAACTTGGCATAAAGTTGATTTTGTATGAGTCTTTGAAGCACGGCCCGTACGTGCTGAACATGGTCCGACAAAGTGTCTGAGTACACAAGTATGTCGTCGATGTAGACAATTACATAGCGCTGAAGCATGTGTCGGAATACGTCATTCATGAATGACTGGAAAACAGCTGGACAGTTGGAAAGGCCGAACGGCATCACCAAATATTCGTAGTGGCCGGTGCTTGTGGAGAACGCTGTCTTCCATTCATCCCCCTCACGAATACGAACCAAGTTATAAGCTGAGCGCAGATCCAGTTTCGTGAAATACTTTGCTGTGCGGAGGAGCTCAAGTGCCGCGGGAACTAACGGCAGAGGATAGCGGAATTTCACAGTGCAGTCATTAAGGGCTCTGTAATCTATACATGGACGTAGACCTCCATCCTTTTTCTTAACGAAGAAAAATCCAGCTGATACAGGAGAGGTGGAAGAACGAATGAAACCCTTGGCCAACTCTTCCTGGATGTAATTCTCCATGGCTTCCGTCTCGGGCTGTGAAAGGGGGAAAATGCGTCCCCTGGGAGGCGCGGATCCGGGCATGAGTTCAATGGCACAGTCGTACTCTCGATGTGGAGGTAACTGGGTGGCTTTAACTTTGCTGAATGCTTCCTGCAAATCGCTGTACTCCGCTGGGAGACTGGAAAGAGCGGCGCTTTCACTAAGTGCTGAGATGTTTCGAACGGACAATGGTTTTACTTGGCTTAAACATTTGAAAAAGCAATCTTCACCCCAGCGAACGATCTGACCCGTGGACCATTGCAGGTGAGGATTATGTTTCCTTAGCCAGGGAAGACCCAGTATGACAGGAGTATGTGAGGCTTGAAGAACGTAAAACTGAATTTTTTCACAGTGCAGCAGTCCGGTGCGCATTTGCAGTTCCTGCGTCATATGAGTGATGCGCCCCGTGCCAAGGGGCCGTCCGTCAACGGCTTCGACTGTGAGAGGAGACGTGGAGGGAATTAGAGATATCTTGTGCTTATGAGCAAACTCTTGAGACATAAAATTCCCCGCCGCCCCAGAATCGATCAGTGCAGAAGTAAAAAATATTTGATTAATCTTTGTAAATTCAAGGGGCACAGAAACACAGGAGAGAGGATTTAGACTGTCAAGAGTTAGACTCACCGTTGTCTTTTCTTTGCGTGTGGATAGCTGGGGACAGTGCAAACGGAAGTGTCCATCTCCTCCACAGTACATGCACAGCTTTAACATCCTCCGGCGTTCACGCTCCTCCTCCGTCAACCGTGTGGCGTTAATTTGCATAGGCTCTCCAGCCTCCGATGCCAGGGGACCCGGAGAGTGCGGACTGGGGATATGGTGTGCATAAGTCGAGGAGCGGATGCCGCAACGGCGTGATCGTATGAGGTTGTCAATCTGAATGGACAAGTAAATGAACTGATCCAGGTTCCTCCCCTCATCGCGACAGGCCAGCTCAGCTTGGAGGTCGTAGTTGAGTCCCCGTCGATACACCACCTTTAAGGCGCTATCAGTCCAGTCCGTCTGCGCTGCGTAAGTGCGGAACTTGAGCGCGTAATCAGCAGCGGTACACTTCCCCTGGGTGAGCTCCAGTAGGCGGTCTTCCGATCCCTTCCCCTCCACAGAATGCTCGAAAACGGCCTTGAAGCGCTCAAGAAAGTCGGCATAAGAGGCGAAAGCGGTTCCATCCGGCCTCCAGACTGCGGTGATCCACTCCAAAGCCCGCCCCGTGAATAGAGAACAGATAAACGTAATCTTGTCCATGTCCGTAGCGTACTGAGCGGGCTGCCGGGCGAAATACATGGAACACTGAAGCATGAAACCCTTGCATTTACCTGGATCCCCTTCATATTTTTCAGGAAGAGAAATACGAGTGCTGGAGGATGCAGAGTCAGCGGCTGGCGTTGGAACTGGCGCGACTGGCACAGGGGTTTCCTCCGTGGGCTTCTGTAAACTCTGCACTGCCTTCACAAGTTCCTCTGTCAACGAGGTTAGATGGGTCAACTGACGATGGTGAGTAGCGAGTTGAGATGCTTGGGCTTTAAATGCAGTAGATAGAACGGACACTGTTGCTGGATCCTGTGGTGGCGAAGTATTCTGTTTTGAAGCAGGAGACTGAGACGGATCCATGTGCAACGTTTTATTAATGGTTAGAGTGAAGGTAAAGGGTTAAGGGGAAAAGAGGGCAAGGTAGCTGGTACAGTCCGTTCTCAATGGTCAGGCAGGCTTAGTTCAGGGCAGGCGGCGTGAATCGAAGTCGGGTCACAGGCAGAGGTTCACTTGGCAGGCTGCACAGAATCAGAGTCGTTAGGACAAGCAGGGGCTCCAGAAATCAGAGATAGGTTATATAGATTATCACAGAATGCTCAGATATGCAACACAGTAGTGGAACAATACTTCGCAAGGAACACTGAGCTGATGAGCCAGATATACGCTAGAGCCCAGCGCTCATTGCGAACAGGTGCATCGATCATCAGCGCACAAATGGCCAAACTAGGCCAAGTATGCATACTCAGTATTCAGGGGACGGCGCTCGAGACTGAATAACAGGCATGTCACTGGACGCCGTAACACATACAATGTATTGTTGGCTATTGACACAAATATACCTGTGCTACTTATGACTGGTTTTATGATCCAGGGTCACATATAGACAAGAGAAGTAAACAAACATGTTTGACAGAATTAAACATTTGTGTATCATCAGTTCTTTTAATCATTTTAT
The DNA here is from genome assembly GCF_965113295.1 of Leuciscus leuciscus. Taxonomy (NCBI): domain Eukaryota; kingdom Metazoa; phylum Chordata; class Actinopteri; order Cypriniformes; family Leuciscidae; genus Leuciscus; species Leuciscus leuciscus. The sequence goes on from NC_138743.1 coordinate 19,490,759, forward strand.
TAACAGGACACTAATTTTATGAAGAAAAGTCCAGTGTGTGTCATTTTGACATTTTTGGTTTGTGAATTCTAGGGTTAACTATGTTTTCCAAGTGTAACAGACTCTCTTTTTTTAAAATTGTGGGTTGGCTTTTCCAGTAACAAGGCTATTTTTTCAACAACGAGCAGTGAAGTGTGATAAACAGCTATTGCTATTTTTAATGTCACATTGTATTGCACACACAGCAAACGGAAGCAATAAACAAACACACTCTTTTAGTACGTTCTCTATCAAGTAGCACTGAAAAGTCTGAATCAGTTGTTTTATCAATTGTATTCAGTAAACGTTTCTCTGTTCAAATGTGCCAGATTTTTTGGGCTTATTTTTATATATATATATAAAAAAACTTTTTTTGTGAGATGAGGAAACTGGGGAGAACATTTCTGTAGAAAAAACATTAGACTTGTCTTTTCCGCAGTATTCTTTTCTGTTTAAAGACTCAATGAATCAATAAAATCAATAATTAAGAGAATGATGAAAATGTTTTAAGAAAGAGTAAACAAGCTATACCATCTGCTGCCTGCTTGACATTTGACTGCTCACAGTCCTGTCCTGCTAACAGTCCTCTCTCGTATGGCCGCTTCCAGGCGGAATCTTGTCTTCCCGTGTGAACGTGACACGCAGCCTATTGAACACCGGCAGGGCACTTGGCAATAGAGCAGGAAATGGAGGGACGCTTAAGTGTGTGGCCAAAGGACAGACAAGAAAAAGCTTGTTCTAACACATATGAATCCCATTTCACCAACAAAAAAAAAACAAAAAAAAGAAAGAGAGAAAAAAACCCTTGTGAAAAAGAAGTGTGCTTATATTGAATGTGTACTTGTAGTGTTAAATCGTAAAAGTATGTTAAAAAAATACTGTATTTGCAGATAATATAATATTAATGAAATAAAAGGCCACTTAAAGAGAGTCCACTTTCATGACTGTTTCTTTAAATGAAGTACACTTTAAAAAGTGCACTTTGTTATAATGACAAATAAAACGTTTTTGATAACCTTTTTGTTGTGCTTTTAAGAAGTACACATATTTTGATGTGTTGACTAACATACATGATTTTTGCACAATTTTAACTGGAATGTGCTATTTGACATTAAAGTTAATATATTTTAAATGTTCTAAATGGCAACTTCATCATTACAAATGTGTAATAACAAAGATATTTAAATTCATGACATTCATTATTTAAGTAGGCATACAATTTCAATAGAAATTACATTATACATTTTAATTTGCCATAAATGCTTGAAAATACATATAACAATGTACTTAAGTCCTACATAATTGGGTCAAACAGCACGCTTTAATTTCAACTAATTGCATTTAATATAAATGTAAACTTAACATTTTCATTTAATTCCAATTAACATCCAATTTAAGGTCCGAACAAAATATACATTCCAGTTCGCACTTGAGTGTATTTTTTTAAGTATATTACTTTATATAATTTATTCAATATTTATAACTTCAAAACCAAGCAGCTCTATATTGGTAAATGTGGCAGATTCGCTTGTTAAAAGCAAAGAAAAAAGTTCCGATATGAGTTCTGCACGGAGAAACTTCTTGAGTTTACTTCTTCAGATTTCAGACCGTGTGGATTCCTATTTAGATGACTGCAAGGAGATGACTGTGTTTTTCGTCTAACAAACTGTGTACATTGTGTATTTTGATTTTGTATATTATCGCAGTCAATCAAAAACCTTGTACTGTATCTCTAAAAACGCTATCTATGCTTCTGTCATTATGTTATTAACATTTGACCAAAATCAAGTGTGAACGTGTCAATTACGAGCTGCAGGCAAAACAAGTGAAATATGTCAATTTTGGTCGAAGTTGAGGTTTTCACAAAAATGTGTCCATTAAGCCCTCGTCTTGCGATCCCACTGCTCCAAATAGCAATTAAACATCTAAAATGATCTTTATTTGTACATTTTTGGAGAGGTGTACATAAATCCTTCCTTTGTTTTAATAATCCATGATAATCCATAATAAAACCCTCAGCATACGTTTGGTATCGTTGAAAAGCAAAGCATTCCAACTTTGTGAATATTCATAGCGAATTCTCGATGGCATTAGTCTGAACCAATGAAATGTGATTTTCAAACCCATGCTGATGTAAAACAAAACCAGTTTGTCGCAATAATGCCGTCGGTGATTAATCAAAACACTCCGCGCATGTATTGTGATATCATGACTATATACAACTACTTCAGTTATAATGTTCTTTTTTAAAAAGAAAGGAAAAAAATAACATAATTTTTTTTTAAATGTTTTCAAAAGACTTCTATTTTAAATAATTGCTGTTCTTTTTTTTACTTTTTATCCATCAAAGAATCCTTAAAGTATCACAGGTTTTAAAATGGCTGTAAGTAATGGCTGATGAAAATACAGCTATATAAATTACATTTTAAAGTATATTGAAATAGAAAACCATTATTTTAAATTGTAATAATATTTCACAATAGTAATTTTTTTATTATTTTTTGTGTGTGTGTGTGTGTGTGTTGTATCAAATAAATGCAGGCTTGATAAGTATCAGAGAATTCTTTCAAAACATTACAAATAGTAATTTTGCAAAACTTTGACCGGTGTATATTTTTCCTATAGATGTGGGTTTTGACTTGGTGTGTGCCAAATTTGGTGTTATTACCAAAGATTTGCTTTGGAACCTTCAGAAAACTTTATCTTGATTGTTCTCAAAATTGACTTTGCTGACGCTATCGTCGTTTTTTGTCCTTTTCCAAAAAAATCGTACTTTTTGTAGGACTTTTAATGGAGAATGTTTAAATAACAAGAACTCATTTTGCACAATTTGCTCATTCTGACTCATTTTGCCAGCACGGGTCACATATAGTGTTTCTTGAGTAAAGAAGACACTCTACTTACTCAAAGAACCATTTCTTTATTTACCCTTGCATTGCAAACCAGCAGAGACTTCGGCACTTCATGCACAATAGAAGCGGGGTGGAGTTATGAGTTATGACTGACAGTTTGAGGATTCAATGGAGTTACGAGGTTAAGTCACAAGCATTATTTAACACTTTTCATAGGTTAAATATTTGCAAAATCCACAGACAGACATGACGGGGTGACCAATAGTAAGGATTTATGAAATAAATAAAAATGACAGAATATGGAGATACAAAGTTTCTGCCTGACAGTGAAGATATTTAGCATTTCAGTAAGTATTCCAGAATTGTATCAAGTATTTCAAAGAGATTTGTACCAAAAAATATTCAATGCCTGCTGGCAGTTGAAGAATCTTCGTGTTTCTTTTCAGCTTGATGTGACACAGTCGAAGCTACACTGACCCTTCTTGCTAATTATCTGCTGAGTCATTAAGAAGAGATGGGGTAAGGGCAGATGTTACGATCTATGGCCGATGTGTCATCAGGCTTTTGTAAATCTAAATATAAATGCGAGAAGAGAACAGCCCACATCATCTGCTTCATTATGGTGGAGATTCACAATATTACAGAGGATTCGAGTGGAGCGGAGCTGGTCGCCACCCACTCCTGTTAGCTCCCACCCACCCACCCACCTACACACACACACACACACACACACACACACACACACACACACACACACACACACAAACAAACACACATAGGTATAGACTTAATTAATGCCAGTTAATCACAATTCCATCAAAAAGCAAACAGGCTGCTGAAGTGAATACACACAGAGAGAGAATCCATGATCTGCTGCGAATCCAAAAAGCACTAGCTCCATTCTGAGGAATGTGCTGAACGAAAAGGGAAACACATGCGCACAACACACACACACACACACACACACACACACACTCACATATACGTGCACACGCGCACCCTCGCACGCACGGTCTCCATGGAAACAAGCGGAAGAGCGGCCCGTCCCACTCTCTTCTGTGGACCGACAGAGGATGATGAGAAAGAGAGAGGAAGAATGAAAAGAGATTCAAAATACAGAGAGAGAACAGCAGAGACAGAAATAAAGCAGAGAAAGCATCACTTTGTAAGGGAAAATTGCATGAAATCAGGCTCGGTTTGTGTTACAGACAGTATCAGCACACTGTTCAGAGTGTGTGTATCTGGAATCCCGAGCAGAACTCGAAGCCAAACGCTGCCTTGACACCCAACAGCTGAAACGGTGGGAAACACTGCACTGCACCACAGCACTAATGTATACAGCATCCAGGAAACCCCCTCTTGTGTGCACTGAATACTAATAACCGTGATATGATTGGCTAGCACTGATGTACGACCGGTGTTCTCTGGTAAAACCGTGTCACATACATGACTTAGAAGCTCGTATGAAGTTTCCTAGAAAGGGAAAAACGAGCAGCCTTTTGTACAGTGAAAAAGAACAGCGGAGGTACCATGGTACAGCCAGGGAATCACAAGGTTATATCATTATATTTTTAATATTTAATGTACTTTATGATTACCTTATTCATATGCAATTGTATTTGAAAAGTACACCAATCTATATCAAAGAATACCATGGTATTACCTGTACACGTTAAAAAAACAAAAAAATAAAAAAAACATGGTAAAAAGTAGCTCCCCAGGCAACTCATTACTTTTACATTCATACATAGGCTACTAACTATTATCCAAAGCAACTTAAATTGCTTTTCTGTTTGAGATTCATGCTCATAATTCCAAATACTTAAATTGTTCTTAAATGTTATAAAATGATTGATTAATTGAAAAAAAATATGAATTATATATATATTAGTGCTGTCAAATTGTTTAATTAATAAATTATTAATAAATTGATTAATTGCATCTAACATAAACATTTGTAAATATAGATCATATACGTCTGTCTTATATATTAGTGCTGTCAAATTGTTTAATTAATAAATTATTAATAAATTGATTAATTGCATCCAACATAAACATTTGTAAATATACATAATATATATTAGATGCGATTTATCAATTTATTAATAATTCTTAATCAGTTTGACAGCACTTAAACACACACACACACACACATCTATATTTTTTCTATAACATTTAAGAAAAATATAAGTATTTTGAATTATGAGCAAGAAGCTCAAACAGTAAAGCAATTTAAGGAGCAATTTGTTATTTATATATAAAATAATAAATATAAATCCTATGAATAAGTAATATGTAAATTAATCCAATTAATCCAATGAATGACTCATTAAATGAATAATTGTTTGAACTGTATTATTTACACAAACCATCTGACAAACTAATTAGTAAAATTATTTGGGCTTCCAAGTGCTACATTTGTGAGAATGGTAATTTCTGCCTGTAAAGTTTATATATATATTATAATGTGATATTAAAACAGTGATGCACTGTAGGTTGTAAATGTAAATGTTTTGTCATGCAACACACTCATTGGGAAAAGTGCTCGTTTCTGGAAAACAGGGATGTCAAAAGTTACTCTGATACCAAGTCAATACTAAAATGATAAAGATAAGAGTTCTTTCTGTGGTATTGTTAGTAGCAAATTCAATTGGCAGTCACACAGCATCTGATTAATCGGTGGCTTTTGCTGACGTGTGTTTGCGCACATGCTCTGTGGAGAGCTCTCATGACTCAAATCTGATTTGGATAAAAATATCAGAGCTGTGAAGTAGACCTAAGGCCTGTTGCATGAAGCTAGTTAAACAAAGTCTGAGTTCCAGAGTAGGTTTAGAGTTGACAAAACCAAAAACAATCCAACCAGGTTTAGATCAGATTCAACAGGCTCGGAATAAATGTTCTCTGTCAACTCAGGGTTTGATCCAGAGTTTGTGATTAACTCTGAAGCGTGTACACCCGAAAGTGTGACACGTGCAGCGAACAGCCAATCACATGGGACATGGAGAGCGTCAGATTGATTCACATCTCGCGAGAGAGCAGCACAATTCACTTCTCTCTCATTCATTTATTTCTTCTATGATACACTTACGTCCCATAGTTTTTGTCCATACTGTACAATTAAAGTAAAGTCAACAAGTTTTAGTGTTGTTTCGACCCAACTGTTCTTCAAAATATCTTATTTTGTGTTTCACAGAAGTAAGAGATACATACAGGTTTTGAATGACATCTCTTTAAGTAGTAACCCAGCATTGTCATGGAAATGTCCAAAAAACATGGTGTTACTATGGTGCATGTAAAAAAAAAAAACGACTACAATATTTTTTTTTTAAATGAATAAAAATACATTACATTACAATGGCGCATGTTCAAAATGGTAATATGGTGAAACATGGTATCATAGTAAATGTGCAAAAAAAACATGACATTACTAGGGTACATGTCCAAAAACATGGTAATATGTGGTATTTTTTGTTATTGGCAGTGTTTGTAAAGTTTCACTGGGTCTGTATTTTTTGTATATATAGTGTGTGTATACCTGTTCATTGAGTTTTTCATTTGCCAGCATCATACACAAATATTACATGCAGGTGAGAACATTGTGTTTCAGGCTGGAGTCGTGATTGAGCGCGTGCTTGAGATTCTGAACACTATCGGTTAGCAAATCACAGGTCTTCGCACTATAATGCTTCTCGTACGAGTTACGCAGTGACAGAGGTAGAGCGACAGTATTTACACAGTCTTGCTCACTTGAACACATAATCTCATTCACACTAGCACACACAGTCTAACACACTCACACACACACACACACAGACGCGAGTGTGTGAGAGGTGCTGATGGCTGTCAGATGCTCAGCCCCTGCAGTGTGGAGAGTTTCAAGTGAGCTGAAGACGCAGCAGACGTTTGGCTCAGTGTGTAACAGAGCGGCCAAGGGAGAAAGACAGAGAGAGATAGAGACAGAAAAAGAGAAGGATGAATCTTCATCAGTCAACCCGAGCACAAGGGTTTCACACGACTTCTCGTGCCGGCGAGCCTGGACCCGAGAACCTTACACAACCTCTAGTCCGCCTCCTACCGCGCACCACGCAAACGCACGGGAACTCGATGTGCCCCGCGTAGCTGTTGGCATGTCCTCGCGTGAAGGATGCCCTGCCGTTAGGCAGCAGAGCATAAAATCACATCTCTCCGCTTGGAGAAGGTTGCAGTATTGCTAAGCAACGTTCCTGCAACATTCCCACTCTCTTTCTGGCCTCTCCAGTTCAGAAATAGAGGTACAGCCTGTGCCCGCTACACTTGAGCAGATGTTAATGTCTCCATTGAATTAGAAGATCACACAGTAGATCACTTAGATATAGACCTACGGCGGTTTACGAATCAAACTGAAAAAACGACATTCGGGATTAACTCTGACACATTCCCCAACACCAAATCAACAGGACAAGCTTCATTCATTTCTCAGAGCAACTGGTTCTTCAGTGATGCGGACTTGTTCTGATTGGACTTACCTCTGTGCAGGAAGCATCACATATAAGTCTTCTTTAAACCATCCCAGAAAACCAAAGGATAGTTATGAGAGAGAGAGAGAGAGAGAGATTACCAGGGAAAAATAAAAAAATTTAATCACACACACAGGCTGATAGTCCAAGCAGCCTGGGGGAAAAAAACCCAGCTACTCTCTGTCTTTCCCGTTTTACCGTTCCCCCCTCTCTCTGCTGTCTCTCTTTCCCGTCGCCTCCCCAAGAGCAGAGGAGTGGAGAGGAGAGGAGCCGATCTCCCCAGCGCTGTGTTAAGCTGTGCGTTTAGAGCTCCTCTGCAGCGATCTCGGCATCTTCCACGGACTCCACTGGTACACAGCAAAACATGGAGCCAGATACCGGATTCAGGATCGTTGATTGCCACTGGCCCCTGCTCACTCAGGAATACTAATCTGTATTCTTCTTACTTCATCTCTATCATATGTCATCCTATTCTGCTCTCAATGTAAATGTCAAAACCATGCATCATATCCAGTCAAGAAAAAAAAAAAATCCATCCTGTTGAAAAAAGGAATCCTCTTTCTCTTATGATGAGGATGATGATGGTGATGATGTCACTGTTTCATTTTTTCATTTCTGCATCATTGTCATCACTGATGGACGCAACCTGAGATGGCCGCATTAGGATGCCCGTAATTTCCCTTTGGGAAACACATTAGTGCACTTAGAAGAGATGCTAATCGCTAGGTTGTTAACAATTACAACATGTTTTGTCTTGAAAACCTTATTGTCGGATCTAATTTTAAAACAGAACAGAGTTGATTGCAGTGTCTGGTGCTAATATGAGACCGGGCTAGCTTAGCATTGAACTTCGGTACTCTCTTCAATTATACTGCCAAATATGATAAAGTCTGGCCTCTAGCAAACATTTGCTAGTACTTTTGCTTCACGTAGGTATTTTTTCCCATCATTTGGTGTGCAACACGTATATAATGTTAAATATTGTATGATGTTTTATTAAAGGTGCAGTCTGTAAGAATGACAGCTAGTGGTCGAAATCGGTACTGCAGTCCAAATTCAAAATATCGGAGATCGTTGTTTCCCCCACCCCCTCCTCCTCAGATTTAACGCTCACGTGGGTTGCCAGTTTAAGGACACGCAACAGAAACGAGCGCAATTGACAATGAAAGCCAAGGAGACTTACACACTTGTAAGTTGATGAGTTGATTTGTCCACGTTTTAATATGCTGAAAGTGTGTAGGCACCTATTGAAATCGTTGGTGTTCTTATTCTTATTCTTCTTCCGCTCTGGAAGTCTATGGCAGCCCATAGAATCGCTTGCCGGAAAGTTATGCAATTTGGCACACTGATAGAGGACAGTCTGAACAGTCACCATTGAATATTTAGAGTCTCTAACTCAATCCTTCTAGCGCCACTAACTGTCCAAAGTTTCACTCATGTTTATGCTAATAACTTTTGAACCGTAAGGGCCAGTAGCAAAATAGTTTTTTCCTGCAGCCTATGACGTCATTTTCCGTCATGAAAATGTTTCCGCCATTTTTTATATTTTGAAAAAACTACTTTTTCTAACTCGTCCTTGACAGTTGCTCTGATTTTCACAAAAATGTAACCAGATCATCTGCAGACCATGCCGACAAAAAGTTATGGAATTAAAGTTGATTCGTCAAACTGTTCTCGAATACCGTGTGAACTAATTTTACATAGCGCTTGCAAAAACAGACGCTTTATCGTATTCAGACCAAACTTGGTAAATGTCATCACAAGCATGACTTGAGGTGATATGCAGCGTTTCGGCGCAGCGCCACCTACTGGTCCGTAGATACGAAAAATCGCATGGGGGTAATCTTTGAAGGATGGACAAATAATGTTTTGGTCATCACATTAAAAATAACATTTAAATGTGATAATATTTGAGTTTTGAAGTGCTGGAAAAAGATGTGTGACGTACTTGAAAGCATTTTACTATTCCTGCCAAACTTCCATGGTTACAGTTAGTGTTACTACATTAAATCCATGGTGAATGTTGCTGATATGTGGACTTAAAGGGGGGGTGAAATGCTCATTTTCACTCAATCTCCTGTTAATCTTGAGTACCTATAGAGTAGTATTGCATCCTTCATATCTCCAAAAAGTCTTTAGTTTTATTATATTTATAAAAGAAAGATAGGCTGTACCGAGTCTTTCCGGAAAAAAACGAGCGGCTGGAGGCGGGCCGTGTGGGCGAAGCTAAAGCTGTGATGACGCGCCGAGCTAACAACACAGAGACATTTGAAGCAGTTTTACTCACCGCCCGGTTTCAACCACGACCGCGAACCTTTATCATTGCGACTGCTCGATCCTTAAGCATTAGACGATCTGCAAATCCGTCGATCTGGGCTTTGTTTATAAAACAATCATCGTCGAAATGCAGGGAACAAACAGTCTTACACAACTCCGTTGATGCTCAGGAAAAACAAACTCCATCCACTGGTCCCTTAACGCTGGGTTCTTTGGGAATCTGTGCAGGGTTGTCTTGCCCTGGCAACCAAAAACACACTTCTTTGGTGACATTGACTTCCCAAAAGCCGAGCAGAGCGCTTTGATGAGGTACTGCTTTCGCTCTCTTGCTCTGGTCTACGAGTGCGCGCGCGCCCGCGCTCTTCCGGGAGAAGTGCCCTTACGACCCATATAAGGAAATTCCGCCCCATCTGACGTCACACAGACCCATACTCGAAAAAAACTTTCCGAAACTTGTGACAAACCGGAAAGGACAATTTTTGGCACAGAAATACTCCTTCAAACGTACAATTAAATTTTTGAAACTTTGTCCATGTTTAGCATGGGAATCCAACTCTTTATCAGTGTAAAAAACTCAGTATGCATGAAATAGCATTTCACCCCCCCTTTAAAGCCTATAACTAGTTCATTCATGGCACAATGTTTCTCCTGGTTTCCACTCCAGCGCTGTTTGATCCGTTAATGATGGAGAAATTTGAATGCTTCTCGTTAGATCTCGCAGCAATGTTATTACTTCTGTGGCGAATTCAAATGCAAATGCTTCCTTTACTGGATCTCTTAGCGCCGTGTATTAACGGTGTCACTTGATCAAGATTGGCTCGCGGTGCACTGACATAGGTCCAAACTGATAAACAGTCCGAGAAGCACAAAATAGCGTAGCACAGTTTCATTACCCTTTCATTACACTTGCCATTTGATGTTGGGCAACATCGCGCCAGCGATGCGCGCACGTAATGAAAATATCAAGCGCTATATCGAAAAAAATTTATATCATTACCGACAATGTACTGTCGATAAATACCGATACCGTTTTATCGCCCAGCCCTATATTTTAAGGTGCTTTAATTACAGTGTAATTATACAAGTAAGTGCTGAGTTATTATATAATTAGGGTTAGGGTTAGGATTTGGTTTAGGTTTACTTGGAAGTAATTATGCATAATTTACTGTCATCACTATGTCATCACTAAAGTAAGTCCAAGTAAGCTGTGTAACATGGACACTGTAAAATAAAGGCTGAATCCGAAATCGCCCCCCAAAAAAACCAATCACTATTACGTTAGTCCCATAATACTGTTTACTTGAAGGAGTGAATGAAAACGAGTGAGCGAATTCGGACAGCTGTTGAGTGTACATTGTCTGTATGGTTTTTATTGCAGAGCAATGTGGGATTGAATGAGTGCACTCAATTAAGTCCACTATGGTTTTGGGCACCACTACAAATGGCTGTCCCTTCAAATAATGCCCTATTTGAGGGTATGGGGAAGGGCGATTTAGGATTCAGCCAAAGTGTTACCCAATTTAATTTCAGGGTTTTTTCAAAGAGTGACTGCGGCATAGATGTAGCATTCATTATGTAATGAATAGCGAATTGAATGAGGGATATTGGACACAATATATGCATGGATGTGTTAAGTAAAATAATGCCCGGCTGTAACTCTTATGTTGTCTGACGGGTCTCGTGAGTTCATGTTCTTGGCTTTCTTCATCACTATAGCAACCAATGTAGATATACTGGATATTGACTACAGTCTTAACAAATGGACTTGACTCATCACTTACGAAATCACAGTGCAGACAACCAGTCCTTTAGATTAAATTAGAAAAACAAAGTGGAATTGGATGAACAAAGCGCTTGGTACAATCCACTTCAAACACAAAGCAAAGAAACGTTGATTCTTAGAAGCCAATGACAGACAAATAATAGACATTTCATAGCAATAGACAGGCAGCCCATTCAAATTAAAGGTGAGAGGTTTAAAAGATTAATTAAGGGCAATGGAATCCAACAATACCATCCATTTCAGGAGATGATGCATATTTTAAGCCCAAGTTGTAAAAAAGACACTCTACTGCAGTGAGATTCACAAAGGGCATTTGGACTTTGGTGGGTATGAATGCTTACATGAGTCCTTGACCATTTCACAAGGGTCTGATGGCCTAAATGCTTGAACAGAGAGAGATGCAAGAGAGAAACAAAAATATATACAGTAACAGGGTCCCATATATCACAAAGAAACTTGAAATCAGACTATTGGAACAGTTCCTGACTGACAGTGGCAGGCAACCTGACCTCTTCTCTAAAGACTCTTCTGATGACATAACAGAGGAACTTGTGTACGACCACATTGTAAGTCATTTACCAATTGTAGAAACTGGTATTGCATGCAAGCAACTCCAATGTTGACAGAAATCTACAATTTCGAACTGTAATGTAATTTTCTTAACTTATTTTAATGTATTTAATTTGAAAAAATAGGTAACGCTGTAGGATAGTCCACCATCTGGCTGGAAAATATGGCTAAAAATAAAAATTCCAAACATTGTCCAGAGAAAGCAACACTGGTTCAGGCAATAGTGTTAGTTTGGGGCAGGACTATTTGTTTGCTGACCAATGGCAGACAGGGGAGTGTTTGGAAAAACCTGTTTGAAAACAGATGCTCTCTTGTATGTATATATATATATATATATATACATATATATATATATATATATATATATATATATATATATATATATACACATATATATATATATATATATATATATATATATATATATATATATATATATATATATTAGGGGTGTAACGGTTCACAAAATTCACGGTTCGGTTCGATACGATACACTTGTGTCACGGTTCGGTACGGTTCGGTTCGGTTCGGCGGTAGGTTTTGCATAGGCTACAGCAAAAATAAATAAATGCCAGAGAAATTTCCTTATTTTATTTAATGAAACTAACATCATAAAGTTTGTTTTTTTTTATTATGATTTTTTGTTGCTTTTTTTACTGAGCAATAATAGAGCTATACTTGACTCTTCTTATTAGCATATAAAACAAAACAGCTCCTTGGACAAAATGAAATGTAATATTGTAGTAGTAGGCTAGTTATAAACAAAGGTTTATTTTAGTTCAGATTAACATTTGAGGGCAGCAATTGTATTCATAATGTCAAAATAAAACAGACGTAATGTTACTTGAAAGCATTATAGCCCACTATTCCTGACAAACTTCCATACCTTGCAGTTAGTGTTACTACAGTAAATCCATTCCACGGTGAATGTTGCTGATCTGTGGACACCAGCCAGTTCATTCATGGCACGATGTTTCTTCCTGGTTTCCACGTCAGCGCTGTTTGATCCGTTAATAACAGATAAATGTGAATGTTTCTCACTAGATCTCGCAGCGATGTTATTACTTAAGTGGCGAATTCAAAAAGCATTTGAAATTCAAATGCTTTATTTACTGGTCTGGATCTCTTAGCGCTGTGTGGTGTTGCTTGATCAGGCTCGCGCATAGGGCTCGCGATTCCCGCTTCACAGGTCAAAACTGATAAACGGTCCACACAAACACAATAAGAGTAGCTCAGTTTCGTTCCTTGCATTGCATTTGCCATTTGATGTTGTGGTCGCGCCAGCCTCTATGAGCGCGCTTGCCACCCGCGACGCGCCTTCATTTGAAATAACGAAATTTTGGTCGGCAGAAAAAATGGTCCAACGAACCGTTCGGTACGTAATGCGTACCGAAAACCGAACCGAAAGCCTCGTACCGAACGGTTCGATACGAATACGCGTATCGTTACACCCCTAATATATATATATATGAATAAGTCAATGGGGTAGCATGTCCAAATACACAGTATTTTCAAAACAATAGGTGGAAAATACCCGAATGACATATTGCTTACTAACCAATGAAGCCACGCGAGAAGGGTTGTCGTATTCGTAAATGGCAAGGACACAGCAACTTCGTGGATTTCGTAGGTCACATGATATTCCAAAATGGTGGATTTTGTGTGAATGGATTGTATTGTAACACATACTACACGCTATTAAGAAGTTCTTCATAAAAAAAGAAACAAAAGAAAGTGATGCAGAAATTATACAAAATTAGCTTAGGCAATGTTTTTAGCAATTAATATTTGGAAAGTTGTTCGGAAACACCAACAAAACCTATAAAATGACATTGAGTTTGGCTGTAAGTTTATCACATGTCTCAAAAATTTGGTAAATATTTTTAACTGTCACACATTTTTGAGGGGTGTTTTTGGTTCACTGGATACACTGTCATACAAGACAGCGTTGGCCTTTTGAATGCCTTTAGCAGCCAAACCATACACAACAGAATCGACTGCCTGTCAACTCTCTGGGCTGGGTTTCCCGAAACCTCCTTAACGCTATAAGCTGTACCTTATCGTTATTATGTGTTTCCCGAAACGTTCTTAGTTAAGTATACCTTCTGTAAGTCATACGTTCGGAAGGTTGGTCTGGACCACTCTTAGCTTTACCTTATCACTGTTGCAGGTCTATACAAATATAATTCTGAAGTTTTAATACACCCAGACAGTGTTCAATTAGGCAAATTCAAGTGTTTTCATGCAAAGAATAAAATTGTCATTACACTGATTGTTGTTAGATTTTGAATTATATTATAATACAATATTATTAATTTAATTAAAAAGTGCTTTTAAAGGCCAGTGAAAGCATAGGCTACTGTCAGTTAAGTCCTATTCGTACGCTAATATTGTTTCTCATGGGCTGTATTTTAAACATTTACAGGGGTAAGTCTGTGATTTTAGTGCCGTCCGAATCCATAATATCAGTGTTTTTTCTCACCCAAAATCCCACTAAAAATCCCTGGCCAAATTAGTAGCCTACCTACTGTTTTTTGACAAACAGGTTGCGTGGTAATTTAATTGCCGTCTGAATCCACATCTCTGAGTTTACAAGAAGAGATTCAAAATCCACTGTTTAAATCCTTTTTGATCACTGCCGAGTACCGTATACGTAAGATGTACACTTTTATTACTGAAATGCTGGAAAGTATTTCCAAGAACAATATTTCATCGCAGCTCCACCTCAGTGAACAAAAATGGGAAAGAGAAGAAAGCACATAAAAATTTGAAATGGTTATTATGGCAGCAATATATGATACAATTTAAAAATATGTAGGCTAGGCTATTATAGTTTGGATTATTTTTTACAATATCCCATGAGTCCTAATAAATGCAATTTCAACTATTTCTGAAGTGCTTCTTTTATAAAGAACACCGCTTTCTCACATAAACAGCCCCTGCACGAGAGAATAATTGATTCTCGAGCCATCGATATCAACCAATTCAGCACCATCGCCACGGACAGCACTGGGTAACGTCGCATGTGGGATATCTTAAGCGGCTTCCTAAGGTATGGTTCAGGGAACACGCCTAGAAATGGTATACCTTCAGTTAAGTTATACCTTAAGAGTCTTCGTAGCGTGCTAAGAGACAACGTTTTCGGGAAACCCAGCCTTGTTTCTTGACTTACACTCATAGCATAAACTGACTCACATGAAGAAAGTCTGCAGTTCAGTTAAATATAACCTTAGATCAAGGCTCTGCTGTTTGCTTTGAAGGAACAAAAGCCGTAAGTGTGAACCGAGAGACTGTTGCTGCGTACTGTCATAACACTTAAGGTTCAAACTCATTAGCATCATTAGTATCAGGGTGTGTTTACACTCCCACTGTGACAAATATATCATTAACACTCCTTATTAAGATCACGAAACGGCACATTATGAATGTTAAAATGTCCTTATGTGTCACACTTTCTTTGTTTTACAATGCCAAAATGAATAAACTGTTTTGACTGGTAGGGTGTGTGTGAGTGTGCGAGACATCTCATGACAGCCTCCCCTTCAATGTGATTCGCTTCATTTATTCAGAGGGCAGATCTATCGGGCTGCTCATTATTTTGTTGCTGTATCCCATTTGAATAAGCTGAATCTTAATCACAGCAGAGGGCAAAAAGAGGGCCTTTTGGGTAACTACTTGCTGTTACCATAGACAGCTCAAGGACAAAGGATTATTAGACTGATCGTTTTGCTTTAGTGTAATTCCAATTGTCTAATTAAAATTAGTATTATGCTTCTCTTTGAAACACTTGATTCTGATTGGTCAATTGCATACTGCTTTCAAAAATATTACAGCTGCCTGATTAATCGAAATAAAACCGGAATCGCGAATATCTCCATATCACCTTTATGTCTGTCTGTGGGATTTGCAGATATTTAACCAGTAAAAAGTATTAAAAGGAGCTTGTGACTACACTTCGAAACTCCACTGCATCCTCAAACTGTCGGTAAAACCTTGTAACTGGACCCCGTCTCTATCGTGAATGAAGTGCCGCACAAAGAACAGGTTGTTTGAATAAGTTTTCTTTACCCAAGAAACACTATATATATTCAAGCAAAATAGAAGAACAAACTGGTTTGATTTAATTTCGAACAAAATCAGGCCAAAACGAAGTTCGTTTTGTGTTCAATTCGGAAGTCTGGAAAAGTTTACTCTGGCTGGTAAACACCTTTGAACTATCATTGGTCCTACCATTTTTACCCCAAAACGAAGAAGAAAAACAACTTTGCCTTGACTATATTGGGTGGCCGTTTACACAACACCGTTTTCAACTAAAAACGGACTAAAAGCGTTTTGGCCATTCATTTACACGACAACTGTGTTATGGAGGCCTGAAAACACAAACAATTGAAAACGGGTTTCAAAGTGCAAACGAATTTGTGAAAACGGTGACATCATGTGCATGCATATTACATGTTCAGTCTATAGACACATAGTTTTTCTTTACAGTGACAATGCTACCTACTGGCCTGGCATGAATATTACAGCATTTTTAGGATCCGTGTGAACAGAGATCGTTTTGACAACGTTGTTGTCTGTACGCGAATATCACAAAGGATTTTTTTTTTCAGTTTTTAGTACATCATTGTTGTGTAAATGTCCCTTTAGTCTAGAATCAGACTCTTCATATCCAGATCTGCGGATCCCACCCAGCCTCCCGCTCCCGCTTCCTCTCCAGACCTCAGCCAGTCCTTCTACCAAGTCTCCGCTATCTCCCGTCAGCCCCTCTGTTCCTCATCAGCCTCCTAAAAGTGGCATGGATCCACCTCGGGCCTTCCAGCTACTGTGGATCAGCACGTGAATCTCCGCCTCCAGCCGCTGATCCAGTCACTCCACCTCAACCCATCACTCTGACTCGTCTGCCTTCGCTCCTCCCTCCCTCGGCTCCACCAGGGACCATCGGGCTTATGGCTTCACCAGATCCCTTGGACTACTGACTTTGCCTTGGTCAGACATCACCCTGTCTACACCACGGTCTGCTGTGCTCCGTCTGGCTCCACCCTACCTCCGGCTCAGCCTCAGCCTTTCGGTAACAGGGGGTCGTCATTTCAGCTTTGTCAGGCCCTCTGAGGCCTATGGTGTCGTTACGGAACATCGGCTCTTCATCTGCGCCTAAGGCTCCACCACCATCGGCTCTGTCACCATTGATCATCACCATGACCGCATCGAGGGAATCCCCCCCATGGCTCCTCCCTCCATCGACGCCATGGGTTTTCATCCTGGCTTCCCTTGCTCCTGTCTTCTCCCTGGCTCCTACCACCACCTACACCACCGTGGTTTCCTCAGTTATCACATCACCTGGATTACCATCCTCCACCAGAGCCTCTTCCTTCCCTATCGACGAGGGGTCCCGCCTCTTCGGGAGGGGGCGTACTGTCAATATTCTATTATGTTTGGACTTTCTTTGCCGCTTAGCCCAGCCTGTCCTGTCTTTAAATACCTGTGGATACTATTAAGGATTGTTTGCATCTAATGAAATCTTCATCGCTGTGTGTTTTCCTGCAACCGTTGGTGACAAAAATAAAAGCTTGATGTTTTAACATTTGAAAGGTAATTAAAATAGCCTTAAATACTCGTATGGAAATTTTGATACAAAAGTTTACTGTAAAATATTATTATTATACTATTTTCTTAAATACAGGATTTTTTTTTCCGTGAATATATTATTTTAGTAATGTTTCTTATTTTTTTAAAATATTTTAATTGAGCAATATTATTATTGTCATTGTTTATATTTTATTTTATAGTCATATTGACATTCAATCACAAAATTGTGCAGCCCAAGTACAAGTACAGCAATCACATTTTAAACAATTTCTATCAGAAAACAAAATCGCAATTTGATTCCAAAATCGAGTTGCCCCAATTGACCACTATACAATTACCAACTTAATTGACCACTACATAGAGTACCCTAATCCTAACCCTGTGGTTCCAATTCAACAGTCTAAAGTCAAATTCTTTTGTTTTCCAGTTTAAAAACTATAATTACGGATTATACATGGTTAAAATTATACAGATTAAATATTGGTTGAAGCCTGTGATTGGTTAATCCAGTGGTTCTCAATCCTGGTCCTGGGGACCCACAGCTCTGCACATTTTATATGTCTCCTTTATCTGACACACCCAGTTCAGTTCAGAGCTCTTTCCTAACGAGATGATGATCAGAATCAGGTGTGTTAAATGAGGGGGACATACAAACTGTGCAGAGCTGTGGGTCCCCTGGACCAGGATTGAGAACCACTGGGTTAATCTGTCTGATTACTTCTACCCCTGTTGAGTCAGTCAAATAGAATACGTTCCACATGAAAATGAAGCATTACAAAAGAACTATGAATTTACATTAGGCAAAATCTACGATTCACCACCCATGGTTTGGTTCTCATATCTGACGATGTTGCCTTGAGACTTTTTTGCTGTTTACAGAACCCAAAAATTTCACAGAGACAGGCGCGATTTCTCAGGATGCCTGTTTTCAGTGATGTTTGACAGGTAATAGGGACATATTACGCAAAGGCTGTTTGCACGCTGATGCCTTTTAATTAAATAGAAAGTGAAGACAAAAACCAATGGCAAGAAGAGTCGGGGGTGGTCAAAAAATTTCAGAAGCCGAATTCAAACACAAAAATACATGCACATGCTGTAACCTCCAGGACCCTTCTCTGACAGACATTTTGCCAATTTTTGCTGATTTGTACTGATATTAGCTGTGCTGTACCCCTAATAATGATTTATAAAATATTGACTAAATTCTCCATGTTTTGCTTCAACCAAAAATGGCACCAGAGTTGGCCATTTGTTTCATCTGCATGAATAACTTCAAACTGTCAAACTTCAAACAAATGAATTATTTGCATCACCACTCAAAAATGTTTTTTTTTTCTTCTTTTCTTGGCATCAAAATAACGTGATTTTAATTTGCTATATTGCCCAGTCCTAGTATGTACAGTATGGAGAGAAGCCAAATATCAGTGTGCAGCACCATATGACCATTAGTTAGCCATTAATAGCACCTGACCGACCTCTGGAAGAAAGCCGAGAGATGGCATAAGGAGGGGTACTAAGTTTATTTTTATCCCGAAAAAGGAAACACATGATGCACATATTGCTGTTCATTATAAGTCATGTCAAATCTATAACTTGCATATAAACCTGATAAAATAACTATCAAAAGTGTAGTGCATCTTATTTGATATTTTATTACCTTTTTTTCTAGTCTCAGCTTTCACTGATCCTCTGAAGTATATTGCAGGAAAATGGCAAGTGCTGGCGGAAATCTCCAGATACAATCTAATATTGTAGCTGTTGGGTTATAAAGACATCAAATCTTTGAAAGATATTCAGATTTTAGTTTCAGGTAAAGATCTCACAGATAAATCTATTTCACATAAACCCGCCTCAAAATGTCAAGCAAAAAGGTGGTTTACAGTTTTAGACGGTCAGTCACAGTCTCTAAACCCTCTGGTGCTCTTCACGAAAAAAAATTATTTCAAAGAAATGTATTTTAGTTCGATAATATATATTTATTTATTTTTTAGATATATTTTGTATTTTTAGGGGATTTTATGGAAAGAAATTATATTTATGCAATAATTATTTTTATTTTTTTCACTTTTTGAGAATGTTACTTTTATTTCTATGAAAAATGCACAAAACTGCAAGAAAATCTTGCATAAATCTAAACAAGTTGTGTTCCAAATTTGAGGTTGATATCTCAAAAAAATAACTTTCAATAAGATTTTGTTTGGTCGCAGTACCAAATGTTTCCACTTGATGCAGTTCGTTTCCCATTAATTTCCAATGCGCTCATTTTTGAAAACGGGGGACCATTTTCAGGACCATTTAAACTTTTCAAATAATGTCCATTGATTTTTGTGTGTGTGTGTTCACATAGCAAGTGCCAAAACCTTTACCAAGTTCCATTGAATTCTGATTAAAGCTGCCGTCGGCAACATTTTTTTTATCATATTCAGTGTAATCGACACTATAATCCGACAGAACAACATAAATAAGGTGGTTTTAGAAAAAAACCCGAGCTTCTAACTCCACCTGGAGCGTGTTATTTGTTTTGCAAAAATCCAGCGCTCCCGCTTCATCAGGTCCAATCAGCGCAGGGGGGTGTGAGATCTGACTGTCAATCACAGGTCGTGCACACGCCACAGATCCCCCCTCACTCGCGCACGTTAATATCACATGCACACGCCACGCCTGAAGTTCGCCTGGAGATTGCATGAAGCGTGATGGCGGAGAGAAAATCTACTAACAAGCTTCCAATTCCTCGGTTAATTGCTATCTATGGATAGATTAGCCAGGGCAGCCTACCTCCGAGTCCATGGTGTTGATGATGCTGAAGAGACGGACGCGTTCACAGAAAATCAGGTACACACGCACAGTGACGCACTGACGAGCACGACCTCGATGGGAGGGTGCTCGCTGGTAGTGGGGAGGGGCATGAGAGTTGTAAACATTCAAAATTTTGGCTAATCGACCCAATCTGCCAGACTTGCCGACGGCAGCTTTAAGTAAAAAAATGATAAAAATCGAATGATCGAAGAGCACCATAAGGTTAAGCTACAAAAAAAGCTGTAATTTGGACCAGACTTTATATCATATTAGTCAAACGTCAGGCTATGCAAGACTTTCATCAAATACATCTTCAACCAAACACTGATAACTTCACACAATTCCAGTTTCAGAGATCTCAGTTTGTCCTCCAAAGCCCATTCACCCAAGTCTCACAGGTCTCCCCGGAGGAAGATAACGGCAGCAGGGGTTCAGGAATCCCCCTCAGAAACCCCTCAAACCAGCAAGTCTCCCATCACCATGGGAACAGCTGAGAGATCCACTACAGGTGGCTCTTCGTCCCTGAACCCATTTAGTCCAGCCAATTGAATCTCTTGAAACGCCTGACATGAGCCTTTTAGGCCTGACATTCACACCGAACACCTAATTTTGTTTGCTCGAGGGGAAGCCCAATGTTTCCTCTCTGTGTCTCTCTATCTCTATGTGGATATTGTACACTATATAAAAATGATACTTTTGGACCAACTTAATTTTCTACTTTCTACTTATCTTAATTTTCAACTCGTATTTTCCTGTTTATCATTGTGAATCTGCTTTACAACAATTCGTATTGTATTACAAAGCACTAAAAGTGACTTGACTTGACTCTAATACTCTAATTTGTTACAGAAAATGGAGTATAGTTGTTTTCTATTATATTTATGATTTGGTGAAAACCAATAATTTTGATTTAATATTAATCAAAATTATTTATTTTCCTTAAAAATGTATAATATAAAGACCATGACCATATATATTTTCTTTAGATGTAAGCCACAATGTTACTAAGATTTTAAATAAGACCATATAAAATAATGGGATTTGCACCAACAGCATTAATGAATACAACATATTAGTAAACCAACATAAAATAAATGTCTCTGACAATGTTCAGGCTAAATATACTGTGTTAATGGAAACTGAAATATACTTTATTGACTTCTCTTCTCTTCTCTGATGACGTGTTTACTAGCGCGAGGGCGGGAAAATATGTCACTCATATGACATCGACCAATGGCAACCAAAACCATCCAACTGTCTAATCAAAACCCCACAGACAAAAAAACGACAAAAACGTGAATTTGTGAAAACGGTAATGTCATGCGCATGTGTATTACATGTTCAGTCTATAGGCGCATAGAGTTTCTTTTCAAAGTGGCATCGCCAACTACTGGCCAGGCAGCATAAAACAGCATTTTTAGCAACCACGGCAAAAACCTGAGGAACTGAAGCAAATCACCAGCACTACTTCCTTTCATTTATATTTAGGAAGCATTAAACTTTCGTTTACAAAGACGTGAAACTCACCGAGTGGTCAGGGGTGTTCACTGATATGCTCACACAAAAATCGCTGCAAAAGAAGCGTTTAAGGAAGGATTGTTCCGTTATTCTGGAGGTGAAGGGGAAAGCGAAAGAAACCTAAAATTCTCGGGACAGCAGTATGTGTCCAAATTTCAATCTTAACCGTTCTATTTCATCAGAAACAATCTGTAAACAGGGCTTTAAGTGTAAAATACAGAACTTGTCCTTTAATAATGTTCTCAAAACGCTAGCACAAAAACATTATTTATTCATTGTTCATGGAAGATTTTACCTGAAACATTTAGTTTTTTTTTTTTATGTTACTAGCCCACTTCAAATGTAACATTCCCATTATGTCTGAAAAATTATTAAATGGAATGTTCCCTTAAAGCTGCAGTCCGTAACTTTTTTGGGTTAAAAATTATCCAAAATATTTTTTTTAGCAAGTACATAACCAGCCAGTGTTCAAAACTATCTGCTTGCCTTAGCTCGATTCAAAATGGTACGCTTGTAATAATGTTTTTAATTCCAGTGGTACTGGTGGATTTCCACGGGAAATTCGAGCATGTCTTTGTGTCACTACGTCACATCTGTACACATAAAGAAAGTGTCCCGGCTGGTAGGCTATATTGCATGTGAGGATGTTGGAGGTGGAGATTTTATAGCCTTTTCTCACAGCACTTGATATAATTAAACTTTTCAATTTGATGGCGGATCCAGAAAGGTTCAAACGACAATCACCAGTGACAACTGGAGATTCACCCGTTGTAAAATGCAACAGACTTCGGAGTGGCTACAGAAAAAAAGAGACTGCAACCGGCCCATGCGAAAACAATTATAAATATCGGAAGGGCTTTTGAAAGGTGGGGTGAACTCCGTGTTTTGAAGGGGTTCAAGACGGCTTTTTTTCTGCTGGACAGGTAAGAACCAGTTCTAAGGAACATTCATTTGTTGGAATGACAATTAGAAATTAGACTGCACAGAAATGGAAACTAAACTACAGGTAGCCCTAATACACATTAAATGTAGTCACGCAATGCTGATGTTGTTAACATTAACAATTTGAGAACAAAGTATTATTTGCATGGTTTGACGTGATAAGATAAGCGATCGTTAGATTTAATCAGTGTGATTTACTGCAATGCTTTTTTTCCCTTAGTTGGTCAGAACAAAAGTGGATGTTACTAACTTGTTCAGATGACATTTTCCAGTGAAAATTCTTATGTTGGTCATACTTCCAAAAAGTATATTCTGTGATTGCGAATGACAGTATACACACCGGCACAGTGACTGACAGCCGCACATTCTCCTCAAAACATTGGATTCATCCGCACTGTGCCATGCCGAGGCACAACCCACATAAAGTTGATAATTCCGCGAATAACTGCAATTGCAGATTTCGAACAGAGATGGCGACAAAGAGGAAAACCTACGGACTGCAGCTTTAACGTTCGCATAACCAAGAAAAACGTTTAAAAGACTGGACACTTCTATAACTGGATGGGAACATTAGCAAAACGTTTTAGAACATATTGTTGTTAGCTGCATTGTGCCTGGATTGTGTCCTAGCTGAACTTTTGTCCTGTGCTGTAGTTCCCCCTCGTCCCGCTTATCTGTCCGTCCATGATTAAAGTCTCTCGAACTACAAAACTAGAGTACAAAAGAGTGCTGCACAAACTGAACAACTGCTGTTGAGATGAATAGGACAACTCACAACTCAAAATATCTGAAAACGGCGCCATCTAGTGGGTCAATCCCAAACTGTCACAATCTTGACTGACAATAGACATGCCTGGGAAATGGGGAAAAACTGAATGAAATCAAACCAATCAGATGAGTTAACAAAATGATGACATAGCTTTATTCTTTTCTGTATTGCCCTGAACTCAACAGTACAACATGGAGTCAGTAAGGTAGATTGTGATAAGCACAAATGTGCTTCGAGACTTCAAGAAAATGCTGAGCCAGGATGAATGATTTCGGGAGGGAAATTAATTCTGAGACATTTTCTCCACTCCTCTTCATGAAACAAATGAACCGTTAGAAATATGCTTTCACAAATTGTTGACATAAGGATTGCTCCTGGATCTAGTTTATGAATACCGATGGATTGTGTAGAATACTGCTGAATACACAATCAGCGTCAGATACTGGCTCACACAAACAGATCTGTGCATGTTCAGGCTAACCTCCAATGACATCAGCCTCCCTTGTCTCCATAGAAACAGCAGCAGTCTCAAAACATTCACTGGTACACTGAAGTAAACTACAGCCATGCAGGACATTGTGGGTTGATGCACTTTAGGCTGGGCAGCTTGCCATCAATCATATGTAGGCTTAAGATTTTTTTATTTTTTTATTGCATGAGGTGGTTCATCAGTAACCTTGGGATTCTTTGAACCCTGACAGAGAGGGGTGGGTTAACACTGGGCGTTCCAACAACTGACAGAAGCATCAGACACAGTCCGGACCAAATCATGCGTGGGTTCATGATAATGGTAAAGACATTCACCGCCAAACACAAGACAAGCGTTCACGGTTTAACTTTACAATGAATAAAGTAAATGGCATGGAGAGAACACTAGGAAAAGAAAATGGCTTTTTTGATGGTTTGGGCTTGTCACATTTCAAAATAATCCACCCCACCCTGAACAAACTTCAAGGAACAGTTCACCCAAAAATGAGAATTCTTTGTTTTCACCCTCATTTCTATAATTTTCTGAGAATGTCACTTGTTTTCCACTGCTGAATTTGGTCCATTTGACTTTCTTTCTTTGGTGTTACACAAAAGGAGTTCAAAAGTCTCAAAAAGTACATACAGTGAATATATATGTTTTTCCTGTGATGGTAAAGCTGTATTTTCAGCATCATTACTCCAGTTTTCATTGTCACATGATCATTTAGAAATCATTCTAATATGCTGATTTGCTCTTTTTATCAATGTTGAAAATACACTCACCGGCCACGTTACAAGGTACACCTGTTCAACTGTTCGTTAATGCAAATATAATCAGCCAATCACATGGCAGCAACTCAATGAATTTAGGCATGTAGACATGATCAAGATGATCTGCTGAAGTTCAAACTGAGCATCAGAATGGGGAAGAAAGGAGATTTAAGTGACTCATGGTCGTTGGTGTCAGACGGGCTGGTCCGAGTATTTCAGAAACTGCTGATCTGCAGATTCTCATGCACAACCATCTCTCAGGTTTACAGAGAATGGTCAGAAAAAGAGTAAACATCCAGTGAGCAGCAGTTCTGCTGGTGAAAATGCCTTGTTGATGCCAGAGGTCAGAGGTGAACGGCCAGACTGGTTTGAGCTGATAGAAAGGCAACAGTAACTCAAATAATATCACTCAGTCTGCAGAAGAGCATCTCTGAACACACAACACTTGAAGCAGAGCTACAGCATCAGAAGACACACCAGTGACACTCCTGTCAGCTATAAGAACAGAAACTGAGGCTACAATTCAC
The DNA here is from genome assembly GCF_965113295.1 of Leuciscus leuciscus. NCBI lineage: Eukaryota > Metazoa > Chordata > Actinopteri > Cypriniformes > Leuciscidae > Leuciscus > Leuciscus leuciscus. The sequence continues at coordinate 19,516,132 of NC_138743.1, forward strand.
ATGGACGCCCCAAAACTGGACAACAGAAGATCGGAAAAACGTTGCCTGGTCTGATGAGTCTTGATTTCTGCTTTGACATTCAGATGGTCGGGTCAGAATTTGGCGAAAACAACATGAAATCATGGATTCATCCTGCCTTGTATCAACAGTTCAGGCTGCTGGTGGTGTAATGGTGTGGAGGAGATTTTCTTGCCACACTTTGGGCCTCTTAGTGCCAGTTGATCATCATTTAAACACCAGAGTCTACCTGAGTATTGTTGCTGACCATATCCATCCCTTTATGACCACAGTGAACCCATCATTCGATGGCTACTTCCAGCAGGATGAAACGCCACGTCACAAAGCTCAAATCATCTCAAACTGGTTTCTTGTCAATGTCAACGAGTTCACTAAACTCAAATGGCCTCCACAGATCTCAGTCCAATAAAGCTCCTTTGGGATGTGGAGGAACGAGAGATTCACATCATGGATGTGCAGCCAACAAATCTGCAGCAACTGTGTGATGCTCTCATGTCAATTCAGACCAAAATCTCGGAAGAATGTTTCCAGTTCCTTGTTGAATCTGTGCCATGAATAATTAAGGCAGTTCTGAAGGCAAAAGGGTAAAAACCAGTACTAGCAAGGTCTACTTAATAAAGTGGCTGATGAGTGTAGTTGTGCTGCTTAAAGTCCTATTTACACCAATGATAATAGCTATTACTATAAAAGTTTTAAACCACATGAATAATGATTTCATTTTTTCAAGCTGATGAACAATAAAAACATTGAATCCACCCGACTTTAAAGAGCTTGAGCATTTAAAGCAGCAGACAACAACACTGCAGTGTGCTTATAATAAACATAAAGTTCTTGTTCTTGTTGTGAATAGGCCTTAATAATTTTGTGGAAACCTTGATACATTTTTTTTTCAGAGTTCTTTGATGAATATAAATTTTAAAAGAAAGCATTTATTTGAAATCTAAATTATTTGTAGCATTATTAATGTCAGAAGTCGTATGGATATTAATGGTGCTTTTTTGTAGACCACAAAAGAAAGTAAGTCATACAGGTTTGGAACTTGGACTTGAGGGTGAGTAAATTACAACAGAATTTTCTATTTTGGGGTGAACTATCCCTTTAAATCCACAAATAACTGCACAGAGCTCTCTCTCTGCTTGGAGTTAAAGGGATAGTTCACCTAAAATTTTTAATTTATTTACTCACCCCCAAGTTGTTTCAAACCTGTATGACTTACTTACTTCTGTTGAACACAAAAGAAGATATTTTGAAGAATGTTGGCAACCAGACAGTTGACGTTAACCATTGACTAATATAGTTTTGTTTGTTTTTTTAACTATGGAAGTCAATGGCTACCGTCAACTGTTTGATTACCAACATTCTTCAAAATATATTATTTTGTGTTCAGCAGAAGAAAGAAACCTATACATGTTTGAAGCGACGTGTGGGGGAGTAAGTGATGACAACATTTTCATTTCTGGGTGAACTATCCCTTTAAGATGACGGGGGAAATGCCCTAAATATCACAACCTGTCTCTTACCTGGACTCTTGTCAAGGAAAAGGCAGCAATGTGTCTGCAGTATCCATGGTAACACCTGTGGCAGATGGAGAAATGAAGATGGAAATAGTACAATGGAGTAAATTTCACACACAGAGAACGAGACAGTCAGTGAGTGGAGGGAAGAGGATGAACAGATGAGATAAACCATTTCACTGTGACAGGGGCCATGATAACTCAAGTTTATGGACTCTTCGACCTCCTGATGCTGCATGAGCAAAAGAAAAAAAGAAAAAGAAAAAAAGAAGAAAAAATCACAAACATAGGTACTCCTCCACAATCCACAGCCTAGAGATATTTAACTCTCAATATTGCCTTGTAAAACCCTTTGCATACAAACAGATACGATTCTGTACTTATTCTGATAATGTTACGTTGAGTTAATATTATGTGAGATAGATATACATATGATGTCATCACTGTTTAAGGCAACAGCAGGTGGGTAAAAAAATGATTATGACTATTTATGACATCAGCAGAAACGTTTTTTTTATTTTTTTTTATGACACGTATAATTGCCATCATCTAGTTATAACTGTCTTAAATTCCACTGGAACATCAGAAGGCTACCGATTATTAGAATACTGCTATAATAACACTATTTTATTTCCATATCTGCAATACCTTTTTCAGAGCTGACATTCTCCAGGGGTTCGTAGCATCGCTTGCATGCGGATGTTTGTAAGCACAGGATCAGGTGTGTATCAGCAGTCCATGGCTTTCATAAACACACACGTGTTCAGCTGCAGTCCGTTCGCATCAGCACAATCCCCGCAGACCCTCCGCATCATCCGTCCGCTCCAATAACCCATACACTGCGTTATCATCATAACTCATAAATACATCTGATTAAGACACTGAGCTTATAAAGAAAGAAGGTGGTCATGGTGGAGACGAGGCATTCAAATAAAGCGTCATTGCCATAAATAACTTGACAACTTTTGAGACGTTTCCTCCACTAGGGGGAGCTATAGATAGATAGATAGATAGATAGATAGATAGATAGATAGATAGATAGATAGATAGATAGATAGATAGATAGATAGATAGATAGATAGATAGATAGATAGATAGATAGATAGATAGATAGATAGATTACTGATTACATAATTACGATAAAAATTGTAGGCCTAGTTTATGTAATATCTCATTTGACTACTTTTTGACAATTTTTGACCTAACGTAGGCTACCATAGGCTATATTGTTCTTTTACCGTCCATAATGATATGGAAATACAAAAAGAAAGAAACTATATTAATTCTTTATCAACAACATGAAGTGCTAAAACATTACATTAAGTTATGGTTTCCCAGTTTGTGAAGGAACCGCAGGGTTCGTGATTTGATGAAAAGATAATTTAATCATAAAAACGTAAAATAAAAATGAAAAACAATTAGAAAAAAACACTAGCTAATAATAATATACATTTTCAGACATTAATGTGAATATGTAATCAGAAAAAAAAAAGTATTATCTGATTATGAGCATTTTTAAATTACAATTACTTAAATTTTGGAATCTGATTATGTAATTCAGATTACATGTAATCAGTTACTACCCAGAACTGATAGATGGATGGATGGAGATAGATAGATAGATAGATAGATAGATAGATAGATAGATAGATAGATAGATAGATAGATAGATAGATAGATAGATAGATAGATAGATAGATAGATAGATAGAGAGCTTAAAAGTAAAGTTTTTTACGATAAAGGTTAAGATAGAAAGTTTCATTTAAAAAAAAATTATTTTCAATGTATTTGTATTAAATTATTTATTAATGTATTATCAATTTTACCATAAAGTGACTTCTCAACAGTTTGGTAGATGCCTATACAAAAAAACAGGTTCTATTGGGAAAAAACACTGATTGTTTTTTATTATTGCCCCAACAACATAAAAACTTAAAAGAAAACATTTTTCCATTGCTTTTTTCTTGGTGAGGATGATAAAGGGTAAATGTGTTGCTCTTATTTAACGTTATGTTTGTATGTTTACGAGAATTAAGACAAGAAATCTAACAGTATTCACAGTCAAAATCACAAAATCAGTCATTTCATGATAAGAAATATCTTTCCATTGAGTAAAAAAAACTTTATTGGATAAATACTGTTTATATGACAATGATAAGTTTTGCAAACAGCAATGATCATAAGAAGTGTCACAGGTTATCATGTATAAATGTGATCCATATGTCAATAACATAGGCAAAAGTGAATTATTAATGCCAACAGTATAAAACAAACAAATAAGACCTTCAAAGGGCCTTAACAAATTAAGAGTTATGCTTGATAAATATGCACATTCAACATTAGCAAAATGAATATAAAAACAAAAAAATGTGTGAGAGAAAAAAAACAAATGCTTTGAATACTAATCATTTCACTGAAAGAAAATGGGAATGTAGATGTTAACTAATAATGGTTTACTTTTTATTCAAATATTTTCCCTCAGTTTAAATGACCCTTGAAAGAAGCGTCAAAACAGACTTGAATTTTGGAAACCCTGAATGTGTTTGCACTATACAAAGTTTTAAAGACGACACGAATTTGAACTTTATGAACCGGGAGTTTGGGCTTGTTCTATGAGGTCGGGATGCCACTGCCGATGGGAGGAGTGGAGAGGGGCGGCAGGAGGAGACTCTTGAGTTTCAGTGACATGGCTGCGATCTCTGGGTCCTGAGTTTCATACATCTTTACCAGCCGCGCGAATTTGAGAACACCTGAAAGGCAAAACGCAGAGGTTGAAATGACAGCTTTTTATTAGTGTTTGCGTGTTTTGCGTCCTCAGTCTCACCTTCTCCCTCATTGTTGAAGCCGTATGCTTTGATGACCTCCTGCTGGATCTGAGTGGCTACGGGAAGCACCAGCTGCAGCATCTTGCCCATGTCGTTGCAGGCGCTTTCTCTGGCTTCCTCCATGCGGGCTGCGTTCTCAGGCACGGAGAAAGCCTGGATCACCTCACTGAGAACAACTGCAATGGATGAATGGGACAACAGTTTGGCTGAGTGTTCAAGTCGTTAATGACGAAAAATGTTTGTTGATGAATGTTGTATTCTCGTAGAATTTATTATAAATCTTTTTTTTTTTATTCACGTGCCCTTGTAATCTTTAACTAAACTAACTTCCTTGAAGCGAAATCTCTTCTCTGATGATGTGTTCACTGGCGTGAGGGCGGGACAACCTGTCAATCACATCACAGCTATAGCGAACCACAGCCATCCAATCTATTCCCGATGGACAAAATCAAGTCTCACCCTAAATTTTTTTTGTTTGTTTGTTTGTTTGTTTGAGAAGCCGTTTCTCTCAGATATACGTCACAATAGAGAAGAAAAGTACAGAGCCCCGTACATGACATGCAGACAAAAGTACATAGGCTATATCATAGGCACAGATTAAGTTAAATCAAATTTGTTCCCACAATTAATTTAAATCAAATTCGCTCCCACAAATTAAGTTCAATCAAGCAAATTCGCTCCCACGAATTAAGTTAAATCAAATTCATTCCCATGAATTAAGAATTCACTCCCATGAATTAAGTTCAATCAAATTCGCTCAGACGAATTAAGAATTTTGCTCCTACAAATTAAGTTAAATCAAACAAATTCGATCTCACAAATTAAGTTAAGTGAAATATGTTCCCACGAATAAAGTTCAATCAAATTCATTCCCACAAATTAATTTAAATCTAACAAATTCGATCCCACGAATTAAGTTAAGTGAAATATGTTCCCACGACTAAAGTTAAATCAAATTCATTCCCACAAATTAAGAATTCGCTCCCATGAATTAAGGTAAATCAAATTCGTTCCCACTAATTAAAAATTTGCTCACATAAATTAAGAATTCACTCCCATGAATTAAGAACTTGCTCCCACGAATTAAGTTAAATCAAATTTACTCCTGCAAATTAAGAATTCACATTAAGAATTCACCCCCATGAATTGTTAAATCAAATTAATTTCCACTAATTAATAATGAATTAGTGAGTACGGTTTACTTACTTACTGTTTTGATTTAAATAAAACAGGGGAACAAATTATTTCCTATGGCTACAAAATAACCCCCCCCCCCCCCCCCCCCCCCCATCAAATCATTATTTTTTCACAAATAAAAAATTTGTTTACAAAATATGGGTTGAAAGGAAGTAAACTGCAACAAACAGGGCACTCAGTCATTTAGTAAGTCCGTGCGCACTAGGAATCATATATATCTGACACAGCCATAGTGAGCATCGATGCTCCCTGGTTTTTACAGTGTATTGTGGTACTTTTTAGAGAGCGAACGTTTCAGTACACTGGAAGGATTCTGCGATATGAGATATAATGGCCGACTCCCTGATCAGTGCCCTACCGAACAAGGGAGCTGATTGAGACGCACCCGGAAACAGTCATCAGTGTCCCAATGTCAGTGAGCCAGGGTCCTTAGCAGTGCTGAATTAGTGCACACGATAAACTGATTTACAACCTAGGGATTGAGATGCTGATGAAAGTTTCATTGAGTAAAACTAGACTAAAATTTAGTCAACTAAAACATGGATAAACAAAAACAGGATAGGTTAACAAAATATGATAATAACTAAAAAGGACTAAGTCTAAATAAAAAATACAAGTCATGCCAAGTCGTTAATGAAAACTACGATGGAAAATGTTCGGGGACACATCTTCTTTCCATGACTAAGACGAGAAGACACTGATATCTAAATGGACAAATCTTGTATGCTCGTAGAATTTATTATAAATGCATTTTTTATTCATGCGCCCTCAGAATCTTAAAGGAATTCTAGCTTCAAAACAAACAGTCATTCACTGCCATTATAAAGCTTGGAAGAGCCAGGACATTTTTTTATTTAACTCTTGATTGTGTTCGTCTGAAAGAAGAATGTCATATACACCTAGGATGACTTGAGGGTGAGTAAATCATAGGCTAATTTTCATTTTTGGGCATGTAACATCTCTCTCACCTCTTGCCTGCTCCACAGTGAGCGAGGGCTGCTGTGCTGGGGCAGAGGCCATGACGGCTCACTCCACGGGGCAGATTCACCACCAATGACTGCAATGGCAAATTTAAACAATTATAAAATCGCTATGACATTATTTAAGCATACTCTAATAATCAATGAAGAACACTACATGAGCTTGACTGTTCATCTTTCTCCAAAATAACACATTTTCAACATCAACGTGAGAACACTGGCAGCTGTGTACCATTACGGTATCACTACGTACTGTATTCATAAAATAATAATATAATAATAATAATAATAATAATAGCCTAATAGAAGAATACAATCTCAATATTATTATGGTTGTCCATCTGTAGTTTTCATTGTAGACCACATCAGGTCTTGGTAATAATCATGGGCAAAGATGAAATACCAAACAAATACTTAAATATACGGAATAAATAGCGGAACATATTGCTTTCAATCAGCCTCAACTTATATAGATTATTAGACCCGTGTAATTTTGATGTGTTATGAAGAATGAGACCTATGCAGGGTTTAGCTGTTATCTATCACTGGCATGTTAGTTCCGCTTACCGCGATTGATCACTGTCTCTGAGCTCCAAAGTTAAATATGTCATTATATTTTTCCCTAATTATATTTGTAACATTTCTATGTACTTACATCGTTGAAGCCAGTACCTGATCACAGTACCTCTCCTGTGACGCGCGCACACTTCCGGACGGTACAGCCGTTAAAGTGTCCGTTAGAAACAACAACAACTGAACCATAGAAATAAGATAGAATGGCAATGAAACTATCAACAAGTTATAAAATGGGCGAGGCTTTGAGGCCCGAATTTAGTTTCGGATTGGTGAAGCACGATTGGTCTAAATAATACTTCTCTAATTGAACTCTTCACTGTGTATTTTCAGTCAAATTAAGTGTCACTGTAATTGCCATTATTATCCGCACCTTTGCTGAAAGAGTGTTGTCACTTGATACCTGTTACTTTTCTCAGCGCTAGTCAGACTGGACCAGTAACAGAGGTCTGCGATTACAGACATATGTGTCCATTTAAATGACTTTATACAGATTGCTGCGCGCTTACGATTTCATTTATGTCATATATTAATCATTTGAATGAATAAACTTAAAATATTATATGTTTTATATGATATTGTTTTTCATTGAGACAAAAAACGTCCTGAAATTTGAATGCGGTTAAATGAAGGATTCGCTTTTTGGGCCACTAAGCGCCCCTACAGGAAACACATCTTTAGTGTCATAGTCAACAAACAGTCGTTTGACACAGCAGCGTTTGTCGACCGGTGCAAAATCAGTACGGATACTACGGAAGTCTGGTAATATACTGACACGTATTTTTTTATTTAATGACCACATACATTTTGACTCTAATAACATTTCAGGTATGAAATATGGAACGCAAGCTGGCTGAATTCAGAGCCCGAAAGAAAGCCCAGACTGAAGCTGACAAACCTGCTGTTCGTGAGATCCAGAGTGAAATGAAAGCAAAAACAAGCGACGATTCTCCGGCAGTGTCTCCTGACACAACAGGAGAGTTCCTGAAGCCCAAAACCTGCCCTCAGAGTCCACACAAACAGGTCTGATCGCAACTTAGGCTACTACTGTAAAAACCATGCACAGTAACACAGTGATAAATAAAACTATGGAAGCTTGTTTCCGCCACGGAATAAAATCAAACAAAAAAAGGTAATGACGACCTTTTTCCTCACAATTCTGACTTTTTTTCTCGCAATTTTGATGTTATATCTCCCAGTTCTGACTTTATAACTGTCAATTGCGAGTTGATATTACAGTTCTGAGGACAAAAGGCCAGAATTGCGAAAAAGAAAATCGCAATTTCTTTGTAGTTTTATACCCGAGTTTATTGCCCATTTTCTTAATTTTGTGTAAATATTTCAAAAAAAAAAACAAAAAAAAAAAACAAGTTAGCGTTGCGGGTTCTAAACTGGAAGTTGCGAGAATTAAAGTCTGAATAGCTTAAAAAAGAATTGTGAGATAAAAGTCAAAACGACAAATACCTTTTTAAAGGTTTTAAACCCTTTTTGTTGTACTGGTTGAAACTCTCTTCACATCCTAATAGCAATCAATAATAATAAAAAAGTACATATATCTTCTGTGGAAGTCAGGACCAAAAAAAAGTTTATCCAATCATTGCATTTGGTCTGAATGCAATGATAGGATATCCTACCTGTCTGTCAACCTGTATTTCCAAACCTCCGCGCTGCTTGCGCAGACATTATCAGCGTGTTTTGTGAGGCTATCCAGACAAACTGCTGTCTTATGCTCTCAAAGCTAGCTTTCTATTGCTAGCCTCTACGAAATTGCCTACTCTACCTTTAATGTCTTACTCCGAGGAGGAATAAAGTTTCCATATAAACTGAAAACTGACCATGTCATTTTTGTCCAACTAAATGTAATATTTTCCTGTTATTTCAGGATCAAAGTGATCTTCTGAATACTACATCCGGTTGTTGGCTTCAGCGTCTGGTTCTTACCCATCTGACCCTGTTTAAAGTGCTGCTGTGGCTTGTGCTGTTGGGGCTTTTTTCAGAACTTGAGTTCGGCCTGCCATTTTTTGTCATATCATTATTCTACTGGCTCTATGAGGGCCTTCGAAGCCCAAAAGCCAGACAACCTGGAGAAATGAGCGCATACTCCGTGTTTAACCCTGATTGTCAACCCATTCTGGGGACTTTAACAGCCGAACAGCTGGAAGGAGAGATGGGATTCATGGTAATCAATTCTTGATGGCCAATACATGAACATGTTTAAAAGTCATGCAAACTTTGCAGCCAACTGTCTGGACCACAAGGAAGATTGTCTATATGTGGACTTGGGAAACTTATTTGCATTATATTAATGTATCTCAGTTCTTTAATGGTTTACTCGTATTTACCTAAATAAAAAGCATTATTTCATTAATATAGATATACACATATACACCTCCTTCTTACAGTTTAATCCAATCATACATCTAGCAAATGAGAACAGGTCACATATTTTTAAGTTAACACTCAGCTATAGGTTCTGTTGTCCAAACTAATTTAATATCTGGAGCTGAAATGTATTAGCCTACTGAGTGATATAACTTTTTGATGAATGTATATACAACTGCTCTAGAATAAAATCTCTCAGATTCAGATGTATTTAGTGCTCTTTGACTTAATTAAGTTCAGTATTTGATCAGAAAATGCTATTAAGCCTACTGCTACTACAACCTACTACACTAAAATAACAATGAGGCCTTACTGTACACACTTTTAGGGTGCATGGTTATGGTTTAACTTAAATGTATCTTATGGAAAATAAAGTAGGCTACATACAAAGTTTGATTTATTCTTTTGCAATATGTTACTATATATATATGTATATATACACACACACACATACATACACACAGTATCAGTACACTATCAGTATATTGGATCTACTTTTGGTAAATGTATATTAGTTATGCTAGTAGTTTTAGCTGTGGTATAGAAATTGGAATAGAGAATTGTGAATTTTCACTGCCTATTTTTGCAAAAATAGTTTCTTAGAAAATATGTATGGCCGGTAAATTTTCTTAAGTCACTGGCAGGTGTACCAAAAAGTTAGTTTTAGGCCCTGTATATTATAATTATACCTCTATAAATGCAATGACTTGTTGAAATTGACATAGGGAAACCATATCAACATTCTTTCCCTCACCAACATCATAATTCATACAACAAATTATTGATTTTAGGAAGGTTTTTAGGTGTGTGAATTAAAGTCAGCATGAAACGGAAGTTGTGATATATTTTAGTACTTATTGTGATCTATTGATGTCAAACATGAAACGGCTTCTTGTACAAGAAAAGATGTTGGGCAGAATTGTATTTTGTCCATCGGGATGGGAAGTTATTTTATTAAAGATTACAAGAGCACATGAATAAAAAATAATAATAATGTGCCCTTATAAATCATAATAAATACTGCAGTATTCCATAAAAACAGGAATTTGTCTATTTTGATTTCTTGAAGACTTTAAATGAAGTTCACCCTAAAAATCATAATTTACAAACCCTCACTTAAAACCCGTATGACTTTATAGAATGATAGAAATTTGGGTGAACTACTGCTTTAAAAAGAAAGCAACACAACGGGCACTAAGACACTACAAGACGAGAACTACAAAACACTACGATGTACATAATGACGCCTTCCTGTCCTTCAGTGCTGTGTCCGATAGGAATCTGTGTGTGCTGTCAACCGCTGATCCTTCCTGAACTCTGGACACGGACTGCGATTAAAGTAAGACCGCAGTTATAGAATAAGTCATCAAAATACACAATTATTGCTTAATAACAGTCTGCACCGCTTTGTACGCGAGTAGCATATCGCCCAGGAATGCATGCTGAATAAATGTTGAGAACAAGTTCAAACGATTATAGCTAACATGATTTAAGAGTTAAGAAGTATAGACTTAGCCTATATGTTTTATAAATGTCGTGAGTGGTAATAACAAGTATGAGTTTGAGTTTCAGGCACGAGTGTTAATCATTTGGACGACAGTGCCTTAAAGTGTCTTCCATGCAGATTGTTCAGGAACTTTAGCAGGGATCTTCACCCAGTGCCATTTTTTCATAATTACTCATTAACTACCTATACAGTTCGTGAAGTATTGTTGTCAAGGGGCATGTGCTGACTCTGGTACTGAGACAAAACAGGTCTAGGTCTATTCTCAAAATTCAATTTCCTCAAAATGTGATTTTACTTGCCTATACCTCAATTTGAATCACAACTGTTTAAAACATTCATGATGTGCATTATAAGAACAAATCTAGCATTAACTTTGATGAAAAAAATTAACTGAACTTAGTTCAGCTCCATCTGATGCATTGTATTGATTAGCTAGAATCCCATTCCTCTCATAATGATCAGATAATCATGACATTGCAATACTTCCATTATCTTCTGACTTTTCCCCTGGTTGTTTGCAGGAGGTGTGTCTTTTTGAACTGCAGCAAGGTGTGCTTTCTGTTTCAGCTAGTGTCATGGCGAGCAGTCCTGCAGTGCTGATGCGGTTGGTGGCTTCAGCCTATGCCGTGGCGGAAAAGGCTGGAACTATTGTCCGTAAAGTGCTTCAAAGTGGAGAGCTTGGTATTGTTGAAAAGGTATAGCAAGTGGTGGCATGTGACCAAGAAGTGTTGATCCAAATACATTTCCTATTTGAGATGACAAGTTGATGAATTTAGTTGAAGAAGATATTTTGAAGAATGTTGGTAACCAGACAGTTGACGGTACTAGCCATTGACTTACATAGTAGGAAAAATATACTATGGAAGTCAATGGCTACCATCAACTGTCTTGATTACCAACATTCTTCAAAATATCTTCTTTTGTGTTCAACAGAAGAAAGAAACTCATACAGGTTTGGAACAACATAAGGGCGAGTAAATGATGACATAATTTTCATATTTGGTTGAACTATCCCTTTAACCCCAAATCAGACACTAAAATCTGATTTGTTTAACAAGGGTACTGATCCAGGAACAGGGCTGCCCCTGACCAGAGATTTTGCTATTCGACTAGTATTCGTTAATTTAAGCGTTAAGTTAAACTTACATGGTATGATAAGCCATACTTGAGGTTGATGAATGATAGGTGAACATTTGAATTTCCTGCATGGCATAATTTCCACGTGGACCAGCCGTGTTAACGATCTGTCCGTTTGGACTGCGTAACTTCGCCACTTCCTGTGGAGTTTGTTTTTTATGTGACCCACTGACCAATAAAAAATTTGTCAACTAAGCCTCTTCTCATCGACTAAAGGCCCCGATATACTCACGGTAAAGTTCTTTACCATTCTTAGTTTAGGGGTAAAACCAAGTTTGAAATACATGAGCAGTGCTATACCGTTAGCAAACATCCAAAGCCACCCACACATCTGAGAGCAATGGTTAGATGAGTAAATATGTGCTGCACGCTTTCCTCTCCATAACAAAATAAACACAACAGAATTGAGAAAACGGCAAGCATTTGAATAAAGTGTAAGAAAAGCATCTGATCATGGCAACATGGATATGTTTGCACGAGTTCTGCAATTCGGCACTCTAGTAAAGTCAAGTCAATTTTATTTATATAGCACTTTAGCTTTGAAGTGGAAACCGCACACACCTACCTAGTATGTAATCGCCACGGACCAATGGTTGGAAAGTTTTTCTGGAAAGTTCGCTTTGGCAAGCTGTTTCTAACTTCCAAAACAAACTCCAAACTGCCTGATTTTGTTCGAAATGATGTCACATCAGTTCGTTCTTCGATTTCAGCTTTAAGTATATCGAGGCCTTAACGTTTGGTGGACTATTAGGGGGGAAGCCCTAGAGCCAAGACTTGAGAAGAGAACAGCTGATGAACTAACTCTGGATTGTGAAATTATTTGCTCGTTTTGACATATGCTTATGACATATTTTTGTAACCTTTGCTTTTGGCATAGACAGGAGCTGATGATCTACAGACACTGGCTGACAGGCTTGCTCAGAAGAGTATATGTGCATCCCTGTTGAAAAGCTTCCCTAAAGTCACTATCATCGGGGAGGAGGTGTGTAGGTCTCGTAATATGAAGATGCTCAGCCTGTTTTGGCTCCAAACAGCTGTCTAAACTGCTTTTATTTGTGTAGGAATTACCAGATGAGTCTGTTGAGGAAGACCTGATAGAGAACGGGCACAGCAGCCTAATCCTACAAAAATCCTGTCCCAATCAGTATGCCAGCCTGAAGGAGGAAGAGGTAAAGAGGAAGAGGAACCAGAATGTGGCCATAATGCATAAAACATATAATAATTGTATGTAACGGAGGCAAGCCAGTAAGAGCTGTGCGTGTAAACCTCACTCCCCTGGCCTCAAGAGGCGCACTAGCGATCAGTGCTAGCGGCTGCGGTCTTTAGCGTCCTTGTTAGCGCACCGCCTCCCATGCCGGAGACGCTGATTCGAATGCCACTCGGAAAGGGTCGAGTAGGACCGGTTACATTTGGTGCTTTTTACATTTCGAATCTCGCTCAGGGGTTCGTTTCTTGTACAACGATGTAGTCACTGCTTAACTACTATAGTACGATGCATTGTCCAAGAAATCAACTAGCTAGTCACGACTGTTTCCCAAAACCGAATTGTCGCAAATTGGTCGTTCAACCACGTTGGTTAATGATGTCACGCAGGTGTTGGAGTAATAACTTCTTTTAATGAATCTGTTTGAGATCAAATTAATGTTAGATGTTTTGCTATAAATTACGGACATGGCATCTGAGGACTATTTCTCATTTTTCTCAGTTATTTTGCTTTATTTACAGATTCAATCATAGGCTCGTTCTTACTAGAGCACATGCGCACTCTTCAAAAACTACGCTTTAAATCTCTTGACAAACTAAAAGACGTAAATTACATTTGTATGTATTCTAAATAAAAGATATAGATTGTACTGAATGTCAGCTTGCTTATTTGGCTCAAGATAAGGATTTATTGAGTCCACATGTCATGTAAACAAGAAACTCTGCTTCTAACCACAGGTCGAGAGCTGTCGTTCCAACCACACAACTTTGCGATGCTGCTTGCGAATGTTCGTTGGAACTATGTTTTCGGGAAACACCGACTCATTGAACTATGCTGATAACGACGGAACTTGTGACCATAGTTGGCTAACAGTGCTTTTGGGAAACGCACCCCTGAGCGGGTCGAGTAGGACCGGTTAAATATAGAATATACCATTTTTAAATGAACTTATTCTGAAAGAGTTTTAAAAGAGTAGGAACATAAAAGTAACTCAATCTGGTATTTGACTAAGGTTTCATCTTTATTTTTCAGCTGGTTGTGTGGGTGGACCCTCTTGATGGCACTAAAGAATATACAGAAGGTGAGCAGATAAACAGCTTTCAGCATTACTCAACTCCCACTTCCATTTGAGTTTTGGTCTTTTTCAGCTGTGACTGTAACCAACATTGTGCAATAAAGCACCTGGTATTAACATCTGTTTGGGGTGAAGTGATCACAAGTGATCTACATTTTGTCATCGATTATACAAACCACATTTGCAGGTAGAATTTGTAGAAAGAAAGTGTCATAAATTAATGTCTTGTTATTCTAAAATTCTCCTTCCACTCATTGTCTATGAAGCGGAGCAGAACAACGTCCCATCAGTCCTCACATCATTTTTCCCGATTAAAACAAAAGATTTCCATGTAAACATAGCCATTGACTGTCTACGTTCCACACTGTTAAAGGGATACTCCACCGTTTTTTCATATTAAACTATGTTATTCCCTTAACTAAGACGAGTTGATACATACCTCTCTCATCTCAGTGCGTGCACTTAATCGCTCTGACGCGCGGTGACACCCTGATAGTACTTAGCTTACCCCAGTATATTCAATGGTATCTGACAGCAATGAATTTAGAAGTGACCAAACACATCAACGTTTTCCCTGTTTAAAAACAGTTACACGAGTAGTTAAAGTCATGCCTGATCCTCTTCCCACTATTGACAGAAGTGAGAGGAAGAGGATCAGGCGTGACTTTTTACTGCGCCGATTCGAACTACTCCCAAAAGTGCTATTCCGCCATACATTATAGTTATCCTTTTTAACCCACTTAGAAAAGCGCCACGTTTTATTTTGTGTCACCATACTTGATCGTATAACTACTCGTGTAACTGTTTTTAAATAGGGAAAACGTTGATGTGTTTGGTCACTTCTAAATTCATTGCTGTCAGATACCATTGAATATACTGGGGTAAGCTAAGTACTATCAGAGTATCACCGCGCATCAGAGCGATTGAGTGCACGCACTGAGATGAGAGAGGTATGTATCAACTCGTCTTAGTTAAGGGAATAACATAGTTTAATATGACAAAACGGTGGAGTATCCCTTTAAGAGCACAAGCCTTTAAATTATCCTCCATTGATGGTGAACACGGATGGACATGTCCGTCTGCGAAACAGAGCGAAATACGGACAAGCAAAGTGTACTTCTCTGACAAGAGTGAAGAATGGCTTACTCGCTTGCCACCCAGCCAAAATCCAACTACAAGTATGTATTAGTGGGAGATTGATGTTAAGATCAGATGTAAATGCCCTCGACTGATCGAATCACTCAAGGTGGATGTCGATACCAGGTGTAAATAGGGAGTCACATTTACCATTGCTCTATACAATTTTGCAGATGAAATCCAGTAGAAATTGCATGCTTGGGAGTTTTGTGTGAGGGCGAAAAAGTTCTCTACAAAGATTTTGCTCTTGTTCAAGTTGGTCACACAAACACTGACCAACAGAAAGTTGCTTGGTTTGAAAGTGACTTCTGTGTGAGCAGTACTTCATACAGTGCTAGACTGTTGAAAATTGACCTTTTTTGGCGGCAAATTTTTCCCGAAATATTGCCAATATGTCTGCACCCTTTTTCTGTGTCACACCAGTTGTCCAGGGGTGCAAAACTCAGTTCCTGGAGGGCCAGAGCCCTGCAGACTTCAGCTTCAACCTTAATTAAAAGCATATGATCCAGCTAATCAAGTCCTTAAGGCCCATCTGAAATCATATACTTCCCTACTATATAGTAGGCAAAAAACAGTATGTGACAAAAGAAGTATTTCCAAATTCAAAGTACTCATAAAAGAGTAGGCAAAAAGTACCCGGATGATCTACTACTTCCGGCGAGATTCTGAAGTGTGCATATGATGGACACTTAACTGTCCCATGAGGCCACGGGAGAAGATTTATGAATGACAGTGAAGTGACACTGGAAGGTCACATGATAATGCCAACATGGCGAATGTAGTATGTCCGCATTACATTCATACTACACACACTCATACTATATAGAACATACTTTTTTAGCAGGCATGAAGTAATTACTTATTCAAAATAAGTACCTACTCAAGAGAGTATGCGATCTCAGACACAGGTTTGAACCAAACTCTGCAGGGCTGTGGCTCTCCAGGAGTTTTGCTCCTCTTGAGTTAGTTCCATCCACATCAGAATCTTTTTTTCAAAATCCAGATCTACAGTATATACCTGTACCAAACACCAGTTACCATTTGATTGGCTTTGATTTTTGTCCCTTCCCACAGAATTTCACTTTCAGTGAGGACAGAAAAATGACTTGACGTTCATGTCACGCCTAGTTAGGGACATAGTGTTGCGAGCATGCCCACTGCAACAGCACTATCCCTCCGTTCTCTTCTATCTCTGATTTTTTTGTCTAACTCTACCTCCACTTGACCTCCATATGTCCAACACACCTGATACTGTCACATTGTGATCTGCTCTTTCTTTTCCCCTCTTTCTCTCTCTGTCTTTGTTCTCCTGTCTCTGTTGTAGCTGCAAGGGTTTTGTACAACCCAGTTTACATACAGAAGCCAGTGCAGCCCCACAGAGCCCCTAACCGTACGGTGATTTAATGTTTGTTTTTTTCTTTCTTTTTGAGGCATGAGATGTCACCGTGAAATTAGACAAGAGTAGAAGGTTGCAGCCAATCAAAAACAGCTGTTAAGTCAGGCATTTACAATTTCTCATAGTTGACCAGAAACTACAAATGCATTGCATTTGTGCACTTTGTTGCTGATAAAGTGCAACTGAAAAATGTTTTTTACATTAAGTTATCCAGTGAACCTGTTAAATCTTGTCCATGCATCCCATTTTAGTTGGAAGTTACCACCACTTTATTGGAAAAGTACCTTATCAGGCAGAAAAGACAGGGAATTTTGAGGTAAATATTGGGGAAAGGGTTAGGGACATGGATGGACATGGCACTAAAGACACCGATATACTCACAGCAAAGTTATTTTTTTAGTTCTTCGCTTATGGGTAAAAATACATTTGAAATATCTGAGCAGCAGTATATTGTTAGCAAACATCCCGATGCTGTAAATATGTGCTGCTCACTTTCCTTTCAATAACAAAATAAACACACAACAAAAATGGAAGCAGTGAGAAAACAGAAGTTAAGAAAGCTTCTGATCATAGGGATGTTGATATGTTTTCACCAGCAGTTCGGCTCTCCAGTAAAAGTCATATCACGTTCATATATGACTTCACACAACAGATTATTTGAAACCAGCAGCTTTACAGTGATACACGTAAAAAAAAAAAAAAAGAAAGATACACTGTAAAGTAAAAAGATACACCGGTGCTTATTTCAGTTAGAATTAGATCTTGAATTTCTACCATAAAGTAGCTCTCCAGTGTGTTTATGTTTTTACTCACGGATGCTTGACCTCAATGAACCCAAAAGAAGAAATGAACTGTAGTACATTTCCATGTCAAAGTAAGCAGAGCCTCAAAGCCACACCTACCTGTTCTGTAATCGCTGTAATGTTTACCAGCCAGATGTGAACATTCCTGGAACGTTTTGGCCTGCTTTTGTTCAAATTGACATATCAACAGTTTGTTCTTCGATTTTGCTATAGTATATCGTTGATGCTCAAAATTGCTGCACCACAACTCTGTCTTACTCATACCGTTATAAAAAGGAGGACATATAAAAGAGCATAGAGGGGTTAAAAAATATTTTCATTGTTGGGCTTGACTAATAAGTACTTTGCGTAATGTTTGTTTGCTGTTTCATTGCAGGGCTTCTGGATCATGTGACAGTGCTAATAGGGATTGCTTATAGAGGGACAGCCATTGCTGGAGTCATCAATCAGCCCTTCTACAACTACCAGGTCCAACCGGTTGATGGGGTCACACATGCTACACTACATTTGGTAAAGGCTTGGATTGGTTAACCTGTTTTTTTGTTCTCTCTGTTCACTCAGATTGGGGCTGGTGCTTCTTTGGGCAGAACTTTATGGGGAGTTCTGGGTTTGGGCGCATTTGGGTTTCAACTCCAGGAAGTCCCAGATGGTAAAAGAATCATCACGACCACGCGGTCCCATAGCAATAAACTTGTGACCGACACAGTTCAAGCCATGGAGCCTCATGATGTCATCAGAGTGGGAGGAGCTGGGAATAAGGTGGGACACTAGCCTTGATTCGGCTGAGTCAATATTGGCATTAAAATTGAACTAATCACATCTTCATTCTGGGCCTGCTAGATTATTCAACTAGTGGAGGGAAAGGCCTCCGCTTATGTGTTTGCCAGTCCAGGATGTAAAAAGTGGGACACATGTGCGCCTGAGGCAATTCTGCATGCAGTTGGAGGTGATAGTCATTGTTTGCATGTTTTGCTTGATATTTAAGGTAAATATAAAGTATATTTAAGCGTTTTTTATGTTGTTTTCATATACAGGCAAACTGACAGACATCCATGGTAATGCATTCAGATATGATGCCAATGTGAAGCACATGAATTCTGCTGGAGTTCTGGCGACTCTACGGGATCATCAGTACTATATAAGCAGAGTCCCACAGGCTGTCCTACAGGCTCTCCCCTCTGACTAAACCATTACACGATATTAAGTCATACTGTAAACTTTTGTGCCTCAAAGCTGTGATATGTCCTTGCCATAAATTTAACTGTTTAAGATTATTAAGATTTAATGAGTACATTCACATGTTTTCAACCACGTTTATAAGGGGACCAAATACATTTATTTTAAAACATTTTATTATTTGTAGTAATATCATTTGTAGGTAATTTAAAACAAAATTACTATCAACATATACATTTATAAATACATGTCCTATTGCATATATATGATTATGGTCATAACTTTTACATTAATTCCGTGTTTTGCCTTAAAACAATTTGTCTGACAGAATTGATTATTGTCTTATGGCATTTTTGGTAGATGCATTTAGTTAACTTTAGTATAGTAATACTTAAAACCAGTGTTTTCAGTACTAAGTTAGGCATTTAAAATTAGTTCTGTAATCATTGTATTAAAAGTTGCATCAGGAAAGTCTGAACTACCCTGCTACTCTGAAATGTGGTGTGTGTATTTTTCTTGTACCTTTTTGACAGTTTTGCATCACCAGCCATAACATTATAATAACAGGCCCACAACAAAAGTGCACTAATAACATTACTTTGTTGCTTTAAGACAAACATGACAATGAAATGTGTGCCAAAGCAAACTGTGTAGTAGGTACAACCTTATGATGATGTATATGTATGTAGGTTGCAATTGGTTCTACCACATTTATAAATATTGCTTATCCATCTAGGGGTAACTGAGTGAGAATTTTTAGTGTAGTCAGTTATTTTGAATGTAATATGTATGCCCTGTGCCCGTTTTCCATCTTTTGTCTATTATATTGTAGTATAAATTGAAGCTGCTACTCGGCTGGATCTATATTTGCTACAAGCATTTAAAACCCAATGTGATTAAAAACAAGACCACAAGTTGAATGAGAAATCATCTTTATTTGAAATATTTTATTAAAATGTCCAAAAAAAGAAAGAAGTGGTAATTATATTTTTATTAATGCATAGTATGTAAAAGGCTTACCTGAGGTCTATGCTGTCCGAAACTTTTCCTATATTTGATAAGCAGATCCAGTGGCAGCTTGCAGGCCATCTGTTCAGCAGTTCCAAGACATTGAGACTTAAAGGCATAGTTCACTCAAAAAAATTATTTACTGACCCCTCATGTCGTTCCAAAACCACATGTAGAACACAAGTAAATGTTGAAGAATGTACTGGCCATTTTCCCCCACATGATGTTAGCGAATGAAAATACAACCAGTACCAAAAGAAAAGACATCAGAACTGTTTCAAGAAGCTACAAAATTGGACTTGGGCGCTACATTCCAAGTCCTCAAAAGTCACACATCTTTGTGCAAGTAACATCAAATTTTAAGTCACGGTTTACTTAGAATATGGATACCCTAAAGGGACATGGTGATGGTAAAAAAAAAAAAGAAGAAGAGAGATCAGAGGTTTTCTCGCAAAACCTTTGTGCTTCCGTGAAAACGTGTGTTGTTCACTCGCAGAAAAGCTTGTGGTGGAAATGTGAGGTTTGAAAAAAAAAAACCTGTGCTTTTGCAAACTTGGAGGAAGACGACTGTTTTGATAGCAAACGCAAAGTTGCTCGGGGGAACGCAATACTTCTGAGAGAGAGCTAAAAACCTTTGAAATATGCTTTTTCCTCCCATCACATATTTTTCCATCATGTCCGGGGATAATTAGTGACGTCATAGATGTTGCAACTAAAAGTGCCATGTTTAAATTGGATAGATGCAGACAGTGGAGAACAAGATTGTCATAAAATAAAATAATTATCACTGTTCCTTGTTTTATAAGTCTTGAAATGTACAGCATGTGTCTTTTTATGGCTTGCTATGAGTTATTTTATAATTCCACATTCTCTTATTATGTGAAGAGGGGCCAGCACATTACTCCAAATTTCTCTTTCAGTGTTTCACATTAGGAAGGAAGTCACACAGGCTTGGAACGACATGAGAACAAGTAAACGATGTAAAAAGATGTATATTTTCATATTTTTGTGATTAATCCCTTTAAGTCTTGCAACGTCAAGATACTGCACACCTCCTTAAAAACACCAGGCTGCTGTCATGTTAATCACCCTTGAAATAAGAAAAGAAACAGATACAAATCATTATTGTCTTTATGTATTGAATTACTCAGCAAAAAGTTATCTTTTCCAGAGGCTCTCCTGGGTATAATAGGTGTGGAAGAGGAATGAAATGGGTTTCATTCAATTGGCCTTGATGCTGTATCTATTTACAACAATTAACTGCAAAATAAATAGTGCAACATAATATAACACCAAACAGTTTGCACATGACCTACGGCCTAAGTAGGGCAAATTAAGTTACCCATGCGTGTATGAAATGGGTTACAAGTGTGTAGTGCAGGGGTTCTCAATTCTGGCACTAAAGTTCCTCTTTCCTGCAGAGTTTTGCTCCAACTGTGATCAAACTCAGCTGAACAAGCTAATCAAGATAGTCAGAATCTAGAGAGTTACAGGCAGGTGAGTGTGATCAAGGCTGGAGCTAAACAAGTTAAACAGATTCTCCAACGAAAAAAAAAAAAGTAGGATGGTTTGCTATTGGTTGATGTCATGTGAGTGACAGGTTGCCCCACCCTCACACCAGTAAACACATCATCAGAGAAGAGATGTTGCTGCAAATGGGAGGGAAAGTTATTTGAATAATTATAGATTATGAGTGCACATGAATTAAAAATAAAAATGTGCCAGTTACCATAAAAAAACTGAAATATGTTACCAGTAATATTAATTGTGCTCAAAATATGCAAGTTGCTTATCACAAACCTAAAGCCTGAAAATACAGTAAGGTATACATTTTAAACTTAGGAGATTTTTTCTCTCTCCATGAATACAGGATAAAATGAAAATGTACAGCAAATTGAAATGAGAAACCACTGAAAACAGTGAAGATTTGAAATCTTGTACAAATCCTTTTTTCCCAGAATTTGTCTTTTACACATTTTGTAACTGACAAAAGGTAAGAACAATGTAAGAATGCAGCAACAGTAATTCATTTGTATCGGTGTAGAGTAACAGTAATTTATAAGAATGTAAATACAATAAGAAAAACACAACTAATTTATTTTTATTTTAGGTCAAAAAGTAACTAGTATCTTTTGGTGTTCTTTTTGAAACAAAAGAATGAAAGGATTAATGTTTTTGTGTAATACCTTTTTAATATGCAGCCTCAGCTGATACAAAAAAATGTATATACTTTTCCAAACAAACAGAAAATGTGCATGTAATTAATATATGAACAACTTGCATACAGTATTGGGGAAACTACTATGAAATTGTTGCATGAAGTTAATTAAAATCACTTAAACTGCAGTCAAATGACTGTTTTTGTATTATAATATTAGACTGTCAGGCACAGAAACAATATTAGTTAGGGTCACAGCATCAAAGTCAATATTTATAAACACATTTAATAAAATAAGACTTGATTTGTAGAATTGTGCTAAACAGCAGCATTTTACTATTTATTTTACCACCTTTAGGAAATCTTGTTACAAAAGCTATACACAGCTGAGCTACTGAACACTGAAAAAATGTACTTAAGTTAATAGCTACTTTTAGTTAGTTATTCCCCAACACTGCTGGTATATAGGACATATATACATTTATACATTTATACATATATGGAGCAAAACATTAGCACACACACAAAAAAAAAACATAACAGCCTTACATGGCTTGATGGCTGGATGTCCAGGACAAATGAAAAGCTGCAGTCCAATTGTCCTCTGTAATCCTTCCATCTGTGAAGACATTTTATGCAGTTGGTTGTGCAAACGGGAATGTGGGAGTCTGTAATACCAGGAGAGTCATCCATCCAGTCATTTCTATTTATCTCAAAAGGTAGCTGCGTAGGACCCAAGCAAGTATGTGATGGAAATTAAATAAATAAATATTTGGCATTGGTCAGTTTTTCACTTCTATCACTGAGATGTAAATTGTCAAGTGACAAATCACTCTGGAGCAGCAGGAAAATTACATCATGACAATGCTGACTTGCTAAAGAACAGGCAATCCCAAGACAATTGGAATCTTTTCCGCCATCACTCTTTGTTACTGCGCGAACTGCAGGCGTGTGCATGTGATTGTAACGTGCGTGAGCGGGATTGACAGTCAGATCTCACACCCCCCTGCGCTGATTGGACCTGATGAAGCGGGAGCGCTGGATTTTTGCAAAACAAATAACACGCTCCAGGTGGAGTTAGAAGCTCGGGTTTTTTTTCTAAAACCACCTTATTTATGTTGTTCTGTCGGATTATAGTGTCGATTACACTGAATATGATCAAAAAATGTTTGCCGACGGCAGCTTTAAAGTTACTTGGGTAAAAAAAGTAATCTGATTACATGACTTGCATTACTTGTAATGTGTAACCCCCAACACTGATTACTATAGTCACCATATTGGGCATTCCAATTTCCCCATTCATCATCTGTGTCCCATACTGAGGCTGCATCTTTAGAAGGCTGCGAAGGTCGAACCGAGCATTGTTAAATGAGATGGTCTAGCCCAGTGGTTCCCAATCCTGGTCCTGGAGTACCCCCCCAACAGTACACATTTGGGATGTCTTTCTAAATTAATTGATTTGTATGGTTAGATATTCGAGTCAGTTGAATCCCAAAGTTAAGTGTTATCTGGCATTTTCTCAAAAATTGCAAAAAATTCCATTCGTTGTATCCTTCGTGGTCCAGGAAACGAAGGTCAAATTTTGAGGAGCCTTCGAAATGGGACAGCCTCCGTTGCCCCGCTGTGACGTATTCGGCCGTGGAATGCAGCCTTAGAAGGATATAGCCCCAGAACTGGGACACAGCTATTGTAATACACATGGCCTGTCCAACACACTTGCATGGCAGTTCGTAACAATTTTGCCATATTAGGGGCTTTCGTAGATCTAAGAACTTAATTATGGGAACTAGTCACCAGGGTGGTTCCCCAAGAACTAAATGTTCCCGTAGGAACACTTTCCTGGTTGCATTCGCACCACCAGTAGGAACTCTGACGTGACATGAGCCGTGCTTGTTGTTGTGACTTATTTTGATGGCGCAGCAAAATTTATTTTGATGGCGCTGAGAATACCAGAGCCTGAGCACACAGCGCTCGCATTCTCTGTGTTCATTAGTTTACAATCTGTTTAACAGTCCTGTCTAATAAGTTATTAGATACGGTTATACAAAGAAAGTAGACAGTATATGAAAAAGTATTAGCGTTTTCCATGTGGTTGATGCCCAATGTCGCGAGCTGAGCATAAATAATCATGTTTCGCTTGGTCTCCTTAAAGTTGCGTTGGATTTTCTCTTTAGCGCAAAGGTTAAGAGGTCCATCGATCACTGTTCCATGTTCGTGGAGAAAATATATAGGCTATAAGCTGTGTTGACACAGCTTTCTTTTTTTTTTAAATGACGGGTTCGTGTTGTGCGTTCGGCCAATCAGCGTACACTAACGTCACTGGTAGTTCCTATAGTGCTGGTTTAGACCCTACTCTGAAGGAGCTAAATTTGCTCCCCCAAAAGGACTTCCTAGAACTAAAATATTTCCTAGTTCCTGCAGTGCGAACACGCTAAAAACCAGGTACATCCGCCAATAGATCTAGGAACTATGAAAAGGTTCCTCAAGTGCGAGAGCCCCTATTAGTGCCAAATTCGTATAATCTTATTTGTATGTTTTCAAACAGTCAGCTTCCGCTCCATTCATGGTTAGGTTTAGGGGTGGACTTTCATGCCTTTTTCCTAAAAATCAAGATTGGCCTGTCTCTGTTATATACTGCCTCTGATGTGGCTATCTCTCTAACCTACAGAGTGAGTGTTATCAGCCCCAACGACTCAATTCTCTGCTGAGTTAACCTTTAAAATGAAGGTTGACAGAGAGATTCTTTGAAAAGTCATTGCCCTGCTTAGATCAGATCCACAATTTGTCCTTGCAAAGTCACATATCACTGATTACGCTGATTATTATCCATGGTGACAGGGTAACCAAGAATTCTCCAACAAAATTCAGTCTGTTACAAATGTTTATAGGTAATTGTCAGAGACAGTCGTTTAATCTGTATATTCTCTTCCATTCTCAACTTTTAAATGTAACTGAATACAGTGAGACAACTGTGCAATAATCAATACTCTTTTGTACTTTAGACATCAAGGAATAACTGGCTTAATTTACACTACCACCTTGACCGAACTTGTTTTGTATAGGTTTAGGTAATTTTACTTAGACTATATATATATATATATATATATATTTGTTTCAATTGGACGATTAGTTTGCACAAGCCATATGTGATTGCACTGTAAGGATTGCTCTAATTTCACTGTACTTGATATAGTGACAATAAAGAATCTTGAAATAGGCGTGACACTTTCAGCAAAACTTGAGTTGCTTCAAACTGTTTAGTAAGAAGACCTTTGAAAGACAGTATGACCCCTACATTCAATGTTTCACTGAAGATATACAGTAGTAGAACAATGTCCACTCAAAACAGATCAGGTCCTTGGAATGTAAAAATGGTTTGACAAATATTCAAATCCAGTATTTGGTGTTAGTGATGACATTCTTTGTTTTACCAACTTCGTATGGGAATATGGGAAAATCATGAGGGAACAATCCCTCATCATTATGTTGTTGCCTAAAACATTACAGGTCCCCAAAATTTACGCGCAGTTTTTATGCATTGGTTTTTTAGCAAAATCTACAACTCTCAAAATCTAGGAATGTTAGTGAAACAGAAATGAATAATAAATCATCACAGCAATGTACTGCTCTTGAATACAAGCAAGATCCAGCCCTACATTGAATTCAAACCAGGAAAAACGGACAATTCACATTGTGCCGATTCATTTGTGCCATTTAACAAATCATAGAAATATGTCATTGTTAAGTTTGTTTATATGTCTGATCCAGACCTACACATTATATCAACACTATTTTAAGTATTACTGGCATTGGTTACTGTCCTCCATATAAAATCATTTTACAATTATTCACTATTAAACGCAAGTCAACAAGAGATGTTTTCTTTTGAAACTGTCTCATGTCTGTGTATATGAATGCATACATTTGTTTTGTAACATGTCTGCACATTCAAGTTGTTAAAAATTAATACTGTAGTCTTTTTTTACATTATAATTCTCATTACTGATGACCTATATCATCACCTTTTTTTTTTTTTATTCATGTCATGTTATCAATAATCACAAGTACATGGACTATTAATTTAGAAGCAGTATGCAGAGTTGATAGTGTCTGTCTGCTATCTGTTAATTTTATGGAAAAGTGAAAACTATCAAGTTCCAAAGACAACACATGTACAATAGAGCAACAAAGTGGTCCTACAAAAATACTGAGTAATATTCCAGGTCTTAAAAATTGTTTTACCTTTATGTTACACAGACTTAAATTCGTTTCACTTACAATCTTGTACAGAAACTGTACATGAGATTTGAGTAAACAACTTGAGTAAACATCTGCAAATCCTCACAAACAAAAATATATATGTGTAATTGTTAACTTCCACTGACTGCCATAAAATGGCGGTACATGAAATATCAAATTAAAGATGCACCCAATAAATAATGAAGAAACACTTACAAAAAGAATATTAGATGCATATGTTGTATATTTATCATTGATTGAGAAGCATGTTCACACTTACCTTTAATGCCATCTCATTCATATTTGCATCTGAATATTTATCTGTTGATTCTTGTAGAATATTTTATGAGCATTTAATGAACATCACTGTAGGGTGGATCACTTGTCAATACAAGTGTAATAATACCCAGTGTGCATTCATTAAATAACCCAATATTACTGCAAAAAAATTGTAAATGCATTACTTATACACTCACCGGCCACTTTATTAGGTACACCTATTCAACTGCTCATTAACACATATCTAATCAGCCAATCACATGGCAGCAACTCAATGCATTTAGACATGTGGACATATTAAGATGATCTGCTGAAGTTCAAACTGAGCATCAGAATGGGGAAGAAAGGAGATTTAAGTGACTTTGAATGTCTCATGGTTGTTGGTGCCAGACGGGCTGGTCCGAGTATTTCAGAAACTGCTGATCTGCAGATTCTCATGCACAACCATCTCTCGGGTTTACAGAGAATGGTCAGAAAAAGAGTAAACATCCAGTGAGCAGCAGTTCTGCTGGTGAAAATGCCTTGTTGATGCCAGAGGTCAGAGGTGAACGGCCAGACTGGTTTGAGCTGATAGAAAGGCAACAGTAACTCAAATAATATCACTCAGTCTGCAGAAGAGCATCTCTGAACACACAACACTTGAAGCAGAGCTACAGCATCAGAAGACACACCAGTGACACTCCTGTCAGCTATAAGAACAGAAACTGAGGCTACAATTCACATGGACTCCCCAAAACTGGACAACAGAAGATCGGAAAAACGTTGCCTGGTCTGATGAGTCTTGATTTCTGCTGTGACATTCAGATGGTCGGGTCAGAATTTGGCAAAAACATGAAATCATAGATCCATCCTGCCTTGCATCAAAAATTCAGGCTGGTGGTGGTGTAATGGTGTGAAGATTTTCTTGCCACACTTTGAGCTCTTAGTACCAGTTGATCATCATTTAAACACCAGAGTCTACCTGAGTATTGTTGCTGACCATAACCATCCCTCTATGACCACAGTTTACCAATCCTTCAATGGCTACGTCCAGCAGGATAATGCACGTCACCAAGCTCAAATCATCTCAAACTGGTCTTGTCAATGTCAACGAGTTCACTAAACTCAAATGGCCTCCACAGATCTCAGTCCAATAAAGCTCCTTTGGGATGTGGAGGAATGAGAGATTCACATCATGGATGTGCAGCCAACAAATCTGCAGCAACTGTGTGATGCTCTCATGTCAATATGGATCAAAAACTCTGAGGAATGTTTCCAGCAGCTTGCTGAATTATGACGCGAAGAATTAAGGCAGTTCTGAAGGCAAAAGGGGGTTCAACCCAGTACTAGCAAGGTCTACCTAATAAAGTGGCTGATGAGTGTATATTCAGCCAATGCGACTGACATCATAACATATACTCTCATAAACAGCCAATGTTGCAGCAGATATGGACTTGGTAATTAATAAAGCTAATTCCTGGTTCTTAGCATAACCAGGGCAGATTGTCTATTGAAAATCAAGCATGGAGGTCATGTTTGAACTGCATCATTGCAATATTTAGATAGAAAAGGCTTTTAGGGTGCATTTATACAAGGTCAAATATATAATGTATAATTCAGACGTAAACACAAAGCTTTAGGTCTAGACAAACTCTGTATGTCAAGTATTTTGTGCAAAATTCCTGCCCATGTTTCCTGGCAACTTATGTAGCAAACCAAATAGCAAGGAGCAGGCCAAAAAACAACCAATGGAATAGACCTGTCAATCAATATCTGTTGCCACATGAGAAGCCAGTAAACTACTTTGTAAGTAAAATGTATTGGTCATGTTCCTTGCATCAATCTGAACAGTTTCTTTTGAATCTTTAATTACAGCTTCCACCAACCAAAGTTTCACAATTCAGCTTAACAGACAGTTTTTTAACAGCAACTTAGTGAAAAATGACTGTATGAGGGTTCTTTATGAGACTGTTTTGTAAGCTTTATTGGGTGTGTACATGTGTGCGAACTACAGTAATATTTCAGAGCCAAATACATTAGATCTAAGGAATAAAACTAACAAAAAGTAAGGATAGTCACCAACAGTCAAATGTACCACTGCTACAAAACATCACACAATGTTTAACCTATTAAAATAAGATTGTGGATAAAACAAAAAGGCATTTACATTACACCAGATATTATACCAAGGCCATTAAGTGTACTAACAGGATCGACCAACGACTGAAGAGTCAATGCTCTTTCTTCATCAGGCAGTACACATTGGAAATGAAGAATTTCATGGTAACCTGCAACAGGAAAAAAGACAAGTTAAAAAGACATGAAGAGAGAATTTTTAAAACTAAGAACACAACTATGGAACACGTCAATCCAAAATAAAACTTCAGAAACTCCAAAAGCTGTTTTTGTTGGATTTTATGCTCAGAATGATCTTAGACTTAAAGGGTTAGTTCACCCAAAAATGAAAGTTCTTTCACCAATTACACACCCTCATGTCGATCCAAACCCGTATGACTTTCGCTTATGTTCGGTACACAAATTATGAATTCTGAGGGATTTCTGTCTCTCCATAGACAGTTTTACAACTACCATTTTGATGTTCAAACAGTTCATAAAGAGTTAAAAAAAAAAAATTAAGAGACACGATAGCTTTATATGATGAACAGATTGAATTTAAGCTTTTATGCACATAAACATTCATCAATGCACACATCAGTTACGATAAACGGTAGCTCAAGCATGTTCACTTGACGTGCGAGAACCTTCTGCAAGAGTTTTGTTCTAACGCGTCAAACAGTTTCGGTTCATGTTTGCTGATCAATGTTTATATGTGAATAAAAGCCTAAATTAAATCTGTTCATCATATAAAGTGAGTCTCTTCAGAAAATTTGGAGTAAACCGCTCAATTCATATGGATTAATTTTACGATCTCTTCATTAACTTTTTTGTAGCATCAAAGTGGTAGTTGCATAGCTGTCAATGGAGGGACAAAAATCTCTCAGATTTCATCAAAAACATCTTTATTTGTGTTCCGAAGATGAACGAAAGTCTTACGGGTTTGGAACGACATGAGGGTGAGTAAATGACAGAATTTCCATTTTTGGGTGAACTATCCCTTTAAGCAGCATTTGATGCAAATGAGTAACCTGATGGAAAACATGTTCTAAGTTTAGAAAAATGGGAACATTTAACAAAACAGGAAACAAAACTCATGTCTCTAGCTTTCTATCCACATAGAGCAATACTATCAGTCTTAGCTACTCAAAAGAGCTGAATTACAAGCAACTCACCTTAAACGCTGTACAATTGTCATTACAAAATCTCCTAAAAATACTTGGTGCGGTTGAGCGCTCTCTGAGCAAGCTGGCCGCTCTCATCCGTGATTTTCTCCCAGTCTGTCTGACCGACTACAAAACCAATCGCACGTTTTCTGTCGGCATCCTTCTTCTCTTCGAGATCAGCCCAGCGCACCTGGAAGATCAGCATGTTTAATGAGTGCAAAATGTTTAAATCATGACCCTCCCCAAGAAAAGCAATGCAAATTCAAATCAGATGGTCAGCAACTGGTGAGAGTCTTTGTTCAGTAAAAAAAAAAATACAGACCAACAATTCAATCATTTTCAAAACAGGGCTCTCAATCTGCAATTCTCAAGAACATTCAAAATGAAAAACTGAACAATAGATGACCACAAACAGTGAGTGAAAGCAAATACATAACATAATATGTGCACCACATTACCCTCTTTTTGCCAGGTTCAGACATGCGACTGGCATAGTCATCGGGCAGCTGAAGGAAGTCTTCCATGCCGGACAAATCAGTGTCTCGTTTTCTCTTGCCTCCTCCTGCCAGACCATCCAACTTGTCTGGAAGGACAAAGTAGCATCTAAAGTCATCATCAATTCTACATCTGATGAACACTTATTTGTGTCAAAGCAACTAAAACATGATAAATAACATAGTAATATGAAAAAAGCTATTATGTCTTTGCACAGCCGTAGATTATAACAAAATGTGTTTATCCTATGCACAGTTCATTAGGATTAAGTAGTTACGAGGGCTTTTCAAACAGGGCTGGGTCAGCATTTTTTAAACCATCTAGCGCTCATGAAAAGCGTTTTCAGACCTGTAGATTGTTCGAAACAGGGATTAAAATGGTTGCATTTTCTTCTTGGTTTGGTTCGTTTTCACAAGGCAACATTTCTAAATGGACCAAAAGTCATGTGCAAAAAAACTGTCCTCTCATTGGTCAGTGCACCCGTTGTGTTCCAGGATTCTGATCATCCATCAGGATGGGATAGACAACAGCTCCACAGGCTTATTGTGGCTTTCTTTGTAGCTGTCGCTATATTACTTTATCATTTTGAGCAAGAATAAAGGCTGTTTTGGACATTAGTTGTGAAATATGTTCATTAGAACAAATTTCAAAAGGGTATTTTACTTTGTCTTTGCTCCAGTTTAACCCACAATTCATTTTGAGAGGCATTAGCAAAACAAACAGTGCTGCTTTCCAAGCAACATGTGTAATGGTCCGTTGGGTTGGATTGCTTTCTCATCACAAGCAAACCGCTCAAGACCACTTTGTTCAGGTGATCCTCGGCCGATTGTTTTTGGTGTGTGGTGGATTCGAACCCGACTGTAGATTTCTATATATGCCTAATCGAACTAAGGGGGGATTTTTTAAACACGAGTTTACGCAGCATGTTCCGAAACAAGTGCTTCAAAAGAGCCAGGTGTGAAAACGCATGCATCCATCCATCCAGATGCAGTTTGTTTAACTGTTTGAGAGCAAAATTAATGTTTCAGGTGACTTAAAGCAGCCAGAGCAGATCTTCGACAATATTCTAACAGATGGACAACCAGTTAATAAAACAGTTCAGATGCAGTGTTTGTCCAATTTTTGTTACTGACCTCAGTAAATGCAAATAGAATGATTTGAATTTTTTTAAATTTGTAAATCCAGGGATAAATTTACAAACGTGCAATGTTGCAAACGTACAATGTGAAATCTTGAAACCTTAATTAACCCAGGGGAAAAGTCTGAAATTACCCAGAAGACACCAAATATTTCAATCAATTATATATAAAAAAGACTAAATACAGTACAGACAAACTGCTTTGATTATCTAACTACAAATAAATAAATACCCACCAAGCTTTGCTTCTGAAGTGTCCATCTCCCATTTGCTTTTCGGAAGGTATCCCTATATTACAGAGAGACACTCCAACTGTTAATCGTCAGGGGATGAGAGACAGAGGGGACAGACAGTGTGACAGAGGGTGGACAGGGATAGAATAGGGGCTGGGGAGCAATGATGATGCTTTGGATGATGAGAGAATAAGCTTGAAAAAGAGATCATTAATAAGTCACAAAGGCATCAATGAGCTCTCAGCAATTGATAACAGTCCTTATTCAGAATGAGGAAATGTCTACTGAATACAGAAGAGCATGCATATTTTAATACTACTGAGGTTTTTATATATTTCTACATAGTTGACTGCTTTACACATTCATTTCATTGTAAATCACAAAGCCAAGACACATTTTTGCAGCAGAGATCGGTCATTATGGGATAAGACAAAAAGCCAACAGCACAACACACAAGAATTACTCAAGACTGACAAAGGAGTCCACTTTTAAATGTAGAATGATTATTCTCTGCACCCTTCAGAAGTATTTCTCAATCCTTCCCAAGAGAAAGCACCACAACACTGGATTTCTGGATTGAGAAACACTAACGTAATGGAAGCTTTTCTTTCATCTGCCAAATATATAAATAGAAAAGTAGGAAGTTCTGTAATTTTTTAATTGAGAATCTCAATTCAATTATAGGGGTACAGTACCAATCCGTAAAACTGACTTCACCCAATTAAAATCTGAAAAGTTAAAGTGTAAATACCCATATCATAATTAAAATGAAATGTCTACGTGTCAACTCTTTACCCGCCAGCATTTTTATTTATTTTTTGGTTGCCAGCCACCGCCAGCGTTTTTGGTCATTTTCACAAAAGTTTCATGCCCCCCAGAATATTTTGTTGTATGAATATCTGAACATGCATTTATCAAAAGAAAGAACAAACCCCGTTTTATTCTAGTTTCATGCATTCTTTTTTAATCAACACTTGAATGTGGTTAACTTTTGTATAAAAAAATAATAATAAAAAAATAAATACAAAAAGCATTTTGAGCAAAAAGGCTGAGAAAAATCACGTTTTTGTCAAAGACTATGTCTGGATCAGATTCAGAATGATGATCAAAAGCCAGATGGAGCAGATCGAGTCCATCAACACCCCTAATGCTTCCACAGTCCTATAGCTCGTCCCGGGTCGACATTTCATTCGGTAGGTTTGATTTATATGCTGTTTAATGTTGGTGATTGCGGTATTTTACATATGCATGATTACATATGACATAGCTTGTTTTTGCATCTTCCTCGCATGCTTTTTAATCAGGAGTTTCAGTACTCTTTCAGAAGGTGTGTAATAGCACCCCCCAACATTTAACAGTGAAAACACAGATTGCTGGAAAATTCCGTCAATGGCGGGGAAAGAGTTAATACTGGCTTTTTACACAAATATCAAGAATGAAAACAAATCTTTGGTAATAAGGCATTGGTTCTCAAACCTTTTTGGCCACGTCCTACTTTAAACTTTTTTTTAAAATCAGTCTGAAGAAGAACGATTCAGTGGAATTGGCGTTCGGTGCCGCTTTTTAAAGGCAGAGCGCCCCACACACTTTGAGAACCACTGGTTAAAGTCATCCAAACTGACACCATCTAAACCAAGGATAGGCAACGTAGGTCCTGGAGTGCCGCTGTCCTTTAGCTCCAACCCCCCTTCCCCCCAAAAAAACACCTCACCTGCCTTTAACTCTCTAGTAATGTCTTTTAAATGTCTTTAATCCTGAAGACATTGATTAGCTTGTTCAGGTGTGTTTGATTAGGGTTGGAGCAAAACTCTGGATGACAGCAGCACTCTAGGACCGACGTTGCCAATCCCTGATCTACACTGTAATAATAAATAAAACATTTATTATTTTTTTTGGACAATACGTTAGTTTTCTGGATAAGAGATTCTAATGTTTTATAATGAACACACATTTTGCCTCAATGCATTATTTTTTCTAATGTGTGTAGAATTTAATAAAATTCTATATTTTCAAGTTTTTACAACAACAAATTACACAGCCACAAGTACAGATCGCATGCTTGCTTCAGTCCAAAAGCACTTTGCTACAGAGTACCAAGTCTATAGACAAATAAACTAGCTGATTATAAAATCTTAATCTTACATAGATTTAGAACTGTTTGGTATCATTTCTCAAAGATACACAAACATATACATAAATCAAAAACAATAATTGGTGTTGCAACTTGCAACTAATCATGACAAAGTTTGATGCTGTAAATATGCACTCTTTGGTAAGAGTGTGAACACTCAAAACACCCTGGAACATTGATGCGTCAAATGATGTTTGTGTGATGGATCATAAAAATCCCTGCGCAGGTCATAATTGTGTCATAGCTATATTTTATAATAGGGATGTGTAAAACTACTCGACTAGACCGCTCTAGTCGACATTGGAAAAACTAGACGTTTACATTCATGTTTTTTGCACATTTATGCGCTTTATATTTTTTTACAAAGGCTGCATTAAAAAAATTCTGCCATGTTACACATTTCTAAATAATGTATTGTTTTTAAAATGTATCCTAGAGCAGGAAAAAATCCTCAGACGTTGCATGCATTCATTTTTCCCATTCAGTAGACGAGCAAGATAAGAGTATGCTGTCAACACTTTTCCATTTTCTTCTTCGTCATGTTAAACTGGCATATAAAAATGACCTTGATCAAAGACTTGTTATACAATTGGTTATTAGGGAAATATGAAATTTGATACCAGCTTAAATGGCCAACGTTATGAAATTAAACTTACTTGACAATATGTCAGGGCTTCTTTTTTAACGATTTTGCTGCCTGTTATGTGTAAAAGTACTTTTCATCCATGAGAAGTGCATTCATTTCTGTTTATGCTATTGGGTTTGTACTTATTGGTCCTGCACTGCCAATTGATTCAGTTGATTTTGAATAAATTTGGCTATATTGGCTAATGTTGAATAAGTGAACGCTTAAGTTTAATTTTACAATGATCACCATTGAAATGATCTCTTCCAATCATTAATTATTCATGGTGCACATGCCTAGTTCATAGGACATAACTGCCCCAGTTCCAATAAATATAGAATTCAAATGAAATATTGCTGCACAATTTGCAAAAACATAGATGCTGCTCTTCGACAATTTTAAAGATCTGAATAAGTATTACAAGGTATGGGACTGAACAGCCAGGTTGGAAGAGTTTTTTTTGTTTTACAAAGATCTGAACGGTCTCTTACATCCCCAGCTGTTCATTAGAAATATATGAATATTTAGAATGCATATAATCATGGTTAGTAGTTGAAAATAATGTGTACTGAAAATGGTCCTGAAATATAGCCTTTTTTTAAGCTTTCCATGACTGCTACTGACACCAGCAAAGAGGGATGAATTGATTAAATGTTGAGACCAAAACAAGGATACATCAATTTCTTCTTCTTTTACTTTTCTTTACGCTTTACTTTGTTTCAAGCCAAAATACATGTATTAAGTTGGAATCTTGGAGTATGGAAAAGGTAAATGGCCTTTGGTATCTGCAATGATTTGTGCTTAGGCTTTTTCTTCATTCAGTGCTACTCTTTAACTCATACTCTGAAATTTCAGCTTTACACTGCATAAAAAGCAATTTTACAAAGATTGTCAACTTAATTTTAACAATACTTCACCGAGCAAAAGGGGCCACAAAGCTGGATGTACAAAAATTACAGACAAAAAAATTTACTATTTATGAATTTTGTCTTGCAAGTAACCATAAGCATATGGACCAACTTTATCTAAAACAACACTTGAATTTGAGTTTGCTTTTCAATATAAAAGAATCCTTTACTGAAACTAAAATACACCATGTCATTAGTCTGTTTAAAACTGTTTAATGCCAGGTTCAGACTACACAATATTTGTATCTGTTACGATAATCACTGTCAGATTATGTGATTTTGACTCCTAAATTCGTGTCGTGGACAAGAAACATGTCGGACTACACGTTGCTTCCAGACCAATCATCGCTTGCCATCTTTAACAACATATGTGATGTCATTGAGAAGGCAGAACTAGCGACTGACTTCCGGAAACAAGAACTTAAAAACAAAAGCTACAGAAGCAGCCAGTCAGCTTCATGCTAGTTCCAGTACTCACCGGGTTGCTGAGGCGCCTCTGCTATCGTTCGCCAGCATTAATCTGTTTTTCACTCTGTCGTGGCAGTCCCTCGAGCAGGAGTATTGTTGCCATAGTTCCACAAACCTTTCCACCAATGCATAATTCCACCTAGCAGCACCAAAACCATCTTCCGTCTCGCCATGTTTGAAAGCTGTGTACGGAAGAGCTTCTGTGCTGCTATTGGTCAATGCCACAGATGTGACGGAACTCACAGAGTGAGTAACGTGAAGGCCATGTATTGTAACCCATACTCAAGATGTGTCCTCAGCATTTAACCCATTCAAGTTAGTGCTCACACACACGTGAACACACACCAGAGAGTGATTGGGTGTTATGTGCCTTGCTCAAGGGCACCTCAGTCATTTCCTGCCGCTACTGAGAATCGAACTCACAACCTTCAGGTTACCAGTCTGACTCTCTAACCATTAGGCCACGACTGCCCCAAACCTCCACCCTTTTTTCAGTGGAGGACTGAAAAAAATGAAACATGCTAATCTTTCTGTCGTGAAGCATCACAGACGTGGCGTCAGTTGTTGTCCACAGTGACACACTTAACGAGATGAATCGATCGATTCTTGCGTCTTGACGCCCGTTGTATTTTACGAATGATATCGTGTAGTCTGAACCCAGCATAAAACAGACTGAAATAGTTATTTTTTTTCAAATGTAGAAAAGCTTAATTGCCCTCATTTGGTAAGCCATCATTCAGGTCAACTGTTCCTTAAGCCCCCCCCCCATCTCCAATTTTCAATGAAAGGAAAAACCATAATCTCTTTAGCGTGCATGTTAATTCCTCATAATTCCTAATGTAATAGCTTCCTTGCTTTCTTACAATGTTCTTACAATATCCAAAATTACAAAAAATGTACTGTTATTCCAGCTTGTTAGAACAAACCTAGTTTAAGCTTTTATCAACATAATAAAGACCAACTTGAATGGCAAGCTTGTGATTTAGGTTTAGGTCTTCACACATCTACCAAAAAAAAAGAAAAAAAAAAGTTTCCTTCTAAAAGTAGCTTGACAGAATTAATGGCTCTATTGTGAGACCCGTTTTAAAATAAGCCCCAAAGACAATAGTGCAGAGTAATGTAGAGCTTCCTACAAGACGAAACTGAGATGCATTCAGCCTTGCATTGAATTTCAAGTCCCACAACAAAAGGTCTGTATTAGGAGTTAAACTACAACATCAAGCAGGACATACAATACAGGTGTGTTTCTGTGTGAAGAGCATACTAATTGTGAGACTGTTAAATATTTGGCTTGATAAAATAAGATTTATTACACAAAACAGCTACATCATGGGAAATTCTTGCATCCATTTGGAAGCCATAGCACAAAAATGCTCTAAAAAAGCCATCAAAAGTCTGAAGTTTTACTAGCTGACTTGTATTTGCTTGAAGATGCTTAAATCTTCCACTCAAGAGTAGCCATAGCAATGCTTGAGTTGAAAGTGGAGACTTATCAAAAGCGAAATAAACAGATTCACTTCATACCATACTAATAAAGTTGTGCTTTACCTCTAAATTTGACACACTGTAACTAATGATTCTGCTGAAGGAGTTACAGGTCTTAGTTAAAAGAACGACTCTGCTCCTAGTTTAAACCTAGTGATGACAGAAGAGCAATGCATTTGAAACATGTTGTTTCAGCTAACATTGCAAAGTTTTAAAAGCTTAGCTTACATTTTACTCAAGAGATCAGTTCTGCCAGTGACATTTAAAAAATATATACATTACCAATTACAAGTCTCAATGGACAGTTTCGTAATTAAAATATTATTTTAAATTAGCTAAAATGTTGTGGATCTTTAAATAAGGATAAAGTAAATGTGAAGATTTGGGAGGATAAACAGAGAAAGACAATTATAAATACCATTATAAATTACAATACTTTACGACATCAAAGTTTGTTAATTTTTCAAACACTTTCAAGTTAGGTCAAGTAACTGCCTTTAGTGAGACAACATCATATGTGCCGTTGCCAATATATTTGCTCGAGAAAGCATTTAATAATCCATATTTAGAATATGGATTGAAATTATTTCAAAAACCCCAGGAGATGCCATGTCTCAGGAATATTCTTTTTTATTTGTTTCATCTTTGTCAACTTGGATTGGGAAAGAGTATCCTGAAACATTGATCAATAATAAGAGTACTTACCGTGTTTAGGTGAGAAACTGGGTCAAGTAACTATAAAGTCACAGTTTAAATTATTGGATAAAAGAAGCATGCATGCAACATGAGGTCCTACCAGATCCGTCTCGTCGTCATCCTCCTTTTTCACTTCAGCCTTTGGTTCTTCTTCAGATGGGTTGAAGTCTTCCATCTCCACCTATTAAAAAAGAAGTTTATGTTACTATGAGAAGAAAAGAATAAGGTAAAACTCATTTACAATATCTTAAATGAACATAATAATGGCACAAGTCATCAACAAACTTACATCTTCAATTGCCGCATCCTGCAGTAGAGACCTGATATCTAGTCGTATCATATGGGGTGGTGCAGACTCCCAGCCACTGGCCAGCTGTGCACAAAATATTATTTGTGCATATTATTAGTCAGGCTCATGAAAAATCATGTAGTTCTGGTGGTATTAATCAAAACGCAAATTAAGTTAAAGAAAAATACCTTCGTAATATCCTTTAGTATTCGCCCATGTATGTTTCTCTTTGTACATGTTTGGTGATCAGTGGTGATTTCAGCCAAGTACACCTGAGAATAAAAAGTGAGATTGAACGTAGATCTAAAGTAGATACTGCTGCTCTACATAGATGGCTAGCGTTTCAATTCATTCCTAGCAAGGAACTACTTAAATTTACATTAAATAAAGATGAAGCTCACCTCAAAACCTTTTGTCTTAGCAGCACTCCAGAACTGGTCAAAGTATTTCACTTTATCATTAATGGCATCCAGGATTATGAAGGGAAAAAATCCATCATCCAGTGTTTTCTTAAATGTCTTCAACATGCTGTTTCGATATGTATCTTCCATTTCCGGTTCATATTCATATTCGAGCACCTGATGAAGATGGCCAGGAAGATTTACATGAACAGTTAGAGAAAATTAATAGAGGTTTTTCATTTAAAATAAATAATGAACACAAAGAATTAGTTCAAACCTTGTTCTTGACGCGCTTCCCAGTATCAGGGTCCTTCTCAACTTTTTCCACTTCAGTCATAAAATAATCGTCCAGACCAAGCACTCTGGGTGGTGCACCACCACATTCAACCTCTTTGTCCTACATCAGGAAAAGCATAATTACTTCATGGATGAATTGAAATGACAAAGTCATTTACAAAAAAGGAAATTACATTAGCAAAAGTGTTATTTTGTTCTTTCCTTTGGCTATGTGAATTCTCTTTGGCCCAAAATATCTAATCTCAAGCACTTCTAGCTATGCAAGCTTGATGAAATCATAATGAAGAGCAAATATACACTGCAGTCTCATTGTCAGCAGGGGCAGTAGAGACAACATTAGCATAAATTGTTTCCTACTGCGGCTAGTTTTCTGTATATTTATGAGCTAGCTTAATAACAGCCTCCAGTTTAGTATATAGTCATTTGAAGGCAACTCAACATTCACCCTGAGGGACTTGTCAAATTCCATAACAGGCCAGAGTAGACCAAGCGTACTTTCAGATTTTTTGGGAAAAATAATAATAATAAACATTAAAATATCATGTGTGTTACCCTAATAAGTTTTGCCACATGACTTTTGCCACTTCCAGGTAATCCACGCATGATGACTACAATCTGAAAAGAAAAAAATACTGTGGGTAAAGCATGATATTCAAAAGTAGAGCATAATTATTATAATAATATCAACAAAATAATTATGGCATACCCTGTCAGGTCGTGTTGATCGACCTGGGAGTTTGAGGATGTCCTCAGCATTCTTTGTCTCTGGTTTCTTCTCCACACGAGGAGGGGCAACAGGTGCAGGAGGGGGCAGTGATGTGGAGGGTGGGGGGCGCTCATCTGGATAGCTCCTCCGATCACCTGGGTAAGAAATATAGGCATCTTACACAGGTCGCAACTTTTCAGGCTCGATTACTTAGTTATTCATGATATATTGACCAGGGCTTAAAAACTGGAAAAAAAAGGGTAAAATAAAATCAGTGGGTTCACTCAGAGCAGATTCAATATTTTAGCGTTTCTGGTCATGCGTTCCTTTTGTAACATTATCTTTCCGGAAACCGTTTGATTAGAAACAAATACATGTTAATAACCTTTTTATTTAAATTTTTTGCCTATACTTTATACCAGAGCTTGAATTGAACTTTATACTAAGAGCTTGTGACTTCAGTAGCCTGAATCTTGAATGAAGTGCTGCACGCATTTTGGAGACTGTTTGCAGTGCAGAATTCATGATTGGTTGACTGCCAAATTAAAATCTTAACAGAACGATAAAATAAGGTTATTAACCAGTTAATGGTAATTTCAATTAAGCGTTTCTGTTTCAGAGCATTTAAACATGATTTAGTTTCCTGTTCAAATTTCATTAATTTCCGTTTTTTGTTTTCATCCCTTGAACCTGTTTAGAGGCCTGATAGTGACTTCACTTTTGACTGGCTTGCACACCAGGACCATTTTAAAGGGGTATATTAAAAAAAAACGTGCAGTAGAAAGGACAATTTTTTTTTTTAAATCGACTACCTGACTAGAGAAAAGCTGTTTTCCCGTTTACTAAATAGGTAGGGAAACTTCAACAGCCATAATGCACTGGGCATATTGCTTTTAGGCATAATGGTGTCAACTTGTATTGTTCCCAGGTGCAAGAACTCAAAGATTAAAAGTTTAGCGGGAGTGAGTTACTTTTGGTTTCCAGTGAAGGATCTAACATGTTGTAGGCAGCGGCTTAAGGCGGCAAAGAATCGTAAATACGGAGAGAATGCAGTGAGGGACAATTTGAAAAAACCTCCATGTTTCTAGACACCATGTCAAACTGGATGACCACAAACAGTGGTTTAGGCCAAACGTAGGGGGGAAACTGAAAGCAACTGCTGTTCCATCAGTTCCGCCCAACTTCCCTAAGCAAAACGCTGTCGCATACAGGTAAGAAAGCTGTTGCCATGGAGTTTTGCCAATTTTACCATAATGCTTTTTTAAGCGTAGACAGACAATTATCAGTGCTAAACATACCCTTACATTAACCGCTCTTTTATTATTCCTCTGTCGATCTGACTGTCTGTGGGCAGGGATAGAAAAATGCATATGCATTTTTTACTTTTTCTGACAAATAAACGTGAATTTCTCGGCCCAGGTAACACGTAGAATGAGTAACAATACAACGTGGGTTGAAAATCGCCAAAGTTACACTTTCAGTTAAAGTGAAATGTGTCATTTCTGAGAGAATTTTCAAAGAGGTTTCCCCAAACACTGATCCCAATTCTCATCCCAAAGTCACAACATTAGCTGAGCCAATGTTGCTGAGTTGGGTTGATCAGGTAAGCCATTGTGTTTACACTTTACAAGGGGAATAGACCTACAATTGTATTTTACTCGTCTTTGCATTAAAGATGGAATTGGAGAAAGCATTTTAACATTTAAGGTTAAGAGATGTTTTTTTTATATATAAATCACTTACTTCCATAGCTTGAGGATCCATGGTCATAATGCTCAAGACTCCTTTCATAGGAAGACCTCTCATAGCTTGATCGGCTATAAACCTCTCGGTCCCTGCTCGAGCGGCTTGGGTGATCTCTTTCTCTGTCTCTGTGTCCTGGACGAGGCCCAAGTGGAGGTCTGAAACCAGACATACGAAAAAAATATTTTTTCAGTCTGTGACAAACTAGTGCTCTTCACAGATATTTTGATGTAGATAATTAAGTGTTTTAATATTCATGAACCAATATGGGTGTAAAATACAAATATCAAATGCTATTGTGAGAAATGGATGCAGCAGCAAGGTCTTGAGGTACCTACCGTTCATCTCGTAGGTAACGGTCCCTTTCATATCTGTCTCTCTCATAATCCAGTGCTGGCTTCTCCCTATATGGATCTCTCTCCCAATCCCTGTCATAATCTCTGGGACCACCATATGGGTCACTTCTTCTGTCATAGTATGGGTCTCTAGGGCCAAGCAATTCTAATAAAGAAGAGAAGTAGTTCATCACACAAAGAAAACACAAATGAAAATAAACAAACCGAATGTTCTTATGCAAACAAACCCAATATTAACAGAACAGAACCAACCTTTCTCATACAGTCGCTCAGATGGCGGTGGGGCAGGCCTCAACACAATCCTCTCTCCATAAGATATCCTTTCCACTGTTGAACCTACATCTGTTAAATGAAAACACAATGTAATTTGACTAAATACATTTAACATTATGTCAGTTGAGAGGCAGAATATATACTGACCACGACCATGCCCATAGTCCACTGTTTTAGCAATGAATGTCGCTGTAGGGACAGGTGCTGAAGAATGAAGAAAGTCTGTAGACTGATTTGAAGGCGCCAAACCAGCTTCCAAGGTCTGTCCCGTTTCTGACAATAAATTGGTGGCCTTTAAAAAAAACAAAATGCTCATTCAATCAGTGGCTTTTCAATAACATGCTATTGCAATATTGGACATTAGTTTCTGAATCAAGGAGCATAATTTGAAACCCAAAGTTTGCATACCTGCAGAGCACTTTTAACCTCAGGTGTAATTTCCAATCCAAGAATTCCGGGAGGAAGTTCTGAAGGTAACCCCGTTGAATCTGGGTTGGGAGCATCTCCCAAAGCCCTCTTGCTTTCCTGGAGC
The DNA here is from genome assembly GCF_965113295.1 of Leuciscus leuciscus. Lineage (NCBI taxonomy): Eukaryota > Metazoa > Chordata > Actinopteri > Cypriniformes > Leuciscidae > Leuciscus > Leuciscus leuciscus. The sequence goes on from NC_138743.1 coordinate 19,558,776, forward strand.
TCTCTATGAGGTTAAATAAGATCACTAAGATTTCAACTTATGAAATCTCAGCCAGTTGGCCTGTATGACTTGAATGTTATTTAAATAATGATACACGGTTGGGAAATAAATGTTACCTTATCATTTTCAACTCCTGAGCAGCTTTTAGAATGATCTCATGCTGCCTTTGAGAAAGAGCAAGTACAGTTTTATTTGCAGTAGGTGAAGACTGCTCAAGTGGGGTATCCGGGGCATGAGGTGCAGGCAGGCCAGCTAGAGGCTCTGGGTTATGTTCATATTGGGGATTCGTTTCACCAACTGGATGAGAGTAACCTCTCTCTGGTGGGGGTGGAGGTGGTGGCCTTTCCCAATCAGGATGAGAGTGAAACGAAGGATCCCTATCTCGTTCTTGATAAGGCGGATCATCAGGGTAACAAGGTCTTCTTCGTTCCTCTCTATATCTATCCTCTTCCTCAAATGGGAATGATTTTTCTCTTCCCTCTAACCAAGGATCCTCTCTAATGACCTCTGGGCGATGATGCGGAGGATAGTCTCGGTCAAGCTGCTCCCTGCCCCATTCCTCACGAGAACCGTAATACTCATCGTCTTGCTCATAATCTGGATGATAATCATGAATAGGCCTTCTGAGTGCATCATCTTCTTCACCATATGGGTATTCCTCATCATAATTTCCTTCTTCATGGGGAGGTGGGACACGCCACCTCTCCATTGGCATTGGGGGCCTCATAGGTGGTCTTCTTATCTCTCTGCCCATTTCGTGGGGAGGTAAAGGAGGACGTCTCAGCCCTCGACCACGTGGGTGAGGCCATGCAGGTTCTCTGTCCATTTCTTCATCATATTCAAGAGGTCCAGCTGGTTCCCTTGCCAAGATTTCATGAGGTGGTAGTGGCCGTCTCATGTCTCGCTCCATCATGTCATGGCGGGGTGGTGGTCCCCATGGGCCTACACCGCGTCTGAATCGTGGTACCATTCCCCCACGTGGTCCCATGTGAGGAGGCCCATGTGGGTTGTGCTGCAAACTTCCAGGAGGAGGGGGGCGTCTTGGACCATGAAGCATAAATCGTGGATTGAAAGGGGGTCTTCTGGGGCCCCCTGGAGGAAAAGGAGGCCTAGCAAGCATGGGAGGTCTTCTCTCTGCCCAATATGGATCTTCTTCCTCCCAATAATCCTGTGGTTCTTCTTCCCAGTGTTCGCCTGGAGGAGTGCTCTCTGGGTACTCTTCTGGGAAGTGTTCCTCCTCTGGATGCCACATCTCAAGGGGTGCTTCCTGGTCCTCTATTTCTCCAGGACCATCTAAAGAGGGATCTTTCCAAACCAAATCCTGGTCCTCTTCATGCCTTGTGTCATCGGTTTCCTGATGGTCATAGGGATCGTCCTCCATAATTTCTCTCTGGCAGTTGGGATCACCCATTTGTCCCCTGTACTGTCCTCGACCACGTGCACGGCCCCTGCCCCGAAGAGGCACTGGCCCTTGGCCCCTTCCTCTCCCTCGTGTGGCCTGTGGTGGACCAGTCTGAGTAATCATGTGTGGCCCCCTAGTAGCCTCCTTCATTGTATCAGGTTTAAACTTATCGTTTTGAGGAGGCTTTGCATGTTGTGGTGGCCCATTTGCAACATGACCGGTTTTAGGAGGTTGTGAGCTAGAGTTCTGAGATTTCTTGTTGGTGGTGTTTGGACTTTCTATAGGTAAGGATGGTTTAGAAGCATCTTCTGTCCGCTTATCCTGCTTTGCAGTATCAGCAATGGTATTCTCAGATTTAGTATCCTGAGTTTGAGGAATAGGTCCACTCTGAATAAAAAATCCATCCACTGAGTCCAGTATGTCATCTGTCAGTGAAGGACCAGTGGAAGCACCATCTTTTTTGCTACTTTGATCTAAGCGATCTTTGTGTTTTTCTGGACCTGTTTGAGGTGGAGGAACTGGTGGTGCATCAGGTTTTGCTGATTGTTGCTTTGTTTGAATTCCAGGGACAGGACTGGATTGCTGTCCATGCCCTGGTTGTTGAGGGGGTATATGGGGTCTTTCAAAACGTGTAGGTGCATTCTGCCTAGGGGGGTTATCAAGTCTTGCTGGAGCCCCTGGGAGTAGAGGATTACCTCTAGGAGGTCGACTAAATCGCTGGCCACTGTCAAATCTGGGTGGCCCACTAAAGCGTTGCTGGGGTGGCTGTTCAAACCGTGGGCCTCTGGGACCTTCAAACCTGAAAAGAAATAAAATAAAATCAGAAATCAGTGGCTCCAGAAAAAAAATATTACCCAATTAATCCTTATTCTAAATACAATACCTTGGGCCATCAAATCTTCCATGAGGCCCAGGGGTTCGGACCCCCAGTCCAGGTGGTCGAACCCCCGGCCCATGTGGTCCAGCAGTTTTACATGTTTCAGAGACAGAATCTGGACCAGACGATGGGAAAGGTTCTGCAGGTGATGGCCCCTGTGGAATACCTGGTCCAGAAGGTGGTGGGCCCTGTGGTCTTGACATTGCATCCATGTTAACTGGTGGAGGCATAGATGGAAGCCCTGGGCCAGCTAAATGCATGTTTCCATCTTGTCCAGGGAGTCTATGCTGCCCATATGGTCCCATCATGCTCCCATATGAAGGACCTGTACCATACTGAGGCTGCATGGCTCTTAGAGTAGTGACTCTCTCTTGCAGATGAGCTGAAGTTGAATTCATTTGCTCCTGCCATTGCCTCCACTGGGCTTCATAATCGTGCAGCTGGTCTTTGTGTGGGTATGTCTGAAACTGTTCTAACCACAAATTAAAGTGCCTGTCCCATTCTTGGTACAATGGAGAAAATCGTTGTTGCTGCATTTCATAGTGTTGCAACTGCATTTCCAAGGGCAAGGTCTGGTGGATATAATTGAACAATCGTAAATAATAATGTAACCTTATTTTACACTTTTTCTGAGCCAACCATGCAAATTAAGAACCACTGAGAAATGTAGTAAGACAGGAGATTGTACCTGGAGATGCGCAGGCTGTTGAATAACCTGTTGGTACTGTTGCAGAATCTGCTGTAGTTGAGCATGCTCTTGCATCAGTGCCTGGTACTGAAGGCTGGCCCTTTGATGCTGCACATGCTGCCAATGGGCAGCTGCCGCCTGCAGCTGCTGAAGACGTGCTGCTTCAGCAGGGTCTCCTGTATCATTGATGCCACTGGGCTATAATGAATATCAGTAATCAGTTAAACATGATATAAATTATTAGCGGTGTGACGATACACTTAGCTCACGAGATGAAATGATACACGATATTGAGTTCATGAGCACGAGATCATTACACCCCTATACATTTTATACAAGTAATCAATTGATGCTGTATCACATTTTTAAAGGTATAAAACAGGTTGAAAAAAATATATACACATCAAAAACATAAAATATATTAAAACAGGGTTCTTGCAGGTTTCAGCAAGTCAAATGTAAGACCTTTTTAAGACATTTTAAGACCATAAAGTTTGAAATTTAAGACCTCCAAAAAAAATTCAAATCAAAGAATATTTTATTTCAATGAATTAAGTAATTGAAAAAACATTAATTTAATTTACAGATAAAACAATCACATTAGTAACCTTCCACACCCAACAACGTGTGTCAGAATCAGAATCAGATAGCCTATATAATTTTTTTTATAGAAAATTGTACTATGCATAATACTGTAAAAAACACATAATTAGTTGATTTTAGTTGATCATAGTTGATCATAACTAGAGATGAAATGGCATGAACATTTCATTTCAATGATCATTGTGACAAAAATGACCACGGTTATCACAGAATCCTGTTCAAAAAGTACTAATACTACACAATGTTGAAAACCAGCAAATAACAAATAAAATTAGCATCAATATGCACTTTTTGTTTACATAAAAATTTAAATAATACCATTAAAAATGATAGCCAGATTTTAAAAGTGTCTTGCAACATGTTATATACGAACAGGTACAAGTTCAAATAAAGTTTAGACAAAAAAGTTTTTTTATAAAAAGATAAACCTCACATATTTCAGACTTTAAATCATTTTTTATAAAAAGATAAATTACTGACATTTACAATGCACTTTAGCTTTTCTTTTATTATTAATAGTAAAATTCGGTCGGATTTTCCCGTGGCGTCTGTCGTTGCTATGCAACCAAGCACTGCGCTCTCCACAATGACAAAGAAGTTTTAGTAGCTAATGGATTTCCACCGGCGAGAAACGCTTGCTGTAGCTCTGCTTCAAGATTTATTTACGGAGAAGAGAAAAACACCCGTAGTGTTTGGGTGCACCCGCATCCTTCCAGTTTCAATGTTGTTACGGAAAGGGGCGAAGCTGATTGGTTGGTTCTTGTCACATGACCTGCGGTGCATTTGCGGCATTCTGAAGAGTTGAGATTTTTTTTATCTCGCTGCGCCTGGAAAAAAACGAGTGCGTCGCTTCAATTATGAGCGCGCGCCTACATTTGAACGAACTTGAGCGCGCAAAAGATGCGATATGTGAACGGCCTGTTGGCGAGACCTTTTTTAGACCTGACTAAATGAAATTTAAGACCACGGATGAAAATCTGGCCGTTTTTAAGACATTTTAAGGCCTTAAATTTAAAGTTCAGAATTTTAGACTTTTTAAGACTTTTTAAGACCCCGCGGGAACCCTGTTTAAAACAAAAAAACAACTGGGTGAAAATAGTGTGCAGAAGAAATTACCTTCGATTCCTCAGGTGGTGGGGGAGGAGGGGGTTCCTCTTTGGGAGGTGGTGGTGGAGGGGTACTCTTTGGGGGTTCAACTGGAGGCGGAGGAACTGAAGCATGGCCTCCAATAGCTGAACTTTGATTCTGCTTCGCCTTCTCATTTTTCAGCTTTTGCAAATTTTGACGGTGCTGCTGATACCAATAATCCTGCTGCTCCTGTACACAAACAAATATAACTTTCGCATTGTTTGAATTCAAACACTGTACAAACAAAATACTTTTAATAACAAATATTTAACTCAAATGTAAAAGTTTATATTTAAATGTCCATGTCTATTGAAAAAAGGACAAAAACAACCAACAAAAAAAGCTATATTCCAAGACTTCTGAAGCCATAAAATTGCAATTAAGTAGTTAGATCTCACTATACTCCATTGTACATATTCCAATATGTGTGCCATGTTTGGTTACGACATACAAGAAAACTGATGATGAAAATTTTTGAATCTGAAAGCAGAGGCAAGGAAGCATACTCTTTAAATGACATTTAAATTAATTCATTAAAATGTACCATAATAAATAGATAGTCATTTGTACGGCACTATCATCCCAACCACTGTGGCTTCAAGCAGGAAAAGAGAATTCTTTCATGAACAAAATAGAATGAAGAATGAAGGGAAAGAGAGCATTCAAAGAAGCTAATATAAAACAAGGAGCTGCTTGGAAAACACTATTCACTAGGTCATTAATTTGCAATGAGAGAAGGCCAAAGAGTATGCAAAATCCTGTGATGTGTTTTAGTGTAATTGAATATCATGGCTGTTAAAATATAGATAAAATAAATCTTTGAATGTAAACATTCAAATTTGTAAACTCGTTCATATATGATTTTTCCGACTGAATGTTAACGTTACTGTCCTGCACTGTTTTTTGACCTGTGCCTTGTCTTACAGGGATAGTTCAGCCAAAAATGAAAATGATGTCATTATTTACTAGGCCTCTCATTATTTACCTCATGTTGTTCCAGACCTGTATGAGTTCCTATCATCTGTTCAAAAGAAGGTATTTTGAAGAATGTTGGTAATCAAACAGTTGATGGTAGCCATTGACTTCCATAGAAAACTACTATGTAAATCAATGGCTACCATCAACTGTCTGGTTATTAACGTTCTTCAAAATATCAGAAGAATGAAGAAAGAAACTCATACAGGTTTGAAACAACATGGGGGTGAGTAAATGATGACAGAATTTAATTTTTTTGGGTGAACTATCCCTTTAAGAATGTCAATGTGTATGCTGTACAAAAGAAAAACTACATAAACTTGACGGAATATTTACTTAAATGAGGGAATTTCTGATTTAAATGAGAAAGTTTACACTATAGCCTAAAACATTGGGAAACTTTTGGAAAACGATCAATATAGCCTATTCCATTATAACAATATAATTGTTTTGGATAATTGTACTACGACATTCTTGACACAAAACATGTTCATGAGCTTTTAATGTGTATTCCAGGTGCTATGAAAAGGTTTTCAGCATTATAATCAACTTTTTGTCATTACTCGTTAATTCAATGGCCCTTTGATAAAGCAAAAAAAAAAAAACTCATTGTAGTCAGATAATAAAAGGTGTATGATTAATAAGTATAAAAGATAATTAAAATATTGTTTGTAAAAAGTTTTAAACAGAGTATGACATGATCACACAACAGGACATGGCATGCAATACTTTTAGGAAGTTTATAATTACCCAAATATATGATTTCTAAAGATGCTAATTATAATGTAGGCTACTCTACCCAAGAAGGAAATCGAATGTTCTGTATACCTTTATTTGTTGTTACAGTAACACAACATTAATAAGAAGAGAAAGAAGAGGAAGAAGAAGAGGAAGAAGAAATGCAAGAGAAGCTTGCCTGCTGAGACATCGACGAAAAGTCTGGCTTTTCATCCGCCACCGATGAACTGGTTTCGCTAACCTGTGGTACTGGAGCTGCAGGTAAGGAAGAGGATGCGGGCTCGGGCGCTGGAGGCTTCACCTCAGGCGGAGGAGGCTGAGGCGGGCCGGCCGGACCTCTCAGGGTTGAGGGATCCTGAAAAGTGTTGGGTGGTGCACCGCCGGCCTGCCAGTACGGAGAAGGCCCGCTGCTGGTGTTGGTGTTGCCGGAGTGATGCAGCACAGACTGGAGCTGCTTCTGATGGAGCTGCTGCAGTTGCTGCATTTGTTGTAAATGCTGTTCGTGTAAACTAGAGAAATTAGATGACGCTTGCACTGACGGAGCTCCATATCCCCCAAATCCTCCTCCAGCTGCTGCTTGTGCTGGTGGTGGTGCAGCTGGAGGTGGGGGCTGAGCTCCCCTAAACTGATGAGGCCGCGGGCCGAAGTGTGGAGGAGGCTGGGGTCCACCTCCGTATCCTCCCCAGGAGGGATGCATGCTTGAACCGAGACACTGCGGGCCAGGCGAGGCCTAGCCGCCTGATCGCATAAAGCCGGTTCTTTCGAAACTATCGCTACTACAATTTGAAAATATGAACGCAGTTATTGACACAGACTGTAACTATCTCATGAAAATAGAAAACAATTATTTATCGTTACAGATGTGCAAGAAACAAAACGCTTACATACATAATTATTGTTTGAATGCTATTTCCTCGCCGAGCCTGTGCGTGCGTGTGCCCGACTGCGCCTGCGTCCAAGCGTCAGCGTGTTTGACGCCCACTTGCGTAACACGTCATCGCATTTCCTTTACTCTTCTTCGTGAACGTGCGATGGCGCATTACCACCACCTGTCGCACTGGTTCAGCGACTAGGCCTTTGCTTCAGATTTTTTCGATTTTTAAATCATAAATTGAAAAACGTATTGTCCACAAAGCTCTCTTAACTTAACTTAACTTAACTTAACTTAATGAGACATAGTTGCTAGGATTTAGCTGCTCAGAATTCTTTTAACCTTTTTACGTCACTCCAACTCAGTAGGTTGCGGAAATTAACCATAAGCTGGTTTGCCAACCGCCATAAAACAAAAAGAAGATTCTTCTTTTAAAAAAAATAAAATATATATATATATATATATATATATATATATATATATATATATATATATATATATATATATATATATATATATATGTGTGTGTAAATAAAAACAATAAGTTTAGTGTAACTTATTAACACCATCTGAGTAGAGAAGAATGGGTCTGGTCCATCAAAGCTTCTCACTTGCCTTCCCAGCACAAAATGGTCTGAAATCGCATACTTTCTTGAAGTAGGCTACTTTTTTCTTTTCTTTTCTTTTTCTTTTTCTTTTTTTCTTTTCTTTTTTTTTTTAAGTAAGAAATTACTACTGGGTACTTTTTGCCTACTCTTTTATGAGTACTGTGAATTTAGACATACTTCTTTTGTCACATAGGCCTACTGTTTTTTGCCTAAGAAAGTTAGCTATTTTCCAATGTTTTTCTTTTTCTTTTTTTTTTTTTTATTCTTTTTTTTTTTTAAGTAAGAAATTACTACTGGGTACTTTTTGCCTACTCTTTTATGAGTACTGTGAATTTTGACATACTTCTTTTGTCACATAGGCCTACTGTTTTTTGCCTAAGAAAGTTAGCTATTTTCCAATGTTTTTACAACTTCACAAAGTTGTATTTAGGTAGGCTACTGCTGCAGTATAACATTTTAAAAACGCACCCAAATGTAGGCTATTAATTATGTAGGCACTAGGCCTAAACAGAAACATTGAAATATTGTGAAAATAATAAGCTTATGTAGGCCAGTTTTTTTAGTTGTCAAAAAAAAAAAAAGAAGAATAATGTGCATTTTAACTTATAATGTATTTAGATAGGCTATAAATTTAGTATTTAAATTTAATGAATGCTGATTTAAATGAATGCAGCCTGGTGAGCATAGGACACTTGGAGATCAATTTAATTTCTCTGTACTTTATACATTCCTGTTTTGCAAAGCAAAGTGTCACATATAAAAACTACAGGCACAGCCAAGTATGGTGCTCAAGGGGGGTGGAGAGTAATTCCAGTCAAGTTTAATTTCAGTTCAGAGATCAGTTTAATAAATCACCCTTTCTGATTACTTAATCAGCCATTTTTTTTTTTTTTGTTGTTGCTCAGGGGCCTATATGAAGCCGGTTTAGGTGGATAGGTAGGCTATGTTTCAGTTTATTTTGCGCTAACTCTGGGTTTTAGTTATGAATTAAAGTGGCTTGGGTTGTAGCGCGGTTCATCGCAATTTACACAGGGAGATCTCAAATCGAAATTGGACCAATCAGGATCCAGTTGCAAACATAGCCTCTGGTTAAGACTGTGTCTTAAAGGGATAGTTCACCCAAAAGTGAAAATTAGCACATGATTTACTCACCCTCAAGTCCTCCTAGGTGTATGGCATTCTCCTTTCAGACGAACACAATAGGAGTTATATTAAAAAAAATGTCCTGGCTCTTCCAAGCTTTATAATGGCAGGCCGGTTTCTGTTTTGGAGTCCATAAAAGCTCATCCATTCATGATAAAAGTAATCCACGCGGCTCTGGGGAGTTAATAAAGGCATTCTGAAGCGAAGCGATGCATTCGTGTAAGAAAAATATCCATATTTAAAACTTTATTGACTAAAATAACTAGCTTCCGGCAGAAGGCCGTATGCATTGATTTACGGCGAAAGAGTAAAAAAAAAAGTCTTCTGAAAGAAGAATGTCATTTACACCTATAGGATGACTTGAGGGTGAGTAAATCATGGGCTAATTTTAATTTTTGGGTGAACTATCACTTTAAGAACTAACCGTCTATAGGGATAATCACTTTTTGGATTCAAATTAGACCAATAAACCTTTTTATGTAACTGACTTAAAGGAGAAGTTCACTTTTAAAAAAACTTTTGCTGATAATTTACTCACCCCCATGTCATCCAAGATGTCCATGTCTTTCTTTCTTCAGTCGAAAAGAAATTAAGGTTTTTGATGAAAACATTCCAGGATTTTTTCACATATTATGGATTCCATTGGGACCCAAACGGTTCAAGGTCCAAATGACAGTTTCATTGCCGCTTCAAAGGGCTTTAAACGATACCAGACGATGAATAAGGGTCTTATCTAGCGAAACGATCGGTCATTTCAAAAATAAAATAAAAAGTTGACGTTTTATAAGCACAAATGTTCGGCTTGCTCTGTTCTGTGATGCGCGTTCGTGACGTCACGTAATACGCAATTACGTTGAAAAGGTCACGCTTGAAAAATTGAAGAAAATGTTCTTTTTGGCTTTTTAATATTAAAACACTCAGGATGCGCACACGAAATGGGCATTTTAAACGATAAACTGACACAAATACATTTGAAAATGTTTATATGGTCCTCCTTCCGCACATTTGTAAACACATCAAACTTGACCTTTTCAACGTAATTGCGTATTACGTGACGTCACGAACGCGCATCACAGAACAGAGCAAGGCGAACATTTGTGCTTATAAAACGTCAACTTTTTATTTTATTTTTGAAATGACCGATCGTTTCGCTAGATAAGACCCTTATTCATCGTCTGGTATCGTTTAAAGCCCTTTGAAGCGGCAATGAAACTGTCATTTGGACCTTGAACCGTTTGGGTCCCAATGGAATCCATAATATGTGGAAAAATCCTGGAATGTTTTCATCAAAAACCTTAATTTCTTTTCGACTGAAGAAAGAAAGACATGGACATCTTGGATGACATGGGGGTGAGTAAATTATCAGCAAAAGTTTTTTCAAAAGTGAACTTCTCCTTTAAAAAAGTTGTGACCAATCTTGAAGAAAATGTTAGAAGACTAACTTGTAAGACTAAGCAGTTAATGCAATAAAGTAATCTTAATCTTCGGCAGAAGAGAAAATTGAATCACGCTGATTCTCTCGCGTTAAGTGAATCGCAGTTTCTCAATGTTTCAAGGTATGTGATTGGCTATCCGCTACTGATGTCACAATTCCATGTGCACGCACTCCACGAAAGGATCCAAGCATGAGTTGACAGAGAAAGTTGATGATCAGCGTTATGGTACCAACAAATCCAACTATTGGGTTGATTTGGTTTTGTCGAATTGAAACTTATCCCGTTACCCTGAGTGTGTTCAACTACATGTTATGGGCCCCAAGTCTTAATACACTAACTGAACTCATTGCCCCAAGAATTAAATCTAAAATCTTATGTGCAATATTTTATGAACTTGATTCCAGACTGATGCCATTACTGTCCGGATATTTGCATTATGTTTTATGTAGCTCAAACAGTAGGACACTGTGCCAATAAGGTCATGAGTTTGATTCCCATGCAGGGATTGAATGAACTGATCAAATAATACATGCGATAATGCATTTGGATAAAAGTACCGGTATCTGCCACATGCATACGTTTGATGCAACAGAAACCAGTGTTTAATTCCCTTTGTTTGCTTTTCAACTGTTGTCACATTTGATGAAACGCAGCCAAGATGTATGGACAGAGGCTGCAGTTCAAATATGTAATAGCTGGTGGGGTTGCCAAGCGACAGGTTGAATGCAGGTTTTGCTAATGGATGCATTAGTGTTTATTATATTCATAAGAATTGGATGGGCTACAAGCAGGTCTATAAGCACGGAGGAAGAAAAAACAAATTTTTATCCGTCATTATACTACTCCCTGGTTTCCCTCTTCTTCTAATTACTTGTGTCCGCTCACTACATCTGGTCTCTCATGCTTTTGAGAGTTAATTATGATCTCTTTCACATATAATATGTCCTTCAATCCCACACACTGTTTCATTATCAGTGTCTTTACCTTTGCAGATCAAACAGCACAGTTGATATGTTCATTACAACAAATTGAATGCAGAAGAGCATATGGACAACGGTTTACACCTTAAACCATGATATTGTTGATATAACAATTTTTTTCTTATTTAGGCATTGCTCACGCTCAACATTTACACAAACTCCTTGTCTTATTGGAAATGCATCTCAGCCTGAGCCCAAGGAAAGCTGGGGAGAATCTCTGAAAGGCTATCGAGCAAGAAAATGTCATCTGAGCTGTGATCATTTGAACCTTGAGAGAGTTTGGGTGATATTCACTCCTACACAACTGCAGTAGTCGATCTGGCTGGGCACACGCTGTTCCCTGCTAAACACACACATAAACACACACGCACATACATAAATACGCTCAAGAGCTCACAGATGCAGGCAAAGGTCTCTGTGTTTAGTCTTAGAACTCTCTGTGCTTTTGCTCATTAACCCCAGCATGGCTATTATACAGAACATATTTACATTTACATTTACATTTAGTCATTTAGCAGACGCCTTTATCCAAAGCGACTTACAAATTAGGACAAAAATTCAGCGAGTCATCATAAAGAGGCAAAAACAACAACAACGCAAGAAGTGCTCAAAATACGAAGTTCAGGTATTATTCAGAGTAGCATAAGCCTGATAAGTGATGTTTCAAAGGGAAAGGATTTTTTTATTTTATTTTTTTTTTATAAGGTTAAGTGCTCACGGAAGAGATGGGTTTTCAGTTGTCTTTTGAATGTTGTCAGGGATTCTGCATTCCGGATGAGGGTGGGGAGAGCGTTCCACCAGCATGGAACTGTGAATGAGAATGTTCTGGAAAGTGATTTTGTGGCTTTCTGTGATGGAACCACGAGACGTCGCTCGTTGACCGATCGTAGGTGTCTGGTAGGGATGTAGACTCGTAGGAGTGAGTGAAAGTAGGAGGGAGCTGAGCCTGTGATGGATCTGTAAGCAAGCGTCAGTGCCTTGAACTTGATGCGAGCAGCGAGAGGTAGCCAGTGCAGAGAGGTGAACAGAGGAGTGACGTGGGCCCTCTTGGGCTCGTTGAAGACAAGACGAGCTGCAGCATTCTGGATCATCTGTAGGGGTTTGGTCGCACATGCTGGAAGTCCAACCAGAAGAGCATTGCAGTAGTCGAGCCTAGAGATGACCAGGGCCTGGACGATAAGTTGCGTTGTATGCTCAGTTAGGAAAGGCCTGATCTTCCTGATGTTGTGCAGTGCAAACCTGCATGAAGATATAAACCCCAAGCTGCATACTAATTAAAGTCTAGAAATATGTTTGTCAAATTTAGCTCTGTCTTAAAAATCCATTTACAGTCTTCATTGCTTAATAAAACATTGGATATGCATGAGTCATAATGTCCTTTAAACCTTCATGGACCAGTAAATATATAATATTGACCATATTTCCAAATGTAGCATGTGACTTCAAGCCAAAATGGAGTGAGACAGTATTGTAGCCTGTACATGAACTATTATATATTTTAACATTTCATGAATGGATTTGAAAGCGCAAACATAATAAAAATAAAAAAAAACATAAAATTGTGAGAGATATTCAACTGCTGTTTGAACCATGCAGTTAACAACAATTTAATGTCACACTAGCACATGTTTGAAATCAACCCCCATTTATACAGTAGTCAACATTTGAAGTGGATCAAAAAAGTTCATCAAAGTTGTCCTAAGACAAGAACGTCCAAAATATTGTAAAAAATTCATGTGTAACTTTGATGAAAGGTTTTGATCCACTTCATATGTTGACTACTTGTAGTTCACTTGAAGGAGTGAATGAACAGTCGGACACCGAGTTCGCCGGAAGGGTTGCTGCTGCTAGTTTGTCATTCATTTTAAACTTAGCAAACTGACAGCTCCAGCAGTAATGAAAAGATTGATCTTGAACTAGTATAAACCTTAATTAAACAATTTAATAGCCAATTAAAAAGGAATCTATACCTGTATGATATTACGCTGTAGCCACATTGGACCGTTTTAGAAAAGGCATGGATGGATGGATGATTCAGCGGCGGACGCATCTTCTGGTCAGATGAGGGAATTTATTTGGCGTGCAACTCTCACAGTGCATTATGGGTATTCTAGTTATTGAGAGTACATCGTTTGTACTCCACTGATCTATATGAGAACATTATACAGATCAGTGTTGTACACTTGTTATTGCGGTGCATTGTGGGATTGAATGAGTGCACTCGATAACGTCCACTATGGTTTTCGGACACCACTAAATGGCTGTCCCCTCAAATAATGCCCTATTTAAGGGTATAGGGAACAAGGTGTGTTTGACTTGAAGCGCGCTGCGCAGACTGATCTGCATATGACATCAAAGTACCGCGAGACTGATTTGAAAGCATTCCCTTCTCTCTAATCGCTCTCGCGGTATGTCACACACCGATCGGTCTGCGCAGCGCTGCTTCAAGTCAAACACACCTTTTCTTAATAGATGTCAGAAAGACCTGAGAAAACATTAAGAAATGTAACTAACAGCGCAACAGCATTGAACAAAGACAAATTCAGGGAAAATTACAGCATTTTCTCATAAAGTATTTTTAAAAAGTCTAAAATATCAGGGTGTGAAAGAATGCGATTTAAATTTTATTAAATAGGCTATAATTATTATTTATTCATATTTATTAAATTATTAGAATCGACTTATTCTTTATTATTTTTCTTAACCCTAATAAATAGCTAATAAAAAATTTAAATAAATAAATCAAGTTTTATCTATTTTGCATTACACAGGCTGAATCAAATCTATGGAATCATGTGACTATATAGGTAATGTTAATTATATCAGTCATAAATCAGGCTATATTTTAATGCAGGAACCATAATTAGACGGTGGATCCCGCATGGAACCCTGTCCCCTTGGAGCAGCGATGAAAAATTAACTTTCACAGTTCACCTTGCTCGGAGAATGATATGCAGGATAATGACAGATGTGTGCTTCTGGGTGCGTGGAAATACGACGTGACTCACAGTAAGGCAATTCCACATCCCGTGAAACGGTTGCGCTCTGACCTGACGCAATAGCCCTTTTTAGGAGACATTCGTCAAATAATTATTAGGCTACTAGGCCAGCAGCGAATGCCTGTTGCTCCTCTGATTGAATTGAAAGAAAAGTGCATGGGCGGAACTGGAATTTCAACACCGGGACTAATAAAGCTCAGCCATGGTAAATCCTTGATAGCTTTGACGTTTCTTTTTAATGTATGCGTCAGCAAATGAGGGAAAATACCATTTAATTTGGAGATATCTGGAATGGAGCTATCTGATCTCGCAATTGAACGAAACTGCATCTCTGGAGGCGAAATCTCCAATTCCATCAGGTGAGTGGAATTTATGTGTTACGTCAATCAATTCGCGTGTTGTTTTTAACCATAATTTTGCACGTACAAACGCAATATTTCCCATGTTTTCTAATTTATTTACAGCATGTTTCTTTCCCCCTCTCCCCTTTTCAGACATATCGAAATGCAGGTCTCCAGCCCTTTCATCGCCACTGTCAATGCTGTCACATCGAGGCAAGAGCTGCGGTGGATAATCGAGCCAGTGATGGCCAGTGAGAGACTGGACCAGACCACAGAACCAACAACAACCGAAAAAATACATTTACAGGTATAAATGCTTAAAATATGAAATATCAAGGCATGTTCACTGAATATTTTTTCAGGGTTAGTTTTATTTTAGAAGTGATTTCTGTATATGGATAAAACAAACACAAAAATGATAAACAAAACATAAACTATAGACATTTATAGTTATAGGGTGACAGTTAATGTTTATAGACAGTTGACTGTAGCCATTGAGATGACTTGGAAAAAGTGTCCCAATGAACATAAATTCACCTCTATTTGTGTTTTGCAAATTCAAAACCTTGTACTGAGATATAGCGCTTGTGACAAATTCCCACTTCCCAGTTTGACAATTAGCTCCTTTATATATAATAGGCCTATAACTATCAATAAAGATCAGTAAAGAAATAAATTATTCCAGTTTTTAAAATATATATATATATATTTTTTTTTTTTTTTTACAATCGCTGACACATTTCTCAATGTTCATACAGGCCAATTTGCAGTTTTCTCTTTTCAAAACTGTTAAACTTAAGTTCAAAACTTAAAGGTACAATATGTAAGAATTTTGTAATAAAATATCCAGAAATCACTTGCACAGTGTGATATATTTCCTGCAGTTGTGTACTTACAATATCCCAAAAGTTCCCAAAGATTTTTAATTTCAGAGAAATTCCAATTTTAAATAATTGGCCGTCCCGGAAGCGATATTTTTTTTCCCAGGATGGTAGGGGAAGACTCATGAATATTCATTTGGGAAGTCATCCCTGATTGGTCTGATGACCTACCCCTAACCCCACCCCTAAACCTACCCGCCACTGGGGGTCTGATGACCTACCCTAACCCCGCCCCTAAACCTACCCGTCACTGGGGTTAAGACCAATCAGGGATGACTTCCCTAATGAATATTCATGAGTCTTCCCCTACCATCCTGGGAAAAAAAATTTCACGTCCCGGAAAACCTGTTCACTTGTCGCCTGTCACTGACGTAATATCCGCGTTATCCCTGGTTTCCGCTCAAGTACTGCCATAGTAACCATGACAGACGTGGACAACTGTGCATAATGAGTGTAGTGCGTAACCTCTGGCTGCACGCTGTTGTTGTTTCGTTCAAACATTATGGACCATGGCAAGCAGACTTTGGGAAAAAAGGAGAACTAAAACGAGGATCAATATCAGCGACTAACTTGGACTTGACAGCGCTTCACGAGTCACGACTTCACAGAGACGCAGCTCTTGTATGTACTTTATTAGACAGGTGAGCAAATGTACATAAAACTAATCAATGTTTTATAGCTCAACATGATGAAATGTTAGAATATGATTAGTGTGTTATTCTAATGTTGATCTAGCTCACTGCTAGTCTCATACAGACAAACTAACACATAGAATAACATTATAACTTTAACACACTCAAATGCAGTTTAGTGTGATAGTGTAGAGCAAGTGAAACAGCGCTGCGTTACCTCACAAGCTTCATTCGTCTAATACACGTCTAATACACTGACCTGTGTGAGCACTAATACAGCACTTGCGTTTGGTAGAATGAAATCTCCATTCCTTTATATCCGTGGGACTCGCGTGTGGCGCTGATATCATGATAAAAACATCAGTGTATTCACTCATCCATATACATTAATAGATCCATCGGCTTGACGACAAGTTCCATAATTCCGCAGGACATTTTGCGTCATCAACTTACGCCTTTGTTATTGTAAGAGGTTAGCGACCCCTAGCGGCGAAAAAAATTACATATTGTACCTTTAACATAATATAAAACTGAATATGACTGTAATTTGCTGCATTTCTACTGTAATACCATATTGAAATATATTCTAAGTCTAAAAAAATGAAATACTATCAAAACTGTTAGATATAGGTGAAGCCCTACACAGGTGTTAGTCTTTCAATTTCATTACCATCTATACAAAAGGGACAACTAAGGAATATTTTGCACTGTAATGTAAACATGGATCATGTAACATATACTGCAGTGACTTCTAAATAACAGAGAGTGTCACTCTTGTTTTGTACAGAAACTTTACAAAAGAAAACATTGTTATTATGTGTTGTCAGTGTTTTTAGGTCATTGGTTTTGCTAGTGTTATGGAAGAATATTGTGATTTGAGACAATATGGTAGCTTTAGTGCATTTTAAATGGGAAATGAACTGCTGTGCCAAGTTGAAAGTTGGTTA
This sequence comes from Leuciscus leuciscus, assembly GCF_965113295.1. NCBI lineage: Eukaryota > Metazoa > Chordata > Actinopteri > Cypriniformes > Leuciscidae > Leuciscus > Leuciscus leuciscus. Next base: position 19,576,025 of record NC_138743.1, read on the forward strand.
GGAGAACTGTGTGAAGAGTTTTGAAAAAGTGACCCAAGTATTGAGAAATGTGTCCTAGCGATTGAAAAAAAGAAACTGTAAGTTATGTATGACAATATAGTTATATTGCTTAACAGTTGTTTTGTTCCATTATTAGCTCAGTCCAGATGAAGAGGAGAAGAGAAGACGGAGAAGAGAGCGTAACAAGATGGCTGCTGCCAAATGCCGCAACCGTAGAAGAGAACTTATTGACGTTCTGCAGGAGGTGAATAATAGGGCTGTACTGCAAATTTTTTCATTAAGTGTTCAGGGTGGTGAACATGTATCTTGTTTGTCCAGTTTTAACTTGGGACTTTTGTTATTGTACAAATAATCTGTCACAAATGACATATGATGAATGAATCATCCAGGTATTAAAGGGATAGTTAATAATAATAGTAACAATAAATTCTTTCATCAATTACTCACTCCAATGTAATTTCAAAACCACAATACTTTTGCTCATCTTCACAAGTGAAGATATTTTTAATGAAATCTGAAAGATTTTGTCATTTAAAAGTCAATTCACCCAAAACTCGTACGCTTCAGAATGTTGTTACGATTTCCTGATTGGTCTAGGGCAGGGATGCAACAGCAAAATGGATTGTGGTGAATGAGTGTACAACAGCATGAAACCACCCCGTCTCAAGCCCCAGAACTGTTTCACAACAATAACCTAAATTACCACATTATATTTCACAATAGACAAGTGTTTATTTAAGAAAAATTAAATAAATTGGGTATCATTTTTTTTTAAATGAGGTATCAAAAATAGGGTATTGCTTAAAGGAGAACTCCGGTCAATTTTAACATTGAGTTAATTTTTTTGTAAATTTGGAGTGCTGTCAGTACAGAGAACAACGACAAAAATCGGTGTTGCCTACACCGTGTTATCCTGTTTTTAAAAACAGTAGTCGATTGTCAATCGACTACTGTGGACTTCGACCGAAAACAGGATGTAAATACAGGTATGTGCGCTGGCTGAATTAACTTTATTTTTATTCATATATTTCACATCTACTGCAGTCAGATTCACCCGTGTTAACTCTAAAGGAATCACTCACAATGGCTGGGCACTTGTAATAACACATCAAGGATGTTAAGAGGCTAAAAGCAGGTTTAAAACTTGCCCCATTGAAGTCAACAGGGTGCAAATTTTAAAAACAGGATAACACGGTGTAGGCAACACCGATTTTTGTCGTTGTTCTCTGTACTGACAGCACTCAGAGCTCAATGTTAAAATTGACCGGAGTTCTCCTTTAACATAACCAATTAAACTCCTCATTAACCAAACTACCTAAACTAAAAGAAAACAAAACAAAAGTACAGCAAAATAAGCTAACTGTCTAGTTGTTTCCCAACCTTTTTTCAGTCAAGGCACCCTTTGAAAAAAAAAAAAAAAAAAATTTGTGGCACCCTACACTAGTCACGATACTACTTTGATACTATACCTTGAAATGTATCAATTTTCAATACCACAGGGAAGAACTGCCGTATAGGCCTACTGTCATATAGATATTTTTAATATTATCAAATTTTTTGGTCCATCCATTTAAAGTCTAGGAAATCATTAATTACTTCTGAAGAGATCACTTTACATGATGACATATTTAATTAAGGCTTTTATTCATATACAAACATTGCTCAATTACCATTGCAAATCTCACCTAAATGTTTGCTCACTCAGTGTATTTGTGTTTTTATATTGGGATAATTTTTGTTATAATTGCACAAGATAGCTTGTTTTTAATATATTTTATGTAATGATTTCACAGTTAATCTCCAAATTAATGTAGAAACAACAAAGACAGTATATTTCAAATAATTGTTTAATGGCCTCTTTTTATGACTGAAGTGTTATTTGATTCTGATGTCACTGCTGCACATGTGGATCCCACACGCGTCCCATTTTCTCACAACTCTTAACGTTCATTTAAGACTTTAATTAATGTAAGACTGCTCTCACGGGGATACTCAAAGCGAAAGAGAAGTTGATTCTGGCGCGCATCGTTCTGTGCGTCGTGTGTGTCAGCATCACAGACAGCGCATTCTCTTTTGTATTTTCTCGCTTTTATGGTTTAAAAGCATTTGCATGAAGAAGAACGTGATTATATAATGTAACGCTAGCCAAAGGATGACAGAAAAAAAAACGGATGCTGCTTTAATTGCGTTAAATATTTTTAACGCGTTAAACTGAAAAACATTAATCGCACGCGTTACCGTTGACAGCAGCACGGACATAACCGATGTGTTTATGTGAATACGCGGCAAGACGGACGTTGTGACAATGTTTTCGTGTGTATTTGACCATAAGTGCAACAATGAAAAATAGGCAGCTTTATGTGGACGCACTGGGAATGAGGCACAGGAATAAAATCACGTGCAAGCACAACCTCTGCAATTCAACGCCGAAAACTTATGATTTGCATTTTTATTATAAATTTGTGCGCATTATTTGTTGTTATTAGAGACTTCCGACGATCCGAGATTGATGGCCGCGGCACCCCGGTTGGGAAACGCTGGTCTAGATAACATACCAGAGCCTGGGGCCCAACAGACGGAGGCAGAGATAGCGACAGTGGAGACCCCCGCAAAGCCGTGAGGACAATGACCCATGGCGAAGTTACAGACTTAGAAGTCCGAGGCGACACCGCCGGCTTGGGTGGCTGAGGCAAAAACAGGGTGGAGCCAAATTGGTGGAGGGCTGGCACAGCCGGAAGGAAGAGGGAGCTTGATGGAGCCTGAATGACATCGGACCACTACGAAGCTGAGGAAGAGTAGAGCCAGGGTGAGCCAATGAGCTGATAGGCTGAGGTGGAGTCATGGGCATAGAGGGGAAACCAGGGGATCAGTCTCGCAGAGATTGGCTGGAAGAGAGGAGACCCGAGGTGGAGCTGGAGAGTTGGTGGGAGTTTGTGGCGGGGGCTTATCCAAGGAGCTGCACGACCCTAGCTGAGTAGGTGAGTCCTGGGGACTGGACGGAGCCAGCGGGGATGGATACAATGGGGTTGGCAGGTGACAGAGTGGAAGTGGATCATCTAAAGTTTCGGGGGACTAGGCAGAGCCAACAGTGATGGGGGTGGGCAGGTGACAGGGTGGGAGAGGACCGTCTTAACAGGTTACCAGGTGTGCTGGCTCCATCGAGAATTTGATGAGCCAGCGCTCCTCGACTGGCTTTTGAGAAGACTGCCCCCATAGCCTAACTTCAGGATGTACCTGGTTATTGGCTCTAGCCTCAGGTTGAGGTTCTATCCGACTCTAGCTCAGAGACGGACGCATTAGGAGGCCTTGGTTATGTGGTGGAAGGCGGCTCTCACACATGGTCAGTGACAGGCGCTAACTCTGGCTCACGACAGGTGCTAACTCTGGCTCAATATCTGTGGTGGGCTTGGGAATCAAATTCAGATCCGCAACGTAAGATCTCCCATGCTGTCTAGGACACTCCAGGCTGGGGCGATGAGATCTGTCTGAAGCAGGCAGAAACATTGCTGCTGTCGATGGAATGTGTGCCAGGGAGTTGGAGATAGTGTTGCTATCCTCAACGACTCCCACGGTGAGGGAGGATCCGCACAGTCATGAGGTATAGTCTACGAACTTAGCGAAAGAACAGCGATGCTCCCTCAACAGCAGCATCTGGCCAGGTATATTGTCCATCCCACTCCAGAAGAGGTGTTTGAGTGTTTCTTGTCCCAGCATGCCTCATTCTAGAGCTCTAGGAAGCCCAGCGTCCAGCCTTTTTGGAGGAAACAATCCTTCTCCATTTTTTTTAGGTTGGATATTCTGTCACAAATACTGTGGTAGTGAACAAACGCATGATGCAGGATAACTCACCAAAAGATACTATAATGAACACAGAGAGTAGAATCAGGAATATACACAGAGTATAAATACACTTACTACATTTACCAACAATGAGAACCGACAAAGCACTGAACAGAACAGGGAGCAAATGAGGGCCCTAAAGGGAAACAGGTGAACAAAATCAATCAGTAACTAAGGAAACTAACTTGGGCTCAATAAAGACTAAACTAAGGGGCCATTTTTGATACTGTTATCAACTAAAACCTGACAACTTTTTATGCAGTTTGGCCAATTATTTAAATGACAATGGCGTTTTGGGAGCCTGAAAACGCAAACTTTTGAGGGTATCAAAGTACACGTTTTTGAAAACGGTTCCGTTATTGTCTCCATGTAAACTACAAAAACACAAATTTGTGAAAACAGTGACATCATGCATGTGCGTATTATGTGTTAATTCGTTTTAAAAACTTTGTAGTCTGTACGCGAAATATGCAAAGGATTTTTTTTTTTTCATCGTAGTTGTAGTCGTACCCTGAAAGGGTATACATGAAACCAAGACACATGTACTGAAAACAAGATAGAACCCAACACAGTCTCACCCCAAAACGTCACATACTGACGGGTCTTTACCATACGGCAACATACGACGAAAAGGGTACCCCTTTAACGTCCATGTGTGACGATTCGGGTTATGGGTAGGTTTAGGTATGCGTTAGGGTACCGCTAGGAGGCGCTGCTGGTGCGCTTATGTCTTCGTCTCTTATGGACGTATAGGGGTACCCTTTTCGTCGTATGTTGACGTATGGTCAAGACCCGTCAGTATATGACGTTGATTAACACAAGTCTTATAGGATTGGAATGACATGAGAGTCAATAATTGATGACAGAATTTTCCTTTTTGGGTATACCCTTTAACAACACATAAATTAATGTTTCAATTAATAGTTTTCAGTCACATGACTGGCGCAAAGACCTGGGGGGCAAAACATCCATAGAACTGCGGCACAGGCCTGTTTATTTTGTCAATCCACAAATATATAGATCACTTCTCAAAATAAGAAAAAAAGTTTTGGATGCTTGTGATCCATATACAGCACCTGCTGCAGTATTTCAATCCCTAAAAACAGCAGGACATTCGAAAACACTAAACGTAAAAATATGTGATCATCGGTAGGGTTTATACTGAATTTGATAAGCAATACAGACAAGCAGATGAACCCAGAATATGAATGCAACACATTCTTTATAATTGTTTTCTATGGAAAAACCTTTAACGAGAATCTGCATGTTGCATTTATATTCTGGGCTCATAATCAAACCTGCACAAACATAGTATGCATAAGTGTAGAATTTGGTCTCACTATATTTGTACTTTGTACAAACTTGATTGGTAAAAAATTCTGGTGGGCAATGGAGGCAAGCCTCGTTCCTAAGTGTTTGACGTAATGTGAAAATTATGAATTGAGAAAATGGAAACAATTCCATTGGACAATCCAGCAGTGTGTTTCAGGGAATCTGGCACTGTTACGTAATTACCAGAAGCACATGCTAATGAGAACCAGCTGTGAATTTGTTTTCAGGAGACTGAGCGCCTGCACATGGAGCAAGTCGTGCTGCAGAGGCAGGTGAGCTTCCTGCAACAGGAGAAGGAACAGCTGAAAATGCTGCTGGCGTCCCATGCATCCATCTGCACATTGGCACATGACAAGCCTCATTCCTCGGATACCTTTCTGTCAAGAGAGCTTCTACCATCCAGAATTTCCATTGCGATAAAACATGAACCTTTGGATGATGTTAGCGGATCAGAGAGTTTGGCGCTCCAACATGCAGACATGCAGTGGAACTGACAGAGAAAAGCCATGACTTACACTAAATTCAGTGAAGAAGATGATGCACTAGCGTTTTTTTATTCAATATCTTTGTAAATACCTCATTACCCTAACCTTACCCAAGAGACATTCTGCATTCAACATTCAACTTTTCCTGTGGTAAGAAACCCATTCCAGATGGGTGTGAAATCACTTCTGGTGCTCTGTCATATATTTGTTTTCCCCCTTATTTGTTGATTGACTGACATGATAATTTGTCTGTTATAACATTTGTCTTTGAAATAGTGATATTTTGTAACAATGGCTGTTAATGTTTGGTATTTTTTAATGTGGTAAGCCTGACTCTAAATGCACTGACCTTATACATTTATCTGATTTGTCAAATACATAACAAGGGCTTGACAAAAAGAACATCCTGATGTTGAACATATTGAACATTGGGTAACACTTTACAATAAGGTTCATTAGTTAACTACATTAGTTAACATTAACTAATAATGAACTGCACTTATACAGCATTTGTTCATCTTTGTTAATGTTAATTTCAACATTTACTAATACTAAAATCTTGTTAACATTAGTTAATGCACTGTGAACTAACATGAACAAACAATGAACAGCTTTATTTTTATTAACTAACATTAACAAAGATGAACAAAAACAGTAATAAATGTATTGCTCATTGTTAGTTCATGTTAGTTAATACATTAACTAATGTTTAATAAAGGAACCTTATTGTAAAGTGTTACCGAACATTGTTGCCAATCGTGCTGACTGAGGTACCAAGGTAACGTTATCTAGTTGGCTTTAACGTTAATGATTTGTAATGGTTAGAAGGCACCAGTTTGAAAATTAGAAACCAAATCAATAATGTTTAACACATCACAGCGCATCATTTTCTAGCCAAAGTCTGTTTATGAATTTATAACTGTCAATATATCTTAAAAAAAAGTTTAAATTTGTGAACTATAATAATTATATTAAATATCAGAAATATGTAATTTCATTTTTGTGTGTGTGCTATATTGCAAAGTTATCAGCAAATCTCTGTTTTGAACAGAAAGCACAATAACTGTTGGTTATACTGTTATACTTTTCAGATTATATGTTACTTCATAAGTATACAAAAACATTCTATTCTATATTCTGTCTGTAAAGAATTAAAATTTACGACTATTACCTCTAACCCACTGACTATCACTGTATAGACAACATTTTTACAAAACAAAACACTAAAACATTTTTCAAAATAATTATCTCCTTTTGTGATTCACAGAAGAAAGAAATGCACGTAGGTTGAGTGAATGATGACACAATTTTCATTTTTGGCTTACTATCCCTTTAAGCATTTAGCTTAAACTTTCAGTACATGCAGCAAGACAGAACATGCCCCATGGAGGCTATTTTGACTTCTGCAAAGGAGTGGCAATACTCAGGCACATGAAGAGCCCCCTTCCCCATTCCATTACAAAAGGAGGAGGATTTCCACTACGCTGTGGGCATGAGTTCCTGTTTGGGATTTGGGAATTTGACTTTCAATTCACAGGCTTTTGCGTTTTCTATTTAAAGTTCACAGGATATTGTGAAAAATCCCCCAAACTTTTAATAGCTTTCTTCAGGTGTGAAGAAGGAAGAGAGCTGTCCGGTGTTCACACGGAGATGAAACCTTGAGTCACATTTCCTTTGAAAAACAAGACTTAGTATTTTGCTCAATCAGTAAGATGGATATCTACTGTAGGCCATAAGTTACTCAATCAGTAAGAAGGAAGGAGATAACTTCAGTAAGACATGTCTTCTAAACTTTTTAACACTATTAAATTGATTAGCATTGTTTAATTTCTATGATTATTTTAAATCATGTTACACTTGCAATGCAACAGAAAATAAGGGGGGAAAAGCCTTGACTGAAAATTGGTTACACAACCACAGATATTTTATGTCAACATAGAGATCAAGACAAAATAAAACACAGATGAAAAAATTTACTGACTGAAAGAAATGTAATTTCATAGAAATAAATCATATTTTAATGTAGATTAAAATAGTAAACTATTTTAACTTGTAATATTTGTCAAAATTACAACAAAAAAAGTTTTTTTCTGTATTTTTTATCAAATAAATGCAGGCTTGATGAGCATAAGAGACTTTCAAAAGAATTAAAAATAGATTTTTTTTTCCACACTTGACCGGTAGCCTACTGTCCTGAACATTTTCTTAATATTTTTGTATATCATCACATTAACAATGGACAAGTTCCACTGTCCATTGTTAATGTGATGATATACAAAAATAAAAAGTTTATTGGCATCAATGGTTCGGTTTCATGAGGAGCCTTAAACATCGTAAAAAAAAAAAAAAATGTTCTTTGAAAATTGTTCTTTTAAGAACTGTTCCTTGAATGGTTCTTCTGTATGGCATCACAGTGAAATCACCATGTTTTGGAACCTTATTTTTAAGTGTAGGCTACTCTGCAGTATGACACATGTGTGAATTTGCGGAGAACTGACTTCATACATCGATTAAACACCTTAAAGTATAATTACAAAAATGACTAAGAAGATTTGAGTTCTGAGTTCTCTTTGTCATCGAATGTTTTCATAGTCTTCATACTTGCCGCATTGAATATGTCTATAGGCTACTTTAAACAAAAATGTATCTTAGAATCTATTAAAGAGCACAAAAAAAAAAAAAAAAAAAAACCTCAGGAAAAATCGTAGCCTCTAGCAAATCCGGACAGGCTGACACTCCTCGCGTTCACACTTGCAGGCGTGGTTCCGAAATCCACTTCCTCCTCACCCGCATCATTACGTTTAAGTAACACATCACCAGAAACTTGGGAGACTTCAACAGTGTTTGCTTGGATGTAACTGAGCAGAGAAAAACAAGTAGGCTACTCCAATATTATGGCAGACAAAGGACCTATTTTGACCTCAGTCATCATTTTCTACTTGTCCATCGGAGCCGCGATATTTCAAATTCTCGAAGAGCCGAATTTGAATTCAGCTTTAGAAGATTATCAAACTAAAACGGCCAATTTATTAAAGGAATATCCTTGTTTAAATAAGTCTACTCTGGATGAGATCATTAAGGTAAGCTGATTTTTGATTCCACAAATTTAGGCAAGGTTTGGTGGTTAGGTAAACATTTCAGAAAGTTTTCAAAATGTTTATCAAGCGTCGATTATTGCCGACGTAAAACATAACCGTTGCTATGGTGTTTCTCAAGCACAAGCGACTTAAGACAGTCTCGTCTGAACTTAATGTGAGTTAAAAGAGCGTTTTCAACCTTTTTTTTACCTGGTTTTGTTACGCATACGCATGGGCAACAGAACCTTCATCCAAGTATGGGCGCGCGAAACTTTGTCGTAAACGTGTCAAATCTCTGGAGGTGACGGGGTTCGCGATCTTAAAAAGACTGAAGCGCTATTGTTTCATGTTTGTGGACTTTCCCCCCCATGGGCAATAAAAGTGGCGAAGTCATTCTTAGGAATGTGCCTTTGCCAGTCATGCAAAGCACACTCGTTCAGGCGCAACAAAGTACCAGGAGATAGCGCGCGCCCACGTGCTTTGTGGAGCGAATATGAAAACAAAGCTAGTTTGTACATTTATGATTGTTTCGCTTTGATACAGTTTGTTAGTTACTATTCAAAACTTCTAGGTCTAATCTTAGTACTATTTCCCTCCAACCAAATTAATTATAAGACAAAATCACCTAGTAGCCTAAGTTTTAACATTAAGTTCCATAACATAGGTTAAATGTATCATAATACAGTTAACTATTTTCTTTTACATCTCATTCTGGTTCATTTGACTATCATTTAATCCAGCAGATAGTAGCTAATAGTTAATTAATAAACCAAGGTTTATTATGCACTTTTGTGTAGTATCAATTAACATCTAAATGACATGTTTGGAACGGGATAATTGCCTGCTCATTTCATTTGGTAACCACAGATGTTTAATTTGTCACCAGAGAACATGATACACTGCAACAGAGAAGAACCAGTCAATTCCATTGCAGACGCTACAAAATTACTGAAAAGATGAACTAGTTTAAATTCAGTCATAGGCTACTATAAGAACATTTTATGAAGAACACCAGTAAGTATGCAGGCTATAGTATTGAGTAAATGTCATTCCTATGTACATTAGTGCAGATGCTTGTTTCACAACTTTTAGTATTTGATTTACAGTATTGATACGGGCAGTAATGGCATATGCTGTGTCATATCTACACTGATCACAACTTTTAGGATAAATATGTTTTTTTGGTTTGTTTTCAGTTTGTTTTGGGATTGTATATGTTTTCATATGAGACTTAACATTTTAAGTACTATAACATTTGTCATTTGGAATCTCTAAGGCTCTAATTGTTTGATATTGAATTAGCTGATTGTTAAATTTCACCATAGTGCTAAAATGATTATACTTTTTTTTTTTAAACGCCATCATATGTTTCTTGGGCGTGATGTAACATGATGTGGCAAAATAAAACCTGTTCCTCAGGTTTTCATACTACAATACTGAGGTGATGTTAAAGGTTCCATGAGGGTTTTTGCAGTGATCATTTTTTGTTTCCCCAAAGAACCTTTCAGCAAAAAGTTCTTAACATTTTAACAATCTAAAGAACCTTATTCCTATATAAAGAACAAGTTGTGCAATGGAACCTTAGATGCCAATAAAGAACCTTTATCTGAATGTAATCTACTGTTGTTCAAGTAAGTGAGCTGGAAGATGCTAAATATAAGTTGTTTTTGTTGTATTTAAAGGAATAAGAAAAGTACATATGAGTTGTTTCAGTGACACATAAAATCAGAATGAGATCAAGACTGTAGGATGTCCTACTCTTTTAGTCATTTTGGGTAGGGTGTGTTTGTTTGCTTAGCCACTAATTTAGGCATTTAAATAATAGCCATGTTTACTGTCTGCAGAGATAGGCTGACTCTTGTTAGTGTATATGAAGACAAGGCTTTATTTTGTTGATATCTCCACAAACGCTAAACGCTCTTCCTCTTTTCCTGTTGTTTTGACTGTCTGACGTATGGAAGCCCGTTTCCGTCTCTTGAGTAAAAAATAAAACGGTTAACTGTAAGATGAGGTGTAAAATAAGAAATGAAGTTGCAATTGTGAAATACAATTTAAATTTAGTCACAGTTGTGACATTAAGTCTTATAGAATTAAGTCAGTTACCTTTTTACTCCGAGTTAAAGCAGGTTTCTATTGCTACTAATGTTTGCAACAAATGAAATAAACCCTAAAGCTGCATCTGATTATAGTTTGCAAAGGTGAAGAATTCTTCTTTCATCCCCATTGTTTACATACAAACATTGTGTATTTCTCTTCTAGTTTCAGACTCTGTTTGCAGTATACTCATTTGGCATTTGTATTTATTGTTATATATTGTAGTTAATATTTTGTTTAATGTTTCAACATCAGGTTGTGGCCGAGGCAGCTGGAAGAGGTGTGACTGTAACAACAGAGAAACAATTCAACAACTGGAGCTGGGAGAATGCAGTTATTTTTGCTGCCACAGTCATCACTACCATAGGTAGATATTCCTATAGAGACATGTTTTGACTGTCTTTACTGACTTATTGCTGGCTAAGTTAGAGCTAGGGATAGCTCGATTCCACTTTTTATCAGAGCTTTTATCGATACCATTTTTATCGATACTGTAGCCTTGTGTATCTGTCTGTACCAATTCAATACTAGTACGTTTTTATATATATATATATATATAAAATATATACAAATTTGCGGCTATGCATTTCAAATCCATAGCCGGTGACTTGTGCCTCCACTGGTAAAAAAAAGTTAGCCAATCACCACCGAGTATTTCGCTTACAGCGATTAGGAGTGTTGAGAAAAGTAACATGGCAGAGGAGGCTAGCCTCCCTTGGTATATCAACCAATCATCGACAAGATGTAAATTACGTGATATTAGTTTGAACTGCTTCCGCTGCTGTAACTATGGAGAGTAGAGATATAGAATATTTGATCGCAAACAAATTTACTAAACTACCATTCAAACAACAGTTACAAAATAAAAATGAAGGAAGACTCCATGCCTAAATTGGATATAGGCTATACAGCAATCAGCTTCACTAAAGGCCAAACGTGCCCTTTTAACACAGACATTTAAAAGAAGGATGGATTTTTTCTTCAAATGATAGGCTAGGACTAAGTGGGTGAACTTATATTTACATTGTCTTGATGTATGTGTCGTTTTCTTTAAATATTCTGTCTGCAAGTGACCAAAAAAGCCATTTTAAAGCAGTTAAACAAATCGGACCGCTAAAATTGTGTGTGCCTCCTCTATTTTAAAATGTCCTCCTCCCTTTCTCTATCCCCTCAGACTCGCGTTTCGAGGTTTTCAGAGGCTCCCGGTTGTTACACTTACAGTGGTGAAATTACAAACAAGAAATACACATTCTGAGACATAAAATTAATAACTGGGAATTTTATTAACATTAAATTGTCCTTCTCCCATTTTCACCTCAGAATTTTGGGTAGGCTGGGGCTGGGCCTCCTTTGCCTCCCCTGACGAGCCGCCACTGGTTCTTTGGCAGTGGTTTGATGTGTCCCTAATTTAACAGCGAGTTAAACCACCATTCAGAATCAACTCCAGAAAATTCCTTTTAAACAGTAACGTTGATTTAATCCTGAATAAGCTGGGTTAATTCATCCTTAAAAGAACGATTTGTTGAGTAAAAATAGTAAGTCTTTAGTTTTCGGTGTCAAAGTATTATTATTAGTATTTGATTGAGTCGAGTGTCACTTGGATTTGTAAGTACAATAATGGTTCCCAGATCTCCTAATATAATGACAGAAAACAAATATTGAACATGGACTTGTCTACTCAATGATTTCAGGTTACGGTAATGTTGCTCCGAAGACAACTGGAGGCCGTTTGTTCTGTATCCTGTATGGACTCTGTGGCATTCCTCTTTGCCTCACCTGGATAAGTGAGCTGGGTACTTTCTTTGCCGGCAGGGCAAAGCGTCTGAGTCAGGTGCTCATCCACAGAGGCCTCACTGTGGTAAGAATATCATGATCAGAGCCTTTCACTTGTCTAAAGAGAAAAACAATGCTTTTACCATTTATTTCCCTGTTCACGTTTTCTCCTTCACTACAGAAAAAAGTACAGTTCATCTGCACTATTGTATTCCTTTTATGGGGTTTCCTGGTTCACTTGATCATTCCAGCCTTTGTGTTCATGGCCATTGAGAAATGGACTTACTTGGAAGGCCTGTATTTCTCTTTTACCACCGTGACGACTGTTGGTTTCGGTGACTATGTAGCAGGTATGTAGATTTGTACATTTTTGCTATCGTGAAATGGTCTTAAAGGGATAGTTCACTTTGAAATTAATTTTTGGTATGTTTTAGCTTACCTCAAGGGCATCCAAGATGTAGGTGTCTTTTTTTCCGCAGTAGTTTCAATTTTGATATTTTTAGGTCAAACCGTTCTTGTCTGTCAGTCATATAATGCAGGTCTATGGTCACGGTCTCAAAACACAAGCACAGAGTCCAAATTAAAACAATTCCCCGTCGTAAGTACACATTGATGGCCTAAGACACGAAACGAGCGGTTTGTGTGAGAAAACGAACAGTATTTATATCGTTTTTACCTCTTATACGCAGACATGTCCGAGTGATCTGATCTGACGTGTACGCAGACTGGTGCATAGATATATACACACTAGATGTCGCCTTGTCTACGGCAGTTCATTGGAACGAATGTCTTTAAGGCGACATCTAGTGTATATATCTATGCACCAGTCTGCGTACACGTCAGATCAGATCACTCGGACATGTCTGCGTATAAGAGGTAAAAACGATATAAATACTGTTCGTTTTCTCCCACAAACTGCTCGTTTCGTGTCTTAGGCCATCAATGTGTACTTACGATGGGGAATTGTTTAATTTGGACGACGGGGAATTGTTTTAATTTGGACTCTGTGCTTGTGTTTTGAGACCGTGACCATAGACCTGCATTATATGACTGACAGACAAGAACGGTTTGACCTAAAAATATCAAAATTGAAACTACTGCAGAAAAAAAGACACCTACATCTTGGATGCCCTTGAGGTAAGCTAAAACATACCAAAAATGAATTTCAAAGTGAACTATCCCTTTAAACAATTACTCAAACTGCAACATGTAAGGTTTTGTAATACATTTATATCATGCACACTTGCACAGATTGCTACACAAGCTGCAGGACACTATTAGCAGCATGTTAGCCAGTGTTCAAAGCGCCAAATGCGAGTAAAAGTCGGTTGAAACGGTGTTACTCGCCAGTTGCCTGGTAATTTTTTATTTTAATTTTTTTTTGCATTTTGACAATGCATGGTGGTGATAATGTGATCATGATTTAGTGCAATCATCAAATCGCAACAGTTGTGAGGTAATTATATAAATATATAGTCTGATGGGGTGCATGTTTCATGAGAACTGTAACAGCACTGTGTTTTTAGTTTCGATTCACAGTAAATGCTACTCTTCGATTCCAGATGCTTATATAAAATAAAATGTTCAGTTCTGCTTATTGATTCCTGTGCGCGCATTTTAATGTTATTTTTAAATCATTCAAGCGCAAGAATATGCGAAAGATAACTCAATTCGGCACTCGCGTGCTGTTTTCTATGAGCAAACATCTGCATAGTGTGCAAATGCTGAATTGGGTCTTTGGCATTAAAAAGTTAGAAAACCCCTGGTATAGCCTACTCTTTGAGCCCAGTGGAGAGTACCTTAAAAAAAAGTACATGGCCCACTATCAATCTGAGATGTAGCGCAAATCTTGGGTTCTTCTGGGCATCTTCTTTCTGTCCACCATACACCATACATTGTTTCCTGCAATTTGTGATTCTGTATAAACATATGCTTCTTAAAAACAGCTTCTATGTGGTGTAAAAATAGCTCTATATAGGTGTATGTTTTGAATAAAGGAAATTCACTTTTGTTCCTGTATAGGTGTGAACCCAGAAAACGACTACCCGAATCTCTACAGATTCTTTGTGCAGCTATGGATCTGCCTGGGTCTTGCCTGGTTGTCACTGTTCTTCAGCTGGAATGTGCATATGGTGGTTGAGGCTCATAAAGTGCTGAAGAAAAGGAGGCTGAGACGCCACAAGCTGCCCATTGATGACGTACCGGAAAAAAAAGAAGTAAAAAAAGCCCAGAAGCTGCCGCGTCTCAATGGCGCCATCGACATCTTTGAGTTCATGTCTGAGAAAGTTGAAGACTACACCGATGTCATCCGAGCTATTGGAGCAGCCGAGAGAAGGAAAAAGAAGCAGGAGGAGGAACTGGCACGGTCCAAGAGCTGCAGTGACCTACTGCAGGGCCTGATCATCCCACTCGATCACTCTCCTCGACTGAAACGGCGGTTCAGCGTCAGTGCGAACATGCGCATGGACATTTCTGGAGAGTTAACGCATGGCCTCAACAACAACCAAGAGGAACAGGCACTACTGAAAGAGCACCACAGAGACCAAAAAGACCCTAAGATTGATAGAAAGGGAATTAAGAGAGCTGAGAAGCCTGGACTCTGTTCATGGGAAACCAGAAAATCTGACCCATCAATCTTTCAGAGCCCTGTTCAAAGCCCTACCGTTACTACCAGTAATAGGGGTTCAAGATTCTCAGTAACCAAAGTCTCAGAAGACCATTTAGTAGGAAAGAGAAAAAGCATTGGTTGAAGAAGAGACCGATCTACGATGTCTTCAAAAACAAATTCAGCTCTGCTTTAAATCAGTAGTAGGGGATCAAGATTCTCAGTGTCTAATGTGTAAAGTACTATTTGTTAAAGAAAAAAAGCATTGGTTGAAGAAGACTGATCTACAAGGTCTAAAAGACTGAAAGAAAGACTGATCTAGAGTGTCTTAAATCAGTAGTAGGGGATCAAGATTCTCAGTGTCTAAAGTTTCGGTAGACTATTGGGGAAAAGAAAAGGCATTGGTTGAAGAAGACTGATCTACTAGGTCTAAAAGACTAAAGCAAAGACTGATCTACAAGGTTGCAGATAGACTGGTCTACAATGTTTTCAAAACAATTCAGCTCTGCTTTAAATCATGAATTTTCAGATGTGAAGGTCATTATGAATGAGCTGATACTAGACGAGCTAAAAAGAGTAACTTCAAGACCCCAAGAATGTTGCTTTGATATGCAGACAGGTGCATCCTCTTGCGAAATCAAGCTGCAAAATTATTCATCGCTTTTCACAGTATTGAAAAACATTCAGGTAACACGCATAGTCTTGCAGACAGTCTGTAACCAAGATAAGGATATGAGGGTTGGCAGAGGAAATGAAACCGATTTCCTTCCATGCCCTGGACCTTCACAGACATTGGACAGTTTGGGTGTGGTACTGTGGTTTTAACCATGGGTTTTTCATTCTTTCTCTGGATTTATGTTAACAAAATGACTGCCAGGACAAATCTTTGGCTATGTTTGAAATGGAAAATACTAGCGCACTGCTAACTGTGCAGTATATACGGAATAATGCACTCTTTTTTAAAATTTTTTTTAAGTTAATACAACTTAAGCTCGTATGCCATTGTTGCACCACTAGCGACACGAAAGGAATTGGAAAAATGATGACTTTTCAAGCAGGTTTTACAAACACTACCTGTAGCTTGGTCGGATAACCAGATAGCCCTGCCCTGAAGTCACGCCATTGGTTTAGCCAATATTGCTGTGTCGGGATGCTCAAACAAACAGAGCAATATTTTGATACCATTGCAGTGTTTTACAGTGTTGTCAGATGGAATCAGTTAAATATTAAGCTGAGATTGTCAATATCCATATTTCGTAGATGGAATAGAAAATGACATCTATTGAACCGGGAACTTCCCTTTAAAAATAGTTTGTGAAACAGTATGCAGTATGAGTATAATGCTGTTTTTGTAACATGACCTCATTATATGTATAAATCTGTGTTTTATCCAGTTTCCATTTATGAGAAGGGTTTTACCCAGTTTTATGTAAACAAGTAGTACATTCCGAGTCTGATCAAATAACTATTTAAGAAAGTTAGAATTGTGCGTTTGATTGTGCTTCCAGTTTATTTCCAGTCAAACTGGAAATGAAAGGTCAAATTGATCTCACTACATTGTGGGATACAGTATTCCACACACACTGTTGTTTCATTGTACTGAACATTTTGGCAAATGCTACGTAGCATGCCACGTAGTTAATGTATTTTGAATTATTAAGCATACCTTCTGTCTTGAATGCTGTGTCTGTTAAACTGTTTGGATGCGTTTAAACACGGGCCCACTGAGGAAGCACCTACTCAGGCTTCCAGAAAATTGCCGCCTCATGAAAGATTTGTCTATGGAAGATGTTATGGGACGTAACTTGATCTTACCACCTGACTGACTATGGATTTTTTTCAAGAATTTTGCCTTCCATTCTTTCTGATTATCCTGTGTATTTTCTGTTTTGTTTTGTAAGCCACTTTTGATAATAATAATAATAAAAAAGTATTTTTTCACAGTATGCCTCTTTTTGCTGTTGCCAAACCTCATCCGGCCTGTTGTCAGAAGTGATGAGTTAAGCATGACTGAGCATGATGAACACCTAAGTTCTTCTTAGTTAAGTCCTTCCCATTTGCATTTACAACATTTCTAAAAACATTTATCTTCTCAGTAAGAAAAGGTATAAAAGTGTATTTGAATTACATTATCAGTTAACTGTAAAGTTGTTTTTCCAAGCATAGTAAAGTTCATAACATCACTAATGATTGCATAAGTGTTTTTAAATTCAGATTTTATTAAATGTTTACATTGTTCATAGATTAAAAATGAACCTGAATCAGCGTTAACATACATAATGCAGCATTTATTTCCACAATATGAAAACATGACAAAAATAATGAGTTAAATTACTCAGATTTGCATCAGTAACATTTAGG
The DNA here is from genome assembly GCF_965113295.1 of Leuciscus leuciscus. Lineage (NCBI taxonomy): Eukaryota > Metazoa > Chordata > Actinopteri > Cypriniformes > Leuciscidae > Leuciscus > Leuciscus leuciscus. The sequence goes on from NC_138743.1 coordinate 19,593,592, forward strand.
CATCAGTTATAAATAGTTACATTTAGACAGTCTTCAGCAGCCCTACTTTTTGTACATTTTCATGTTAAATATTTTGCAACATTGCTGGTATGATACAGTCCTTATATCCCTTCATAAAATAGAATTATGTATGTGAACTTGCGCTTTGGTCCTATATTTATTATGAATTTATTCTCTTGATACTTCAGCTGTTACCATGCAGTGCATATTTGCATTTGCATATTTGCAAGTCAAGTAAAAAGGCAAAACCTCAAGTAGTTTGAATGCTTATGCAACTGCCAACAGTACAGTTATAGTTATGCTATGATGTGAATAAACAATTGGTACAGATGGCAGAGCCAATGGCAGTGGGTCAGTTCAGTGTTCTGTATAGTATTCATAAGGCGTCTTTTTTTTTTTCAGTCGGTCACTTTTCTCAACACTGCAAAAAAAAAACAGCAGCTCCATTACTGCTATCCTGAGGAATACAGTCTCAATCACTAAGTGGTCAACAGCACCTCCAACATGGAGGATTCCTGTACAGTTCAAATTAAGGTGCAGTCGCATTTACGTTTAGGAGAAATTCCATGGACGAAATAGTCATTCTAGTAGTAATCAACGCGATTGGGAATTTAGCTTGTAGAGCCCATGACTTGAAAATTCCCCCACGTGGATTTTGCATCGGATTCATGATTTTGCATCAGATGCTAAATTTACTGCATTAACCGAGATAAAGCTGCTTGTTTTAGAAGTGACTACTAAGCAGTGTTTCATGCATTGACAATGAATGATAGATCTACTTTGCCCGCACAATTTCGCTGACATTTCGTTAACGTGACTGCCACGTCACCCACTTCTTTCGGAATAGTTCACTCAAAAATCAAACGTTCTGTAATAATTTACTTGCATCCATGCCATTCTAAACCCTGTATGACTTCATTAAAGTTGATTAAATAAGGCGTGTCAAACTCCAAAAATGACACACAAAAAAAGTATCATAAAAAGTAGGCTACTTGATTTTTGTACTAAATTGCCAGTTTTCTGAAGCCTAAAGATAGCTTTTTTTCTGTGATGAACAGATTGCAATTTAAGTTGATAATCTTGACATCAACTGAATGATTATGTCTAACTAATACACAAAGTGTCCTTTTTGAAGCTTGACAAGTTCCAATTGAATAGCCTAATTGAAATTGCATGGAAGAGAATTAACATTCTTTAAATGTTCTCCCTTTGTGGGGTTTGGAATGACATGAAGGAATAAATTAGGATTGAATATTCAATTTAGTATGAATAAATCCATTAATATTTACTCATACTAAATCCTACTAAAGCCAGGGGTGTCTAAACTCAGTCCTGCAGAGTTTACCTCCAGCTTGCCTCAACACACCTGTCTGGAAGTTTCTAGAATGCCTACTAAGACCTTGATAAGCTGGTTCAGGTGTGTTTAATTGCAGTTGGAGCTAAACTTTGCAGGACAGTGGCCCTCCAGGAGCATGATTGGACACCCCTGTACTGTACAGATGACCAAAAAAAAACACATTTCACTGCTTCCCCCTATGGATTAAGGAGCGTGTGCCACTGGCAGACTTGCTGTCCCTCTGTCTCTTTCATCTGGGTCCAGTGCTCCTCTTGTTCCTCTGTGGTGCTGTTGAGGCCCAGAGCGACCCAACCCACCCGCTCTCTCCTCTTCATGCTGCTCCGCCGACTGTACACCGACACCTGCAGGGTGACCTCAGATAACTGGAATAGTGCCACCTGGAAGACAAATGTCTCTTTGTAGCTTGGGTTGGGCTGGCCATGGCAGACTGAGGTCTTACATTTGGACATCTCTTTCCCTTTGGAGTCCACCATTGTAAGCTTCACATAAGTGTCTGATGGAATGGGAAGGGAAACAGTGAGTTAGCACCACCTGGTGGTGATGTTGATCTCATGCAACAAGTCAAACAAATGGGCTATTTTCAGAAAAAAATACTAGCTAACTATTTACTAAATACTGTGCAGTATTCTGCATACTATTTTAAAGTGAAACAGTTGGCAGTATAACATGATAAATATTACAGTAGTATGCTATATTATCACAATGTTTATCACATGACTTTATCACCCATTTTATTTTCATGCTATGCACAATATACATACTGCAGAAATAGAAAAGGTATGATGATAGTATGCTACTCATAACATGGAGATATTAGGTGAATCATAATTTGCGTACACTCTAAACTATATATTATAACAGATTATAGCAAATGGCAAATCTTGACACATGGCAAAATTAGTTCCCGCCTCCAGTCAATCACACCAGCTCGGACTACCTGATCTACTCGCTCAACTGTAGTAAACGCTACACAATGGCAAGTGGAAATAATTGGTTTAATTCAGCCATATATGTTTGAACCAGAAAATGATTCCGAAGAAGAAGAGGAAGAGCGAATTATACAAATTCATCTACAAGTTAATGTATCAGAATGCGTTTTATGTATGACTCTCTACAACGCCGGATACATTACGGTAATTGATATGATTAGCCTTGGCATGACTACGTTATTAAACAGCTAATAATGTGATGCTACTGTTATACAAACCATGTTCCTGTTCACCATCTCAGGGTCAGACAGCTGCTTTCTAAAAACCAGCATCCTTAGAAACGCTTTGAACAACTTAGAAAGGGATTGGCGTTTTTTTAAGAATGTTTTTGGTACACTGCAGTTTTAAGGAGAAAATACTCAGCAACGGTGTTTACTGATGAATTTCCACATGGTTTTGTTTTAAAGCACATTAAAAACTCCACATAGACATACAGGGGTTGGACAATGAAATTGAAACAACTGGCCAATATAGTGTTGAAGGTTTCAAAAGCTCAAAAGAGGACAAATTGTTGGTGCGGGTCTCACTGGCTCATCTGTGACCAGGACAGCAGGTCTTCGTGGTGTACCGAGCACCACAGTATGTAGGGTAATGTCAGCATACATCCATGAAGGAAGAACCACATCCAACAACAGTAACTGTGGACGCAAGAGGAAGCTATCTGAAAGGGATCTCTAGGTACTAACCTAGATTTAATCCAAAAACATAAAACCACAGCTGTCCAAATCACTGCAGAATTAAATGAGCACCTCAGCTCTTCTGTTTACACCAAAACTGTTCGTCGGGAGCTTCAAGGGGTCAATATTCATGGTTGGGCTGCAATAGCCAAGCCTTTGGTCACTCGTGCCAATGCCAAAAGTCAGGTTTCATTGGTGCCAACAGTATAAATCTTGGGCTGTGGACAATGTGAAACATGTATTGTTCTCTGATGAGTCCACCTTCACTGTCTTTTCCACATCCAGGAGAGTTACGGTGTGGAGAAGTCCCAAAGAGGCTTAACACCCGGACTGTTGCTGCCCAGAGTGAAGCACAGGGGTGGATCAGTGATGGTTTGGGCTGCAATATCATGGCATTCCCTACTGTCACTGCCAAGGACTACCGAACCATTCTGGCAACAACAACTCCCATGGCATGCACAGTCACCACATCTAAATATTTTTGAGCCACTTTGGGGTATTTTGGAGGAGCGTGTCAGAAAACGTTTTCCTCAACCAGCATCACATAGTGACCTGGCCAATTTTCTGGAAGAGGAATGCTCAAAATCCCTCATGCCATTGTGTAGGACATGTATCTGTCATTCCCAAGACGAATTGATGCAGTTTGGCTTCAAAAGGAGGCCCTATATCATACTAATAAATCACTGTGGTCTAAAACCAGTTTCAGTTTCATTGTCCAACCCCTGAATAAACAACATTAAAAACTTTACGTTTAACACAGGGGGTCTTTAACATTTGTGTTGTTGAAAAACTGATCAACGAATGTGAGGCAAAGCTGTGTTTAAATGTCTGAATATTAAATCATTATGCATTTTTTGGGGGTAATGAAGTTAGCAAGATGATTACTTTGACATCACCGCTGCATTACAGTTAGTACCAGTAGAATTTATATATAAATTATGATTCACTAATGGGTGAATTATAAATATTCCTCATGCCTTTATCAAGTGATATCACTGAAATAGGTGTCCTGAGAAATTACACTTTAGTTGTTTCTATAAATCTCACAAATGTCTTTCTCTTTTGAGTAAAGTAGAAATCTGAGTGTGAGTTCAGTAATTAGATTGCTGAAAAACCAAGAGAAAGCTAACAGTTAACATTCCCATGGCAATTGCTTGGGATCTCGCAGAAGTATGCAAGTAGAAATTTGCCATCTTTACTCATTGGCACTCAGTTCTATAGCCTGATTGTTTTGAGCCAATCAACTGAGCCATAAATGCCATGTGAGCAATTATTCTAGAGCTAGAGCCACAGGAAGGCATAGGCTACATCCAAAATTGCATACTTCTCTTCTATATAGTAGGCGAAAAACAGTATGTGACAAAAAAGTCCAGCACTCTGTAAAGTCTCCTCTAGCACATCCCAAAGACTTTCAATTTTCAAAGTTTTTCCTTTGAGTTTTCCGCGTACAGACCCATTCACATGGATCCAAGAAAACGACTAAAAACGCTGTATTCTGCTGCCAGGCCATTAGATGACAATGAAACACTATAGACTGAACATGTAATACGCATGTGCACGACATCATCATCTTCAGAGATTCGCGTTTTTGTTGTTTTACACGGATACTGTTTTCAAAAACTTGCACTTTGAAACCCGTTTTCAAAAGTGTGCATTTTCAGGCACCCAAAACGCTGTTGTCGTGTAAACGAATGGCCAAAACGCAAAAAAGGTTTTACGATTTTAGTTGAAAAAGGAGTCATGTAAACAGCCCCTTAGAGGTGACAATTTGAGCCAGATGATTCTTGACATTATCATCCTGGAATATCCTGGCAGTGTATATTCTACAAGAACTACAGGACACAGCTAGATGAAACTTTACTGAAAGTCAAATGCTGAGGCAGTTGAGCACAGCAGGTAAAGGCGGAGAATCTGTTAAATGGGTGGTTTTGACATTTTGACATGGCAATAAACTTACCTCTCATGATATACAGTTGCCCACTAATGAAGTGTTTTACACAACAAAACAGGCCAACTACAGGACAGGACACAGAAAAAGGAATATGATAGAAAATACAGTGACAGATAAAAAGAGAGCAGTTCAATTTACAAGCAGAGCAGAAAAAGTAAAAAACATTAAGACTGCACATGCATGAAACAGATTATGCAGGTGCATTTCTTACTTGGCAGTTTATCGGTGGCAGAGTTTTTAAAATGGTTGCCCTTAATAACCTCGGCGGACAGTCTCCCTGTGGTGGAGTTGTAGAGGAGACCCAGCAGAAGCTCCGGAGTGGAGGATTCTCCAGTTGAGCGGTGCGACAGAGCTCCCGCACTCCGAGAGACGCTCACCACTGATCCACAGCCCTGAAGAACAGTGACATTACAGGATTACCATTATAAAATGGATTGTTATGACTCTGAAACCTGATTGGCTACGGAAAATGTATCCTGCATGCACACAAACACTGCTTACAGGAACTGAGGTGCCAGGCTCCAGAGTGACAGGAAGAGCCAGCTTGCCCTGCATATTGAGTTTGGTTAAGTAGAACACCTTCTCCCCTAGGACCTTCTCCTTTTTCATGCGCCGCACACTGTAGAGACGAAACCGGACTGCATAGTCCCCCAAGGCCTCCTGCTCCACACACGAGAACCGAAATGTTTCTGTGAAGACGGGACAGGGTCCCTTCTGCACTCCTGTTTTGGCTCTCTGCTTTTTGGTGGGTAGTAAAACCAGGTGGACCTGCCAGGAAATGTTTCCAGTGCTCTTAAGTGTTGGAATATCTGTGGCAGCGGTCACTGTCACCGCAAGCCGTTGTTCACCAGGGTTGTATTCGAAGGCCACATCCAGTGTTCCATATTTCCCCAATGCCTCTGGTTCATATGTTTCTGGAAGGGGTGGGATTAAGCTATCCTGTCAGAGAAAGGGAAAGACGGGTCATGTTTGATGGGGGAAATGGATGTGCATGTAAAAAAAAAATGAACAGCTCAAAATTCTTGAGGGTGCCTGTGTTGGTGACACGGCAAGTTACTGTATATAATTTTGTTCATGATCATTTTTCCACTCTCCTGCTTACTCTTAGAAATACATCTATGTAAACAATATGTTTATAAATCATTGTGACTGCATATCAACAATCCACACTGTAATGTGCTACTGAAACCGTTATGAATGGGCATAAATGATCCGAAATCTTGTTAAGAATGAAGGTTAGAATGGTGGCAAATGCTACACACATCCATGAAAAGTAAAAAGCTAACGTAACTTTCCATTTTACTCTTACAATATTAAATTGATCACGGACCGTTTCTAAACAGTGAAAAGTCATCATTGATATGTGGATGGTCATGTTTTGAATTGTATTCATTTGACATCAGAAAGTTGTGGAAATTTGAAACATGCTGTTTTAGCAGCATAGGCCCTGTTTACACCTTGTGTTTTAATCCGTCTCTTTTGTCCACTTTCAACCTCTTCTGTCCTGATTTCTTTAAGGGGAGGGTCTATGGGTGGATACAGGTATGGTTTTTTTCAGACCTTTCGATCTAATGGACAAAATAAGCTAGCGCAATTTACATAATATGAATGCGCCCGGAGACGACGGAAAAACACACGGAGAGCAGCAGTTTTAGTTTATGCTCTGACAGCCACAAGATCACGACAAACACTGTGAGTGTGTGTTAGAAATCAGGAATGGTGAGAGAACATTGGGCTTGGTACGTTTTTCGTCTTCCAACCAAACTTGGATCTTTAGCCGAAAAAATGTAAGTTCAGTCTGGCTACCATGTTTCCCATAACGTTTACGCATTAGCTCAGTAGGCGCAGAGTAGACAGTCTTTTGTGGCTGTTGGCTTTTGTGGCTGTTGGCTTTTGTGGCATTGGACCACATGAGTGTTTACACTACAAAAGCAATCCGGCCAAATGCGTTTTCAACTACCTCTGGAAGTGGTCGAAAGTGGACAAGCTCAACACGTTTTAGACCCCGTTTACACCTGTATTTAGCGTCGTCAAATTGTGATACGATCGACCAAAACGTATCCTAATGTACCACCAGCTGTAAACAGGGCATTAGTTTCAATAAATGCTCTTTTTGGACTGGAAGTAAGTTTTGAGTTCTGAGAGTTACAGTACAGAATACTATGAAACTTTATCTCCAAAAATCAATCAAGCAGTCTGATCTTTGGAGTAGCCTGAAGTAGCCTGGTTTTATGTACAAGATGTCTATATCTACATTCAGGCTTTCAGTGTCTCCAATCACAAGCAAACTCAAAGGCAAACTTACCAAATGTGGCCAGAATGAACCAAACCTGCCACAGCCAGAGAATCCATGAACTGTCGTCCTTGCTCCTCACAATTAAAACCATCAGTGATATGACTCATTCATGTGACAATGAAGTGATATTTTAATAAACAGCTGAAAATGTTACTGTTACAATGGTCTCTAAAAGAGAGTACACTAGTGAATGGGAATTCAAACAGACGGAAATGTAAAAAAACAAAAAAACATGGAGAAATGGATGACAGGGGCCAGTTGCATAAACATAGCCATTATGTTAAGATTGTGTCGTAAGAACTAGGACGACACTAGCACTTAGTTAGGGGTAATCAGTCTTACTTTACAGTTTCAAAGTAGACCAATCTACATTTTTATGTACCTGACTTGATGGTTATGAACAGTCTTGATGACTACCTTGTAAGAATAGTCTTAGCAGTTTATGCAACCGGCCCCAGGTGTCTTAGATTATCAGTTTGGCATTGCATAAGTATTATCGTGGATGAATACAATATTACTCAAAGAAAAGAAAATGGATAAAAAAAAAAACGAATCTCATGTCAAAAAACAAGGGATTGGTGAAAAAACTAAAAAAAAAACTTTAAAAAACATGCAAATATTTGTCACAACATATACTGAAGTGAACAGCTCTCTTGGAGACATAACAACACTGTGTGAGGATTTTGATAGTTTCATTGGTGAATAAGAGCATCGGAGGGTGGGGCCAGGATTCTCATAGAAGAACACATCGGAAACGACGGGACGAGGGGCTCACCTCCGGGCCCAAAACGGCTGTGCTGTCACTGGGTGCGTCCTCCTCATAGCCCTTATTCAGGTAACTCTCTGTGTCCTCAGGGTCTTCACTGCCCTCACTTCCACTGCCCTCTGCCGAATCACTGCGGCCCCTTGAGCCACACTTGAGATCGTCTTTGTCCAGGTATGGTGGAGGCTGGAGTTCATTCAGGGAACTTGAACCTTTTTTCCTTTTAACTGGTTAGTGAGACAGAAATGCAAAAATGATTACATCCTGATTGCAGCATAATTCAGATTATTTCATCATTCAGACAGTGTACAATATTTACCCTGCTCAGCTGAGGCTTCACTGCTGCAATCCTCATTTTCAGCATCCCTGTTTTTCCACCCACTTCTATGCTGGTGAGAGGATGAGTCTTTGTGTTTTTTTGGTGTTTCGTCCTCACTCTCAGATGATCCTTTATCTGGACAACCCCCGTCTAAGAAAGAACAGAGAACTTGATCTACAGTCAAAATACCCTAATGTAAACTTTTTGCACATCAGTGGTATGCAAAAGGAGAGAGTCATTGTTAATTTCTCACCCTCTTGTAATTTATAACCCATTCCCATGTTACAAACAAAACTATTGGCACCAAACACAAAAGTAATGATTGTTTCCAAACAGGTTTCCCTCCTACTCCACACCCCAAGTACAGTTCCATTGTTTGAGGAAACAGGTAGTCCTGCCACAAAACTGCCACAACTTTTTAAGCTAGAAGACAACCAATAAATGTCTCATTTAAAGTCATCGTCAAATTGGGATATGCAAGTATTTTACAGTGAACACATTACACTCTTCACCTATAAAAAGGAAAACATCAGTAAAGGGAGGGCAATCACTACAATTTCACCAGGCCTGGGATATCATTTTCATGGGTGCGTCTAAATCAGCTCCATAGTTCAGTAGTCAGGGCACTGATCAGGGAGTCGGCCATTATAAGGGCTATCTCAATCGCAAAATCGTTCCAGTGCACTGGAAACGTTTGCCCCCTAAAAAAATCCCATAATGTACTGCAAAAATCAAGGAGCATCGATGCTCACTATGCTCCCTTACCGGAAATTAGGTCACATTACTGAAGCGCGAAGCATAAAAATGTTCTACAACATTGCACGTTTATGTTGTCTGTAATCATGTCGCTGGAAATTGAGTAATAACTGTCCCAATGTGTGGTGAACCAGGGTCCTTATCAGTGCCCGGATTCATGTACACAATATAATAATAATAAATAATAATTTGTTACATTTATACAGCGCTTTTCTGGGTACTCAAAGCGCTTTACATGGAAGGAGGAATCTCCTCAACCACCACCAATGTGCAGCATCCACTTGGATGATGCGACGGCAGCCATATTGCGCCAGAACGCCCACCACACACCAGCTTACTGGTTGAGAGGAGACAGTGATGAAGCCAATCAGTATACGGGGATGATTAAGAGGCCATGATGGACAGAGGCCAAGGGGAAAATTTGGCTAGGATGGCGAGGATTTTTAATGACCTCGGTTTAACGTCTCATCCGAAGGACGGATATACTGATTCACGACCTCGGGAGCTGATTGAGACGCACCATATGAGTTCAGTTCCAAGCCTGCATCAACACACATATTTGTAGTTATCAAGTATCCATAAAGATCTTAATTTGTTGTTTCACGTGTATTTGATTAATGCCTGGTACATATTGTATGGTTTTGGGCTGTCCCAGATGGAAGATGACCAATCGTGGCGATTTCTGTGGTTTTGGCTCCTACGTCGTACAGTGAGAGAGATTCAAAGCCGGCCGTTGTCACGGTCTTGCGACCAAAGATAGCCTGCAATAATTTTCTGAGAGTGTCAGAAATTTAGCATGATTTAGCATCTACTGACTAGCCATTAAAAATGCAACATGAAATGGCGTATTGATCAAAGCAACATGGCGCTAAAACTTAAAACTACTTACCTCAAGCTCCTTTTCCTTAGCCATGACCACGTCCCTATTCTCATCTTTTGCTTCCTCCTCTTTTTTCAGTGCACATAAAAACCACAATTGCCAAAGTGCGATTCATCTTGCTCTGATGACTTTTATTCTTCTGTACTAACTTGCGTCGTAGCCTATGGGCCCTATTTTAACGATCTAAGCGCATGGTCTAAAGCGCACGCGCAAGTGCACTTAGGGCGTGTCCGAATCCACTTTTGCTACTTTAATGACAGGAAAAATGGTTGGCGCGCCCGGCGCATGGTCTAAAAGGGTTGTCCCTATTCTCTTAATGAGTAATGGGTGTGTTTTGGGTGTAACCTGCAATAAACCAATCAGAGTCTCATCTCCCATTCCCGCGAGTTGCTCTCGCGCCACGGCGGATTGCTATTTACATGGCGGAATTTGCAAGCGGAAAGACGCTTCTCTAGCGAGGAAACGGATCTGCTATTGCACGAGGTTAAAGCACATAAGCAGACCATCGACGGGACAAGCCGGATTCCACCTTATGTACACAATAATAATACTATTTTACAAGATAATACTTTTATTTGTAATATTTGTTTGTGTTCTGCTGCGCGTGAGTAATAAGTTTTGTGTGCCCTGAGTGTGTAATAAGCAGAGTGTACGCGAGTTGTGCACCCGCCTATAGGCGCATATTACTAATGCGCCCTTTAAATAAAAAAAAATACTGCGCCATTGACTTTAGACCAGGTTTCAGTTGGTCAATGGCGCAGTCTATTTCAGTTGCCTCAAAATAGCAATGCGCCAACCATGCGCATGAACACACCTCATTTTCAAACCAGCAGTCCATGGGCGCACAAATGGGCGCAAATGCATTTGCTATTTAAACAACGTGGCGCAGGAGGTGAAAATGATAACTGCTTCGGGCTGAAACAAGCAAAAAAACTGTTGCGTCACGCCTGGCGCCGCATTGCACCGGATGTATGACAGGGCCCATCTATTCAATATGTGTCATCATCGTAGTCTACATACATGTCATACCCAAGTTTATTAGATCCATGACGTACAGTGTGATTTGTAATGCTCTTATAGGGTTGCCGAAATCGCACAGTCTGTAGCAGGCATAAGATTGGAGGTCAAATTTTCAGGAAGGTAGATCTCCAGGTACAAGATTGAACACCCGTGGACTAGGCCAGTGGTTTTCAATCCTGGTCCTGGAGACCCAAAGCTCTGCACATTTTGTCTCCCTAATCAAACACACCTGAACCAACTCATTAGATGATTAGTAGAGACTCCACGACCCGAAATGAATGGCTGCGTCTGAAATCGCATATTTCTTGAGTAGGTGCTTGTTTTGAAAACATGTAAGCCGGACATACTACATTCACCATGCTGTCATTTTCATGTGACCTTCCAGCATCAGGTGCGCCACTTCACTGCCATTGACAAATCCTCTCATGGGATAGTAAAGTGTCCATCGTATGCGCACTTCAGAATCTCACCGCAAGTAGTAGGTCACTCGGGTTCTTTTTGCCTACTCTTTTATGAGTACTGTGAATTCGGACAAACTTCTTTTGTCACATACTGTTTTTCGCCTAGTAGTAGGGATGTATGCGATTTCAGATGCAGCCAGTGTGTTAGAAAAGGGTGATAATCCAAAATGTGTACTGTTGGGAGGACTCTGGGACCAGGGTTTGGGACCACTGCAATAGTCCCTACTTGGCCACCCTGGCCACGAGACAATTTTCCAGGTTGTCCTCCCCTTGTGACAGCCCAGGGCTGTGATTCTCAAAAGCATTGTGTCAAAAGTTAATTGCAGAGACCATTGGTGCCAATGGTTCAACAATCTACTTTAGCATACAAAGCTTTTGAGAAACACAGCCCTCATCAGGAGTAAAACAGAAAATATTATGAAGAGAAAAGTTTTAAAACCTATAAAACACTATCCATTTGTATGTGTCAATCAAGGGGTGCAATGAGAAACCAAAGAGAACCAGTGATACAAAACCAGAAGAGCACAGCAGCACAGCAAGTCCAGCATACAGTCTCACCTCTACCCTCTTTGTCCTTCTTTGCCTTTGATTTTGACTTTGAGCTCTTTGACTTTGATTCCTGAGTGCCCGCCTCCTGTTCTTCATCACTATAGACTTGTCCTTTCTTCTTTTGTTTTGATGTTTTACCTTCTTCACATGATGCTTTGTCTTCATCTTCTTCATTTCCATCTTTTCGTCTGCCTTTAGATTGTGTCGTTTTCTCACATCTTTCAGAACAATCATCTCCCTCAACACTATTGTGCTCTCCATTCTTTTCATACTTTGATGCTGATGTAACAGGATCAGCAGACATTTCCTGAGAGTCCTGTTCTTCCAGACTATCATATGGGTGCATCCCATTAGCATTTTCATTGTGGTTGTCACCTTCATTTTTGTGTTTGCCGGACAAGGAGTTACTTTCATCCTGAGCGGCAGACTCTACATTTTGTGATGCTTGGTCACTGTTCCCTGTCTGGTTGTCTGTGCTCTGAGATGAGCTTTGTGGCTGGTTTGGGTCCCTCCTTTTACGATACCATCCTTTAGCAGGGGCGTAACACCACTCCCACTCATCATCCTCAGCTTTTCTTGCTTCCTCTTGTCTTTTTTTCTCTCTCTGGATTTCCTCTTCATCTATTTCAATAGTCCACATAGAGTTCTTTTTTGATTTTCGGCTCTTTCGACCTTCTCCATCAATGTCCGCAGCATTAGCTTCTGTCTCCTGCCGCTTCAGCTTGCCTTTTTTCCTGTCCTTTTGGACTTCGTCAGTAGACCCTTCAGCCTCCTGTTCATCCTCTTCAGTCTGTACTTTATTGATGATTGTATTTACCTGCTCCGTTAGTTGGTCACTGACAGTGTAGGTGACGTCACTCACTGCAGAGGACAAATCGTCCACAGCAGTCGAGACAGTGTTTGAGACAGAGTCCAGAAGGGAACTGACGGAAGGGAGACTCTGTTGGAAGTTCTTGAAAAATGCCATTGCTTTGTGCCTTTGGTATGTGTCTGCTAACTGACCGCAAATTCTGTTGAAGAGTCAGCCTGAACATTAATCTTCAGTTTCATCAGTAACATTTTGTTTGTAAGCATCTCATATTTAAGGAAAAAGGATATACAGGACATACAGGTGTTTTAAAACCTAGTGAGCTAACTTGATATAGGCTGCCTATAAGGGCAACCTGCTCACAGATCAATTTGCTTTCGATACTTTTGAAAATTAGAAATAAATTTAATTTAAAATCATTTTAAATGGACTTTGATGGCTAGAAATGCTAGAAAAGACTGCTCATTTAACCCTCAGATTGTGTTAGAGTAATTTTGACCCGGAGAGGATTTTCTTTTCCCCGAAAATGCTAGTTAACGTTATCGCATTAGACTAAAACTTACTGACTTTACTTACCCAGTGAATAACTACTTCCCGCCAAAAATGTGAGATTTTTTTTTTTTGTGCCCACCCCTCCCCCACATTGGTGTTCACAATTACTTATACATTACTTATAATTACTTTTCATTACTCTATATATTAACACCAATTATTAGATGTAATCTTTTTGTTAACTTGTTTTCCTTCAACTAGCACAGGTTTTGTATTTCTTTTTGGATCTGACCAAAATTTTGGCAATATTGAATAATTTTTTTAAATATTCTGTACAATTTATCACACTACTGTGCTTTAATGTTTAACCAGGAGGTTTGTTTTGAAATGCTTTTATCTTGTACAAAATTGCACAAAGTCACACTTGTGGTGTTCCAAAAATGACCAGCCTGCAAAAGAATTGCTTATAAATCTCTCATTGAAATATTATGACCAAATATTGGATTCAATCTTTTTGTCAACTTATTTTCTTTCATTTTCCACGGGTTTTGTATTTATTTGTTAAGTATATTTAAGTATACCCAGGCCTTCAAATTTGATACACAGCCATATATATAACTGAATAGTGAACACATTGACAACTCTCCAAATATTTACCTTGCAAATCCTTGTTAAAACCCTCAAAATGTGGCAAATCACTGCTTGGGCTCTCCACTGACAGCTTGCTGCTGAGGTAAAGAAAAAACAGAGCGATCACGGCCATGAAGAAAGCAATGGAGGACAGGACACCTAGCAGTTCAGGAGATACTAAAGGAGAAAAGAGAAACAGAGAAAGAGAAAGCATAGGGTTGGAGGACAAAAGCTGAGAAAGTAAAGGTCAAGAGCTGAGAACTTGATCTACCCAGATAACAGATAAGCAATGTAGATGGTGATGGATGCTACTGTGATGACAGGGCAACAAACCTTGGTATAATTTTCTTAAAGGAAAAGTTACGTTCTCAATGTCAATATGGGACAAATCACACTGCCATTGCTCAATTACCGTTATTTGTATTAACATGGACAGATGACAAGACATAAGCATTTTAGAGATGTTTACTAAACTTTCAGACAAGTTTTCAAAAAATTGCATAAGATCACTGAGAGCAAGTTTTTAACAACCATTAAACCTATACAACTGCAACTCACTTATAAGTCATACACAAGTCACTCTTTACAAGAGCAAAGTATAGACCGAAAAAAAAAAAAATTGTGGGGACCAAAAGTTATGAACACAAATAAAGATGCTTCTATTTTGCAAGATAAGAATATTTGCATATAAACCTTTAGTGAACCTCCTATTTAGAGTAGAAACATGAGAGTAAAGCACAGACTTTCTCTGCTTCTTCAACAGACCATGAAATACATTAGTCGCAGTTTATTTAAAACTAACAGTGCATTGCGATCAGCAAAACTGTAAAAGCACTCAACACTCCAGCAAATATTACCACAGTTTGCAGGTAGCAGGAGTCCATCAATGTGTCTTAAATCCAATGATCCCGCTGTTCAGTCAGTTTGTGGATAACAATACCTTTATATATCCTCTTCCAATGCTCCTTATTCCGCATAGACCAGTTAAGCCATGATATTTAAAAGGTTTTGCCTTCTATCCCTTACAGTGAGTGAATCTATAGCTCCTGTCTTCAATCTATCTCTCCCAGTGCTGAATAATTCACTAGTCTAAGGTAATCGGATGCCCCTTGACACTTTGTGCACACAATACTATTGGACCTTCCATTGGAACCTACCCTACATTCAAAGAAACTGGAACTGGATTGACAGGGATATAAGTGGCAAAACACATGTCCTTATGCTAATTGAACCATAGATAGACAGAAATATAATTTGAAACACCACCAAGTTTAGATTATAAAGCAGTGTTTGTAGTGAATAGCATTTAGAATAGCACTGAATAGCATTTTATACTGTACATGTCAAGAACAAATATCTTTGTACATGTACTTAACAGTATACTTCTCAGATCTGTGAGTTACCCCATTTGTGACAATGCAACCAAATGCAATTTTGCTAATCCAAATGAACTAAAATCCCATAAGGCCTCAACGCTCAATATTTGACATTTCACCCTTAATCTTTCACTGCTGCCAACTCTTATGTAACAAAATCTTCCTCTTTGCTCTGTGGCAGTTATAGACAGAGATAAAGACATGATTATTTAAATATCAGGGACTAAGTAGTAGAAATTGTGTTGTTTACACATAGGTCTTCCGGCTCGTAACATAATCCTTCGCCATGAATTAATAATGACGCTTGTTTTTGTTCACCAAACTTGATAGGTCATTCATAATTGATAGAAGTATGGGACAAGGGAGGTGAAGGGGCACAAACTATTTACTTATATTTGATATATTTAAAAGTATAAAGCATTACAAGTCAGGCACAATTGGTGCATGTTATCATGTAACAGGAAGATGCTCTCACCTCGTCTAGCGCAGATGAGTTCATGAACACCACAGCTCCGCCCTCCACCTGAGGACAGGATACACCTCTTTTAAGATAGCACTTGTGATCACGAAAAAGCCTATTGACTCTTTGACGTCATAGCTATATATTTATGTCACTGACTTTACAATTCATATTCTAGATGCACACTGCAGTGACACCGTTCAAAATAAGTAGATGTTGCCGTGACATTTTGATTAATGAAGATGCATATCTCACTTACTTACACACGTACACACACACACACACACACACACACACACACACACACACACACACACACACACACACACACACACACACACACACACACACACACACACACACACACACACACACACACACACACACACACACACTCTCTCTCTCTCGAAGGAGCATCATTTTGTACAGTGTGCTGTACTACACCTTTCTGGCTCAAGCTATTCCATTTTCTTTCCATTAATATTGTCACATACTATTCTTAAAGCAATAATTCACCCAAAAATGAATCACTGAATCAAAAAGTTTTTTTTCTGATCATTTAATCACCTCATGTTATTCTAAACTTGTCGACTTTGTATGACTTTGTTATTTCTTTGAAAACACAACAGTAAATTTTTTGAAGAATGCCATTGTCTGTCTTTTCAATGCAATGAAAATGAACGGTGACTGAACGTTGTAGGCCTACCACACCGTATAAAGTGGTAATGTGCAATTGATACCTTAAAAAGCTATATCTACTTGATTAAAAATGAGTTTTGTTGGTATAAATTTTTGTTCAGTGATGTTAAAAAATACTTTTGATTTTATACTTGAGAAGTTTAAGTAATTAAACATTTTGAATTAAAAATGTAAAAAGACTAATTTTGTGTTCCTTCGAAGAAATAGTCAGACATGACAAAAATATATTTTTAAGGGCAATTTTGCCTTACTGCTAGTTTCTTTACTTCATAATCTCAGGCATTTCCACTTCTAATTTTCAAGCCCATATGCAAGTTAATTGGTGTCTTGAGATTTTTTGAAATTTGTTTTATTTTATCTGACCATGTAGGCTAAGTTATTGTTTTTTCCCACCATAAACACACTAAATACAAAGAGGTACCATCTAGGCTGGCTAAGTTATTGTTGTTGTTTTTTTCCCTTCTTGGAATTGGAGTAAAAAAATAAAAATAATAAAAATAAAAAAGTTTGTGTGTGTGTATGCATGTGTGTATGTATGCATCTGTATCTATGTGAATGCATGGGTTTATGTGAACAGTAGGTAGGTAGATATATGGTGTATGTAAAGATGTATGTATAAGAGAGGCATCAAATAGTTTTGTATTTAACTAAAGGATAAAAACAGAGAAAGGGGGTAGGACCTGAAAAGTTTGTTATGAACTTCTTCCTACTCCTTTTTGAACATGGGAATTTCTATTTGAATTACTTACATTAATTTTGGAAGATTGGGCTGAGAAGTACATGACCTTATTTATCTGTTATTTTAATTTTAATTGTATATATGTATGCATGTCTGTATATATTTGTTTTATTTAAAATATATATATATATTTTTTTTTACATGTTCAAAATAAACTACTAAAACACCCCAAAAAAATTAATAATAATATTTCAGCAGTTTTATATATCAGAGTAGCCAACCATATTATTAGGCTACCACAGTGCATTTTGTAAAATAAAGCTATTATATTATTATTTATATTATTATTTTATACAATTATGTCAACATCCTAGGTATTTATTTATTTATTTTTACACATTTTTCTTGTTTACTAATATGTCAAAACTCACAGAAGAGTACAATGTATCAGTAAGTAAGCCATCTTGTAGCATTACTAATCTAACTTTACGTGGCCACCTGGCTGGTCAAAGACATGAACTACACAACAGATGGAGACCTCGCTCACATGCTGTTATAAACACTGTCGCTTTATAACGCGACGACATCATAACGAAAAAACAAACAGACAAAAAATTAAGCACGCTATAAATTAATACTTTAACCACTTCATTAAAAACACGTTATTGTGTTCTACCCTTAGCTGTCATTTCAGAAGCGCTAACGTTACTCCATATGTCTGTCCGCAATGGTGCAGTAGCACAAAACCAGCTATGGCCACGTCAAAATATATTTAAACTTACACTTAAAAATAAATCGCTTACGTTTAACATTCCTATAAACGTCTCGGGCAAAGTAGCCTACGTTCAGACTGACCCTGTTACATGTTGTTAGCCATAAAGATCACGGTGTACTCTAGCCACGCTGGTCAGTGATGATACTCACCCTCAAACGCCATGATGCTGTGAATGGGACGTGATGAGGGGTGGTTAGATGTGAGAGGAGGAGAGGAGAGAATCCGTGTAGTGGGACAGTGATGCATGCTGCAGCACGCATGACACAAACATACACTGGAAAAAGTCCCAACGTGCAATTGTAACCATAAAAAGCTATGTATACGTGATTTTAACCCTTAAAATTGCTATCCCGAATTTCATCAAGGCTGGGATTCATAAGGTAGGCTATGAGAGGTCGTTCAGGATATGTAGCCTAGATTATGTTGTGCCACGTTGGCTCACTTGTTGAAATGTATGGTTTAAGGCAATAAAAAGTCTTAAAAAGTCTTATTTTTACTTATGAAAGTTTACTTCCTTAAATTTTCGATTAGTATCTTACTGTTTTCCAAATGAAAACTATCTAATTTAATAGCGTACTTTTTATTTATGTATTATTCTTTCTTTGTGGATTTGCTTGTTCACGTGACATTTCGTGTCACATTCGCGGCAGCATTACGTCTGTCTCCTGCACGCGAAACAAGCAAGTTGGTAAATGTCAGTTCAATTGTAAGTTCATTACTTTGTGCGTAGTGGTGTGCGGTGTATTGTCTATTATGATATTGTAATCATTGTTTTAACGACGTAGGCTACGAGGCACTGTGAGCTTCCCAAATGAGTTTTTGTCTTATATCATGTTATCATGGGCCTACAGTCAGTGTATAGGAATTGACTCTATTCTACATGTTTTCACTGTTATACGGTAGGGGGCGCTATGACACATCTTCTAGGACAGAATCTCCGGATCAAAACACAGGAGAAGAAGAAGCTGAAACAAGTGATAGAAGATTGCTCACTCAAATGTAAAATAACGCGATCATCAAACATTAAACAGAGTGTAAATCTAAACTGCTTAATATTACCAAATGAAATGAAGCGTAACCCATGAAGAGAAAACGACTGTGAAGCTTTGGGGGTCTACTCGATCTACTCCATCTGGGTTTTGATCATCATTCTGAATCTGATCAAGGCGTAGTCTTTGACAAAAATGTGATTTTCTCAACTTTTTTGTTTAAAATGTTGCCTTTCTTTATGAAACTTACCGACATTCAGGTTTTGCAAAAAAAAAAAAAAAAAAAAAAAAAGAATGCATGAAGCTAATAAAATGTTTTTAAAATTAAAGTACAGTTAAAGGTATTTTTCAAGTATAAAAAATAATATCTACATTTGAACATAGTAGTATACTGCAAGTGCAAAAATAATATATAAATAGTAAACTATAAGAATAATGTTATGTTCACTTAAAGAAAACTTACAAGTATACTTGCAGTATAAACTACTAAACTAGTAGTTTACTGAGAGCACACTTCAGTGTGTACTTTCATAAACCAAAAAATTTACTACTTGTATTAAAATAGTAAACTACTAGTATACTCATAAGTTCACTTGTAGAACAGATGCATTACAAATGAGAAACCTAGTTGTGTACTTAAAGTTTACTACTCTACACAATGCAAAGTGTATAGGGTGAATTGCCCTAATGTGGGACACCTAAGGTCTAGTGTTTGTAGGTCCCCCATAAATACATGAATGACAGTGAAACTATGGGCTAGACAAAGCTGTGCTGTCATGTGATCAAAATCACATGACCTATCAAATGTCCAATCATATTTGAGGGTGGAGCATTCATCAAACAGGAGGCACCTTGTGTGAAGACCACCCGAAGGCCATTGACATAGAGTTTTAACAAGTTTGATATTAAGGAGTTAAATACATTTTAAACAATGCAATCCTACTACTTTTTAGCCTAATATGCGTATGAAATGTTTGTCCATCAAAAAATAGTCTAACTTTGTGTGTATAATCTATATATTTTATATTTTTATCAAATTTCTTAGTGTCCCACATTAGGAAATGTGGTTTCCAAATCCGGGACACCATGATCAGCCTAATGTGGGACAGTACTTCAATGAGTAAAAAATGTGTGGTGGGGCATGGTTTGTGGGACAAACATGGTTATTTACATGGTTTTAGTCTTGTAATGCAATATTACAATACTGTTAATGCAGATTTTTACAGTCATGTGAATTTTTTATTCTTGGAGGGCAGTTTGAAGGCTCTTTTTTGTGTGTGTATGTGTGCATGCCTACATATGTCTCTCTCTCTCTCTCTCTCTCTCTCTCTCTCTCTCTCTCTCTGTGTGTGTGTGTGTGTGTGTGTGTGTGTGTGTGTGTGTCATGTATGTGTCATGTATGTGTAAAAGGTGTATAGTTGACTTAAAATGAAAAATAGCTCTGAATTTAAAAATGCAGTAGAAAACCAATAAAGCCATTCCACTTTATTTTATGCATCTGATTAATTCAATGAAATGTATTTTAGATCACAATGGCAAAGGTGAGAAAGACGGGGACAGACTGTCAGACGCAGAAAGAGAGGCAGAAACAGGGAAAGGATAAGAGAAAGAAACTTAATCAGTGGAGGACAGGATGAAAAGAGCCATAGAGGAGTATAGGCAGATTGTTGAGGATGGTGGGGTCCCTCAGCTGAGACTGTTGGCCAGGGCATGGAATGTCCCTAAATACTCTCCAGTGAATCTAAAATAAAAGATTTTATTATTCTACATGTATCAATGTGATTTTTGGTCTTTTATCATAGATTTTTCAGTGTCCCACATTGGGGACATGTTCTGTCCCACATTAGGAAGCTGCAGATTTTCTCAGACGATTTGCAATAAGAGCACTAATATGTCTATAATTTATCTTATGAATGGGTTATCTGAATTTTCTCTTTTGACTTGATTAGGATACATCCTGTTTTTTTTTTTAAATGGTATTGGGTGTGGATTTAATGTTTTGGTTACACATCGCAGTATGTCACA
Source organism: Leuciscus leuciscus (assembly GCF_965113295.1). Lineage (NCBI taxonomy): Eukaryota > Metazoa > Chordata > Actinopteri > Cypriniformes > Leuciscidae > Leuciscus > Leuciscus leuciscus. The sequence goes on from NC_138743.1 coordinate 19,614,543, forward strand.
GAAGTCTGAAGTGCAAAAAATGTCCCACATTAGGGCAATTCACCCTACACTTAAACATATACTTATATACTAAAAGTGGGCCAATTTAGTCCCAAGCAGTATTGAAATTTTTCACTTGCATGTTTACTACAATTTTCAAGACTTGAGACCTGAATCTTTCTAATAATACGTAATATTATTAATTAAGAAAAGAAAATGAAAACAGAGGCTGACTCGCAGCACTAGCATAATCTAGCATAATAACTGACTGTTTTTTTTTTTTTTTTTTTAAACAACCATGGAGAGGGCTGTCATGAACCAAATTTTTCTATTCTTTGAAAGAATTTATTTAAAGGGATCATGTCACACTTTTTATAATCCAACTAAGATCCACTTATAATGTTTGTCAAGATTTGTATTGAGCTGAATGATGACAGCACTGTTTTCTGCAGAGCTGCTTTACAGCTGAATGGAACTCATTACATAATTGATGAACTTTACACAATTACTGAACTGAATCAACTATGAACTGACTCCAGCTGAATAATGACACTACTGTCTTAGAGCTGAATCTTAGAGAATTGAAGTGTGTTTGCATTATTGATCCTTATCTTTTAGTTTATCACTGTAAAGCTGCTTTGAAACAATATTGTATGAAGTGCTGTATAAATAAAGATGATCGTCTTAACTTTAAATGTTTTTATTTGATTTCTGTACCTTTTTTTGTATTAACAAGACATAGCTGCTTATACAAAGTAAGAGACCAATGACATATATATATACACAAATACAAATAAAATCATACTACTATACAAACATTGCTTTTAAAACAAAGAAAATATGGCTGTGATGACTTCTTTCCTGTCTTGCAGTCTCTCATGTTTATTTGTTCATAGGGACAGTGCACATTAATAAACACAAAGGATCTTATATTAATACATACACACACAAGAGAGAGAGAAAAAAATCACATTCTAAAAAAAAACAAAAAAAACAAGTACATGATTCCATGCGAAAATCAGTCTAAACATATATAGTGCTACATAAGAGGTAAGAAAAATAGCGACAGGAGAAAGCAAATAACTAAGAGCAATTATTACAAAGAAGAATAACTAAAATCTGAATATTAAGATACTAATGTTGACAGTGCTTAGTAAGTAAAATAACTTAAAACTTAAAAGAACCATATGTATCCATGTGAAAGATGTGTCCTATCTTTCTTTTTAATCTCCTTTTCATTTATTCAACTAGTTCCAGATTATTTTGGAATGAACTCTTGCCGGTTCAATTATCCCTATGCCTTAGCTTTTCTGAGTGTCTTTACCACCTTGTTCCTTAACATAAAATGTTGGCTATCATGACTTAACTTTGATTTATTAGTTTTTAAAGCAAGATCCGTTCTTTCATCAGTTTTAAAATATCTGAATTTATCCAGGGGACAGTATGTTTTTTTATTTTTATGACTAAATTTGCAACTAAAATCTTTAGTGTGCTCTAATACTTTGGAGAATATTAGTCTGTCTTAGTCTTCACTTCTGAAGTCATCTAGTTTATGTTTTGGGATGCCATAAGAATCATATTTCATTAATCAATCACACTGTTTTAGTAATTGTTTCAAATTTTCATAAAAACTACTATTTGAAGAGGGAGGACTATAAATTACAATTAATACAAAGGACATTTGTGGTGATAGAATAAGATTCAGGCCAATACATTCCAAATCCATACAATTTGACCAAGCGATTTCATTACACTGGATACCAGTTTTCATCATAACTCCACCCCCCTTAGAACCAACTCTATTTTTCTTATGCAGTTTAAAAGCAGGCACTTCTAATGCTGCTGACGGGGAGTATACATGAAGCCATGTCTCAGATAAACAAAGAACATCTAAATTAGAGTCCAGTAAAATATGATGAATTTATTCTCAAATGATTTCAATTCAATTCAATTCAAATTAATTTGTATAGTGCTTTTCACAATACATATTGTTTCAAAGCAGCTTTACAGAAAGTGCATTTCAGAAATGTACATCGAAAAATCCAGTTAGTTAATCATGTATTCATTTAGGGCATAACATATCGCCAGCGTCGAGTCGTCTCTTCACAGGCGTCGCGTCGTCTCTTCACGGGCGTCGCGTCGTCTCTTCACGGGCGTCGCGTCGTCTCTTCACGGGCGTCGCGTCGTCTCTTCACGGGCGTCGAGTCGTCTCTTCACGGGCGTCGCGTCGTCTCTTCACGGGCGTCGAGTCGTCTCTTCACGGGTGTTGGGGCATCTGAAGTTTCCATGAGAGGCTGGATACAAACTGGAGCTGACGAACTCTATTTACCTCGGGACTAGCGTCCCGAGATAACAACAGAAAAGTAGATGGGAAATAATTAGCATAGCTGCTGTTCATAATATTAATGCATTCGATCTGATTCAACTGTAGTATAAAAGGTAAGTATTATGTGAATGCTTGGCTAAGAGATGCGTCTTTAATCTAGTTTTAAACTGGGACAGCGAGTCTGAGCCTCGAACAATATCAGGAAGGCCATTCCAGAGTTTAGGAGCGAAATGTGAAAACGCCCTCCCTCCTTTAGTGGACTTAGATATCCTTGGAATGACCAGAAGCCTCGAATTTAGTGATCTTAAACAGCACAATGGATTGTAGGGCGATAGAAGTTACGTTAAATACCCAGGAGCTAAACCATTTAGGGCTTTATAGGTCAGTAGTAATACTTTGTAATTGATACGGAACTTAATAGGTAACCAGTGTAGAGATGATAGAATTGGTGTTATATGATCATATTTTCTTGACCTAGTAAGAACTCTAGCAGCTGCATTTTGGACTAACTGTTGCTTGTTTATTGAGGATGCAGGACAACCAGCTAATAAAGCATTACAGTAATCTAGTCTCGAGGTCATGAATGCATGAACTAACTTTTCTGCATCAGAAACAGATAGCATGTTACGTAGCTTAGCAATGTTTCTAAGGTGGAAAAAGGCTGTTCTTGTAACATATGAAATATGATTTTCAAAAGACAAGTTGCGGTCTAGTATAACACCCAGGTAATTTACTGTAGTGGATAAAGTAAGGAACTTGACCTGGCAGCGGAGGGCACATCATCTCTTGGTCGCTGTCGGAGCTCCATTCGACGCTGTACATCCCTCTGCTGCTGAGGCTCAACTCTCCACACGACCGCCTGGACGGACATCCATCATCTGGGCTCTGCTGGCTGCCGCTCTGCCTCTTCCTCTTCCCGTAAGCCTGACCTGTGAACACAGAGAAAGAAAACTCAGAAGACAGAGGAGCTAAATCATCAGAACTGAGACTCCAAACCTCCAGACCAGCCGTCTGAGTGGAAGCAGCTCCTCTGGATCTGGAGCGGCCTGAGGCTGGAATATTTCAGACATCACATAGTTAGTTATGTTTTGATAATAATCAATGATCAATGTCAGTGGTCAATTACAAATTGTTACAATAGTTACTCATAATCGAATTCATAATCACGTCGCTATATCAACTAAAATTCGAATCATCATCGCACGCACATCTGAAGTCGGCATCAATTAATCTACTTGTACTTGCAAAACACCCCGGTGTACATGCGAAAATGTCATCATTCAAAACAAATAAAACTATCCGGACATAAATACAAAAGATGGAGTATTTGCATGCTGATGATGACTATAGTGACGTTTAAAGCCCGACACGCGCGCTGTGACTCAGATAAACAAAGAACATCTAAATTAGAGTCCAGTAAAAGATGATGAATTTATTTTCAAATGATCACCTAAGAGACCTTTAGGGTCCCAAATTGTTCATGATTTATTCCCTGTCCAAAAGATCCCCCATGTTGAGTGACTCTGAGTCTGAGCTAAAGAACTCCACCAAGGTCAACAACTCGACGGCTGGGTGATCTGGCTCAGGCTCGGGGTCCAGATCTGCTGGAGGGACGAAAGGCTCCACAACATCCACAGCACTACTGTGACAACAGCAGCCGAAGTGTTGTTTCATAGCCTTCCACACTCTCAAGAGGAAAGAACAAATTCCTTTCCTCTTCCTACGTTCTGTAGGTTTTTCTGAAATCACACAATTGAAAAGACATCTATTAGAAACATCTCTGACCTCAAATTAAACAGTGACACAATGACACTTATATTTACTGTTCAATTATTATCTGTAATGTTACAAATCAAGTAATGCAAATATATTATACGACGGCCCTGCTTCTGCTTAATGCCTGCATAAATGTCCCAAAGTCTTATTTCACAATATTAAGCATTGACATCCAGTTTTTTTCAATGTTTTAAACATGTTTTTTCTCGGTTATACAAATGTTCAGGGAACATTCTGTTTTATAATTTTGCAAACATTATGGGATGGTAATGGTTACTTTTGAATGTTCTGTCAATGTTCTGAAAAATATGTTAGACAAACGTCCGACTAAAATATTTTGGAAATAATGTCAGAAAGAAAATTTCAGCTAAATTTTGCTGAGCAACAGTAAATATGACTAGACCTTAACCTGTTAAAAGCTTGAAGCAGTCTTATGCACGAAATCTGTATCCGTACACTTTACACCCCCCAGCCTTATTTCAATCTCACCTGTTGAGTTCTTGTTCGCAGGAGAAGCCTCCACGGCACCCTGAGCTGTTAGGCGAGTCGAGGTCACTGTTGGCTCCACAGGAACTTGACCTGGCAGCGGAGGGCACATCATCTCTTGGTCGCTGTCGGAGCTCCACTCGACGCTGTACATCCCTCTGCTGCTGAGGCTCAACTCTCCACACGACCGCCTGGACGGACATCCATCATCTGGGCTCTGCTGGCTGCCGCTCTGCCTCTTCCCGTAAGCCTGACCTGTGAACACAGAGACAGAAAACTCAGAAGGCAGAGGAGCTAAATCACCAGAACTGAGACTCAAAACCTCCAGATCATCCGTCTGAGTGGAAGCAGCTCCTCCGGATCTGGAGCAGCCTGAGGCTGGAATATTTCAGACATTACATAGTAAGTTATGTTTTGATAATAATCAATGATCAATGTCAGTGGTCAATTACACAAATTGTTACAATTGTTACTCAAATTGAAAGGTTTATTTCACATGCAAGGAATCAAATACATGTGATCACTTAGCTGGGAAAATTGGCGGATCAAATGGGTTAACGTTACCTCGCACAAGTTTCTGCACATTAATTTAGTCCATCATCATACCATAACAAACCATAAACAAATGAAAAACTAGAGCACTCACCTCCTCTTTCACCCATGTGAGCCATCAACGTCCTCCTCCAACCTGCAATAGAAACAATACAAAATACAATACAAAAACAATAATACAATACAACCCTCCTCTGAAATACTACCAAAAAAAGTCAAATAATAAATAAATAAAACAAAAATAATAAAATTAAACACAAAATTAAATAAAACTACAAACTCCTAGTTTAACTCCCAAATAATAACAATTAGGAGATAAAAGCGTCCTCAGAAATAATATGAATATGAAAAAAAGGAAAATATATATCCTCCGATCTGCTCCTTCTAGAATATAATAGGTTTTCTCTCAGGAATTCTCCGAATAGCTTCAAAAGATCGCAAGATCTGCACAGAAAATACTCGGCAAAAGTCAATCTGAATTCGCCTCGTTTCTCAATCAACAGACAGCGATGTTTGAGTGTATATTTTTGATTTTGAAGTCAGAATTAATATCATATCACGCGTCGCTAATAGCAACTAAAATTCGAATCATCATCGCACGCACATCTGAAGTCGGCATCAATTAATCTACTACGCAACCAATCGCAGCGTTCGGGAGGAATCACATGACCTCCAGTCAGCTGATCATCAAATCCTGCGTCCTGTAGCTCGGGTCATAGCGATGGTATTATAATCATTTAATCGTGATATTACTTGCAAAACACCCCGATGTACATGCGAAAATGTCATCAAAACAAATAAAACTATCCGGACATAAATACAAAAGATGGAGTATTTGCATGCTGATGATGACTATATAGTGACGTTTAAAGCCCGACACGCTTCTGAAAGGATTGTTGTGTGTGAGAGAACGTCGTGTGTGTGTGTGTGTGTGTGTGTGTGTGTGTGTGTGTGTGTGTGTGCCTCCAGGTATATTGGGTCAGCATATCTTCAGAAGGCCACCTTCAAAAGCGTGGTATGTTCAAGTCATTTCGAAAAGATCGTAAATACGAGTGGGAAGCTCGGGATGTTTTTAAGCCTCGATGTTTACGAGTTGGGCGCGTGTCAGTGAAAAGAAATGTGGTGGAATAGAGTGGTGCAGAACCATAGAGATGAATGCAACTTGCATGTATTTTGAAGCCTAAATGCAGTAGCCAGGAGTAAAATACTAAATGCTATTACGAACTACACCACGGTCTCACGACTTCAATGTCACCACCACTAAGCTTCACACAACTCTTTTAGTTTTTGTCTAAAAAAAAACATTTTCCCATAAAGTTTAAGTTTTAATAGTTTATAAGAGCACAATTATAAGCATAACGAGAATGTAAAAGCGGACTGGGCATAGGCTACCTGTTTGCTGTGATGACGTTTAATCTGCTCGACTGCCTCTGTAGTCCCATTTAGCACTTGTTAGCAAGCCTTTTTCAAGACACACAACAGCTTTAAAAAATCACGAGTGGGGTACCAACCATAGACTGTAAAAAATATGGACAAAGCATCTGTGACGTCACCCATAGACTTCTGAAGAACGGTTTTGAGGCCGTTTATGGGGGGTATGGGCGGCGCCATATTTCAATACAAATGTTCGGAAAGGATAACTTACAGGTATGTTGTGTTGTGTCAGATCATGGCCGAGACGTCAAATTTCAGGAATTCCACTCGGCGCAGCCTATGCTCGTTGTCAGCTGTCAATCAAGCTGTCAATCGCGCCCTTATTTGTCATATATTTTATATCTAAATACGATCTAAACTAACGAGTTAGAAAAAAATTCACCCCCCTCACAGTTGTCAGGCACTCGGAACCTATCGAAAAATACAATAAAAGTCCATGGGACCAACCTGTAAAAACTTGAATTTATGCTGTGAAAACGGACATTTTAACATGGGGGTGTATGGACATTTGCTCCCTTTTGGGACCTGCCCCTAGCGGATTTTCGATGTATTGCAGTTTTTCGCACTTCCGGGTAGGCTTCATTTTTCAGATCAGAATGTTGCCGCTTGGTACCACCAAACAAGTGTTTTTTGCAGTAACATTCTAGTTTGGTTCCCTATAGGTCCCTACAGGTCCTTGACACCAGTGGGGACGTTCTGGGAACATCACATTTCCAAATAAAACATGGTCCCCTAAACGTTCCGATAACGTCCTCCTGAATGAGCCGTCGCATAGACTGTGCGAACTGTGTGCAACCGCACAGGGCCTCGCGCAACTAGGGGGCCTCGCAATCCTGCTGTTTTTGTTTTGTTTTTGTTTTTACCACTTTTTAAAACATCTCGCTGCACGAATAACAATTCTACAAATAAATAAAACATCTCCAGTTAACTGGCAGAGCATTCATTTCGTTCGTTTTTTTTAAATAAGAGACGATCTAGCGCTGATATGTGTTTTTTATCAAGTGATCAAAGTGCTCCTTGCAGCTGCGATCAGTGGCGCGGATACAGTGTTTTCTCGTGTGGCTCGCGGACGCGTCTTCCTTTGGACGCGCGCTTCAATCCGTTGCGGATACGCTTTTCCATTACCAGTACCAGCTCAACTCGGCTCGGCTCGCTTTTCGCTCCGTTTTCCATTGCAGATAGTACCTCCACAATAGTACCTGGTCGTCATAACGACGCCGCAGGAAACTGCCGTGACTTAATATTTTACGCGAGACGCGCGAGACACACCCGCTACCCACACACACAGGACAATGGAGGAAATCGTACTCGGTTACTAACGTAACCTCGGTTCTCTCTAGAAGAGGGAACGAGTACTGCGTAAGATATCTTACGCTAGGGGAAAATCCTTTTCCGCGAGATATTGAAGCCAAAAATTATCCTTAATTTTGTAATAATGTAAAACGCGTTGCAGCAGCAATGCAGACATAGGCGAGACAGCTCGCGCGCCTATTGGCTGCTCTGCGGCAACTGCAGCAGCCTATCGAGCGAGGCCTGGCGTGACGTCAGACCCAATCAGGGCACTTCGCGCCCGCTGCGTCACGTCCCGCCGAAATGGGCGTGGTCTAGGCCTATAAATATCGCTCGCAGGCAGCTATTATCTGGTTTTTCATCATCGAAGCAACCAGAGCGTGTGCATGCACGGCAAGATACGCAGTACTCGTTCCCTCTTCTAGAGAGAACCGAGGTTACGTTAGTAACCGAGTACGTTCTCTTACGAGAGGTCTCTCGTACTGCGTAAGATATCTTACGCTAGGGGACCCAATGTAAAACGCCGTGCATGCTGAGATCTGACACCAAAGACCCAAGGGCAAAAGCCCGGGGTACATATAGTGCACAATCACTCAGGGAACTCACAGGGAGTCCGGGAAGAGGGAGGGTTGCAGCCTCACTCTTCCACATATAGCAGCGTCGATGGGATGCGAATTTCATCATACAGACAGGGCGGGGTACGGCCTGAACTGATGGGGAAATGTGGGTCTTACACAGTTTGCCCAGCTTTATACTGTCGAACATTGAGCTGTGCTCAGCAGACGCAGCATTCTGAGCTGATCGCATCAGGTCAGATAATACTGGTAAATTTAGACCGACAGCAGCCTGGCCTGCAGGGCGGGAACCTCTAGGTTATAAAACCTTATAAATGTAGACGGGGAGGCCCAGCCTGCCGCCATACAAATATCTTGCAAGGCAATCCCACTTGACCAGGCCCACGAAGAGGCCATGCCTCTCGTGGAGTGCGCTCTGACACCCAATGGGCACTGCATGCCCTTGGAGGCGTATGCCAGCGCTATAGCATCAACTATCCATCTGGATAGGCTCTGTTTCGACGCGGCTAGTCCCTTAGAACGTCCGCTAAACGAAACAAAAAGCTGCTCCGTCTGTCTGAAAACAGACGAGCGAGACACATAAGCTCGTAATGCCCTGACTGGGCAAAGGAGGCTCGCGTCTCTTTCCTCATCAGGGACCGGTAGGGCTGACAGGGAGATAACCTGCACCCTAAACGGTGTGTTGAGGGATTTTGGAACATAACCGTGCTTAGGTTTGAGTATAACTTTTGAGTCATTGGGCCCAAACTCCATGCACGCCGCGCTCACAGAGAGCGCGTGCAGATCCCCTATGCGCTTCACTGAAGCGAGAGCCAGCAAAAACACCGTCTTGAGAGACAGGTGTTTCAAATCGATTGACTGTAAAGGCTCAAATGGTGCACCTTTCATGGCTTCCAGAACCGTAGAAAGGTCCCATACGGGGACTGAGGGAGGTCTGGGAGGATTCAGTCTCTTAGCCCCTCTAAGGAAGCGGATGACTAAATCGTTCCTTCCTATTGACTGACCAAGCGTTGTTTCTGAGAACGCTGCTATAGCCGCCACATAAACTTTGAGCGTGGAGGGGGCCCTGCCCCCATCCAACAGCTCTTGTAGGAAGGAAAACACCTCCGTCACACCATAGTTTGTGGGTGACACACCACGGGCTGTGCACCAGCCCGAAAACACCGACCATTTCGAAGAATAGAGTCGTCTTGTAGACGGAGCTCTAGCCTGCGTGATCGTGTTTAATACTCCTTTAGGGAGTCCAACATGTACCCGTTGATGGCCCAGACATGAAGGGACCATAGTTCCGGGTGAGGATGCCAGATCGAGCCGCGGGCCTGTGAGAGGAGATCTCTCCTCATTGGTACTGGCCACGGGGCAGTACTTGCTAACTGCATCACGACTGGGAACCAAGGTTGGTTTTTCCAGAACGGTGCTACCAGCAGTACTGAGCATCCTTCTTCCCTGATCCGTTCTATCACCTGAGGCAGGAGAGAGACGGGGGGAAAAGCATAGAGCGGGCGGCGGGGCCACACATGGGCCAGCGCGTTCCTGCTCTTGGAGAAAAATTCCGGACAGTGAGCGTTTTCTTGAGACGCAAACAGGTCTACTTCCGCTCTGCCGAATTTCTTCCACAGCAGTTGGACTGTCTGTGGGTCATTTCGAGGCAGTTTATGTGCAGGAGCTTTTCCCGTTCCGACCACTGGCCGAAGAACGGTCTGCCCTCGAGCAGCGCTCCCCATCCCGAGGTGGACGCGTCCGTGGACACCACTCTCACCCTCGAGGAAGTCCCCAGGCTTACACCTGATTGGTACCAGTCGTTCGCTCTCCAAGGTTTCAGAGTTGTGACGCACTTCTGATTGACCCTGAGGCGAAGCGAACCGGATGCCCACGCTCTGCGTGGGACTCGCGCTTTCAGCCAAAACTGCAGCGGGCGCATGCGGAGCAGGCCCAGCTGGAGCACTGATGATGCTGAGGCCATGAGACCTAGCATCTTCTGAAATTTCTTGAGCGGGACAGACGCGCCGCAGCGAAACGAGTTCGCTGTGCGTTGAATGTCTACCGCGCGCTGTGGTGATAGTCGCGCTATCATGGACAGCGAGTCCAATTCTGTGCCCAGGAAAGATATCTTCTGACTGGGTGACAGAGAGCTCTTCGCCCAATTGACACTGAGACCCAAATCCTCGAGGTGATCGAGTAAAATGGTCGTGTGTTCTATGAGCACTGCGCGAGATTGCGCTAGAATCAGCCAATCGTCCAAATAGTTCAGTACTCGCATGCCTCTCATTCTGAGGGGTGCGAGCGCCGCATCCATGCACTTCGTAAATGTACGGGGTGCCAGGGACAAACCGAACAGCAGGACTGTGTACTGATATGCCTGGCCCCCGAAGGCGAATGTCAAATATCGCCTGTGACGTGACGCTATTTGTATTTGAAAAATACGCGTCTTTCAGATCTATTGACACAAACCAATCTCCTTGGCGAATCTGCACAGGGATTTGTCTGGTCGTGAGCATCCTGAACTGTCGCTTCACAAGCACTTTGTTCAGTTGCCTTAGATCTAGTATGGGTCTGAGACCCCCGTCTTTTTTCGGTACCAGGAAGTATCTGCTGTATAGCCCTCCTTCGCTCTGAACTTGAGAGAGAGGCTCTATGGCCCCTTTGCTCAATAGTTTCGCCACTTCGGCTCGAAGTAAATGTGCTACTTCTGTTTTTACCGTGGTCTCGACGCGCGCCACATAGTGGCGAGGGCGTCGGCGAAACTGTAGCGAATAGCCTCTTTTTATAATGTTCAGCACCCACTTCGAAACCCCGGGCAGCTTAGCTAGGGGTTGAATACGAAGCGCGCTCCGCTCGCTCAGCGATGGGGAGGCTTCGGAGTGCTGTAACACAAGCGTCGCGCTCGTGACATTTGAGGCATGGGGCGCGCTGATAACAGCGGGCAGATTGCCCGCGCTCGACTCCTCTGCGGTGGTCAACCGCGAGGGGGAGGGCTGGGCGGTTCCCGTAGGAACTGTCATGTCTATGTGTGGATGTGGGCGCGGGACAGCGGGCACATTTACCACACTGAAAACATCGTTCGCTTGAGTGAAGCGAATGCACGTTGGTTTCGTTTTTACAGAAACCGTGAGACATGCATAACGTGGTGTTAGTGGGCACATTCACCATGTTTGAAGCGCAATCGATCTGAGTCGATTCATGTGCGCGAGCCCTGTGTGACGGGCTGTGCTTGTGTGTAGAGATGGGCACTGGGCAGTGGGCATTCTTTCTACACATAAAGCACCATCGGCCGTGGCCGCGACACCAGAAAAATTCACACTTATGGGATTTATCTGGGTAGCCGTAAAAACGGCGTTTGTGTGCAGGCAAGCGGGTGACAGAACCGACTTGTTTACTGCAGGATACACTGGAACAGTCACATTTACTGGAACTGAACGAGCGAGAAGTTGCCATAGAAACAGAGAGCGTCAACATGCTGGCGTTTATTGCAGGCCTGCGTGCATTACAACAGGCTTGTTCACTGCAATATTGACATTTCCAGTCGCCTGAATTCCAGAGGGGAGTGGGAAATGTATAGGAAAAAGGAGGTTGGTCCGTCCGCAGCGGGACCAGAAAAACTCCCTTTTTTTTCCTTACGCCAGTGACGCACGGAACACCATAGAAACGGTGTTTGGGTGCAGGCGAGCGGGTTGTACAACGCGCTCGTTGGCTGCAGAATACACATCTGCAGTCGCCTTTTCAGGGAACTGACAGAGCGAGCATTGACGGCATAATTTTATCTGCCGGTAGACCCGGGGCTCGAACGCGGGTCTCTCGCGTGCAAAAACCTGAGAGTCTGCCACTGGGCCACAGGGGGAGACACATTATAACTCAGTTAGCGCGAGTATTATAAGAGAGCGTCAACGTGCTGGCGTTTGTTTGCAGGCATGCGTGTATTACAACAGGCTTGCTCACTGCAATACTGACATTTCCAGTCGCCCGAACTTCAGAGGGGAATGAGAAATGTACGAGAAAAAGGAGGTCGGTCCGTCCGCGGGGGGACCAGAAAACGCTCTTTTCTCCTTTCGCCAGTGACGCACGGAAACCATAGAAACGGTGTTTGGGTGCAGGCGAGCGGGTTGTGCAACGCGCTCGTTGGCTGCAAAATGCACATCTGCAGTCGCTTTTCAGGGAACTGACAGAGCGAAGCATTGGCGGCATAATTTTAAATGCCGCTAGACCGGGATTCGAACTCCGGTCTCTCGTGAGGAAAAACCAATGATTCCGCCACTGAGCCACAGGGGGGAACACAAAGGTTTTCGGATGCACGAGCATATAAGAGCGTCACATGCTTTCTTCGGCGTATGCTTGCAGGCGCGCTTGTATTAAAACAGGCTCGCCTGCTGCAATATTGATATTTCCAGTCGCATGATCAGGGAACTGGGAAATGTATGAGAAATTGAGGGTCAGTCCATCCTCGGAGGGACTAAAAACACACCTTTCTCCTTTCGCCGGTGAGTGACGCGTGAATGGGGCGCGGAAGGCAGGGCAGCTTTCTTATAACGTAAAGAAAAACTAACCCCGACCGTCCGCTTCCAGCCTCCCTTGTGAGCGGCGCAGTTTGCGCGGCTTGAACAGAGGGAGAGAGAAAGCTAGCCCCGTGACCGCCCGCTCCTGACATCCTCTGTGAGCGGCGCGGTGTGCGCGGCTCGAACAGAGGGAGAACAGGTATCGTCCCCCAAGCAGGCAAGGCAAGCGGGCGAACCGGCAAGCTTTGCGGGTTGGTTGGGGGGGGGGGGGGGGGGGGGGGGGCGGAGGAGCAGTCTCGGAGAAGAATGCCAGGTGAGTCCTCAGAGTCACCATAGGCAGTAACTAACTCGCAGTGAGGGCAGTCGCCGTCAGCGAGTGCGAGAGCTGCGTGATCAGGAAAAGGGGCGTCTTGAAAAAGACGCCCAGCTCTTTTAGTGCAATGGGAGTGTGTGTCGCGGCGGCGAGCACACACACATACATCAACACAGTAGCAGAGAAAGGATATAACGCCGGATAGCGCAGCAGGAAGGCAAGGAAGGCGGCGCGGCCAGCGACTTCAGTGACTCGTCCCGCTGAAGGTGCTCTCTTTCAGACGGCGCGGCTTCTTATCCAGCTCCAGCGATGCGTGTGCTTCGCTTGAAGGATGAAAAATCAGATAATAGCTGCCTGCGAGCGATATTTATAGGCCTAGACCACGCCCATTTCGGCGGGACGTGACGCAGCGGGCGCGAAGTGCCCTGATTGGGTCTGACGTCACGCCAGGCCTCGCTCGATAGGCTGCTGCAGTTGCCGCAGAGCAGCCAATAGGCGCGCGAGCTGTCTCGCCTATGTCCGCATTGCTGCTGCAACGCGTTTTGCATTATTACAAAATTAAGGATAATTTTTGGCTTCAATATCTCGCGGAAAAGGATTTTCCCCTAGCGTAAGATATCTTACGCAGTACGAGAGACCTCTCGTAAGAGAACGAGTGTATGCTGTTTTTGGATGTTTTTGTTTTTGCTGTTTTTTATTCAGGATACTCCGTCTGGCGCGTGCAATGATGACGCAGTGAATAGTGAGGATTCTCTCTGACCAATCAGCAGTCTGCCGTGCTTTCACGTCACATTTTAGTATCGCCTCAGCTCGCCTCAGCTCGCTTAGAACCTCGCCGGAGGTGGTAAGAAAAAAAGTACCTGGAAGCAGGTACAGGTACAACTTTTACACAGTGGAAAACCAAACAGAGCCGAGTCGAGTCGAGTCGAGGCGAGCCGAGGCGAGCTGGTACTGTGTAGTGGAAAAGCGCCATAACATAATGCACACAAATGTGTCCCTGCTTGATATACAACCACTGATGAACAGAATCGGTTTTGATAAGAAAAAAATAAAAAAACTAACGTTATACGAGAAAAACAAACAAACATATATATATATATATACGAGTGTGGTTTCGAACCCAGAACCTCTGACACACTTGGCGAAAGTTCTATCACTGGACCATTAAGATATACGTTAGTTAAGTAGGCGGATCTATTTATGTATTCGGACAAATTCTCGAGCTGACTTTATGTACAGGATTCGTTGCACAGTAGATTTTTTTCCATCTGAAATAAATAGCAAAAAGTCATAGCTGAGACTGCATGATTATGCTGTATTATTCTACTTGATAAAAACGTATTGCAGCGAGATTATGCGTGCAATATAACTAGAACAGCTACGTCCGTGTGACTGTTATTCATGCGCAATTGAGCATCCACATCAAAGAGCAGGGCCTCGCATTTCAAGTTCGCACAGGGCCTCGCACCCCACCTGCGACGGCGCACAATATCACATCAGCAAGAGCGCCGTTTTCCGTTTATTGGTTTGTTCGAGTATATATATATTTTTCTTTTCCAAGTATACATTCACATTGTTTTGTTCAAGTATATTGGTTTCTTAAGTAGGCTATTGGTGTCTTCAAGTATTGGTTTGATCATTGGTTTGATTAGTTATTATCATGATAGGTTGCAGGAAGACACACAACGATGAAGAATCAGATTCAAAGCAGCCTTTAATGGTATCCACAGGTAACTTAACACAAAGGCAGGCAAGGAAACACAACCACTACGGTTAACGAGACTGGACAATTCACAAATGAAACACAAGGCCTTAAAGCAGCACTCAGTAGCTTCGGGACTTCTTCGCTGTATTCTCGCTTTTTGCTCGCAGGTTTCTCTCTAGAGCTCCCCCCACAGCTTCGGAATAGATATTTGACAACACTGTTGTAAAAACTCGTTGTTGATTCTCAGACACCAGAGGCTATAGATCAACGACATCAAAGCAGATGGGACGTTCTTTAAAACGTCTTCTTCATTCAGGTTCGGACAGCGTGAGGGAGCGCAATAATGACAGCATTTTAGCAGATTTCTTTTGGCCGTAAAGCAATTGTTTACATCGCGAGACCTGATATCACGCGAGACTTCCTGACGCAGCGGCCGGCGGCCCGCCGGCTCAAAGTTGCAAGTGCGTATTTTCCGCTCACGGGCACCAGGGGGGGTGCGAAACGACCACCATTCAACACGAAATAAGTAATATAACCATTCCAATGACTCCGAAGCTGTTCAGTTAAGGTAAAAAAAGTTACTTAGTTCACCTTTAAATACAAGGAACAAACAAAGGGAACTAATTAGGACACAGAACAGAATGAACAGAATGACTAATCAAATACTAACCATAGAAACTAATAACGAACTCAGGCAGGAAGGAAAACAGCAATGACATAAACCAAACTCAAGCAGAGCATAACTGTGACAGTATGCCCCCTCCCGGTGTTGAAGGAGGGAGGAGATATGGCGGGGATTTCCTTGATGAGGCCATGGGGATGACTGATGGTTACTGAGCCGATGGTGGTGGAGCCCTAGGCGCAGACGGAGAGCCGATGGTGGTGGAGCCCTAGGCGCAGACGGAGAGCCGATGGTGGTGGAGCCTTAGGTGCAGATGGAGAGCCGAGGGAACCGGGCGACTCCGAAGGCTTCGGAGTCTGTGACGGAGCTGCATCGACAACCCCCCGAGGTGGAACCGGGGTACCGGAGGGCTGAGGCAGAGCCAGACAGAGCTATAGGAGTGGAGAGCCAAAGTACAGCGGACGTAGTGTAGGAGGTCCGGTGGTCTGAGGGAGCCCAGTGGAGCCATAGTGCCGATGGTCCCTGGTGGAGCCGAGGGAGGGAAGAGCGAAGGTAGAGGAGTCAGGGCAACAGGCTGAAGTGGAGTGACGGGATCAGTGTCTGGAGGCGAAGCCAGGGGATCCACTCTCCTAGTGGTAGCTGGCTCACAGAAGGCCTGAGGTGTATCCACATCGCCCAGGGGAAGCTGAGGAGGAGCAGAAGGGCTGATGGGAGGCAGAGGAGACTGGTCAGAGGAATTAGGTGATTCCAGAAGTGGAGGCGGGAGAGGGAGGCCAGGCGGGACCAACGAAGATGAAGGAAGGCATTCAAAGTCGAAGAGACAATCCTCTTCCCAGACCCATTATCCAGAAACCCATGACTCACCCTCGGTGGCAGGAGTGTGGGCGAGTCTTCAATTCTTCCCCTCGAACTTCAGTCTATCTAGCTATACTGCGAAATGAAATCTTTTATTTAAACATGCAAGAATAGAATGTCGCTGACTGACAGTGATTTGTGGTGCACTCGTGGCCGGGATGCAAAGAACATATCTTGCCAGGTTGCTCAGGGCAGGAAACTGGGAACTGTGTGAATGCCACCACTGCAGAAAGTTTTGTTCACTTCAAGTTCAAGCGTGCATGGATACTGTCACAGTCACCAGCTCAGTCACCCTTAGCACTACACTTCCCATCATCCTCCCTGGCTCACACCTGATCACGCTCCTCTTTTACCCGCACCTGCAAACCATCACCCTCATTATCACACCCTATATCTTCAGTCACTTTCCTCTCCATCATTGTCTGGCCTTGTCAATGATCACGTCGATGCTGCATAGCCATACTGACTACCTGAGATGAATCACCTGTGATCGTCACGCCTGTACCCTGTCACCTGTCCTCGATATCCTGTTCACCAGCCATCCTATCTTGTCTCCACCTGCACAGAAACCATACTTCAGTCTTCAAGCCACCCTTTCATCTCCACCC
This sequence comes from Leuciscus leuciscus, assembly GCF_965113295.1. Lineage (NCBI taxonomy): Eukaryota > Metazoa > Chordata > Actinopteri > Cypriniformes > Leuciscidae > Leuciscus > Leuciscus leuciscus. The sequence goes on from NC_138743.1 coordinate 19,631,554, forward strand.
TCTGCTTTCAATAAACACGTTTCATAATATTCACCTGTCTGTTCCCTTCTGTGTTGTGACAGAAAACCAGACTGTTGTCAAAGGATATCGGGAGTGGCCGGGCTATTGTCAGACCTCCCGCTCCCGTCCAAAGTACACCAGAATTACAGACTGCTACTGTCTTTTATTGGGAAATGTAATCCTGTGCCGCAAGGAATCGGAGAGAGAGCCACGGGAATGCAGACCTCTAAATCCAATACATGATTTCACTTCACTGAAAAAGATTTTGCTTTGCATTCTCTTTGTACAACAGAATCAATCATGGGTAATTTTAAACTCTTTTATGTATTCATGTAGATTTTCTGGTTAGTGCATTCTAGGGTTAACATTTTCATACATTTTTCAATCCTGAAAACACATTTTTAAAATGAGCTGATATTTACAGGTTTCCATGACTGAGGGAACCCTGTGACCACACCTGTGTTTTTGAGATACATTATTCATTTAATAATATTCTGTCTTCTTTTGCCTTTTTACATCAGATTTAAGAAGACTTTTTAATGTAAGACTTTTTGGGAGAAAATGTGCAGTATAAATGGACATGCTCTGAAGTCTCTACATGATCACAACATTGTACTGCATGCTTTCCTGTTTTGAATGAGTGATTTCAACCAATGCAAAGACAAGTTATAATTGTAAGTTCCTTTATGTTTTTAAGCCTAAAATTATTTTTATTATATCATTTTGGCTGTTCATTTACACGACAAGAGCATTTTGGATGCCTGAAAATGCAAACTTTTGAAAACAAAGTGCAAGTTTTTGAAAACAATACCATTATCGTCTGTGTGAACTGCAAAAACACGAATTTGTGAAAAAAGTGACTTCATGTGCATGCTTATTATGTTCAGTCTATATGTGCTAGTGTTTCTTTACATTACAAAGTGACATTGACACCTACTGGCCTGGCAGCAGAATGCAGATTTTATTTTATTTTATTATTTTCACTGTCATCATTTTGACAATGTTGTTTTCTGTAGAAAGGAAAAACTTTTCCGTTTTAGTACTTAGTTTTCGTGTAAACGTACCCTCAATCTGAGTAAAGATTATGAGGGCACATGGATTTAATAATAATGATGATGATGTGCATGGATAAATCATTTTTAATAAATACTGCAACATTCCATAAAAAAGGTAGGCTATATTTTAATTTCATGGTGACTTTAAGCACTGCAATTATTAAATTGTATCGTCAGTTACATTCGGAACAGACATTTAGTTTTATTAAGTGTTTAAAATATTGAAAATCAATGTGTAAATAAAGCTATGAACAAAAAAAACTGCAAGTCTGCTCTAAACAGCGATTGAGTGATACAAATACACCACATTCTTAAAAATAAAGGCTCCAAAAGGTTTTTTTTATTATTATTTTTATTTTTTTATTTAAGGTTCTTCATGGAACAATATGCCAATAAAGAACCTTGATTTTTAAGAGTGATTGTAACATTCAACAAAAAATGTGTGGTCAAAGTTTAAAACATATTATATTATATGCCCAAACACACAGTAGGCTATCACAGAAAAATGTGAAGCTGACCTATATATTTAAATATTTTTTTACAAAGGAGTTAAAACTGTGGCATGATCTTGGATGAAACGCATATTTGTTCGCAGTGATGCCCGGCTGTGGGTCTCGGAATAGTCGCTGCTGTGTGAGTGAAAGCACAAATGTCCTGCGTCAAAAGGGAACTCCTCCTCCTCAGCATCAAACCCTTCACGTTTCCTCGATGTCTGACATTCATACAGCCCTGACTCAACATAGGAAGTTCACCAAGCACACTAACATTATCAGACCTTTTAATAAGAAACAATGAGCGAAATAAAACCAACAGTAAAAAAGGAAGCTACAGCAGAGGAAAAAGACTGGGCAGCTGCTAAAGCGCACTTTGAAAACTTGAAATCAACGAAACCGCGACCCGTGAGTAGGCTATTCTGTCAAGTTCAACAAAGCAACAATGTTCATATATAGGATTGGGTGATGCTAACACTGTTTTTGGACGTGTCTTTTAACAGCCCAAGCCGAAACATGCCGTTACTATCGCAGTTTCTTCACGGACATTGTTTGATATGGTCGCGGAAAGGAAGATATATGAGGAAGAAGGAGTGGAGAAGTATGTTCAACATCAGGAAGAGCACGAGAGTGAGCCATTGAAGCCAGGAGTTGCTTTTCCTTTCGTTAAAGTGGGTAATAATAGTAACCCTGAACCCCAAAACTTAACTTAACCCACGTAGTTTACATTAGCCTACTCAGTACTTTTGTGGGTAAGGTCTGTAATACGTACATTGAATACTGTAAAGTGTAACCCTCTACACTGGAAGTGAATCTAGAACGCTAGATGTCAGATTCGAGAATGCTTGTTCTTTTGAATTGGATCTTTAATGACTCGATTGCTTCTATTAAAAAAATCGTTCTGAATATAATAATATAATAATACATTATATTACTGAGTTCTCGACCCAAACGCTTATCGACTCATCGAATTGAGAACCTTTTGGACATGTCCCATCTAAAAGCATGAAAAGCATTGACGTTTATCAAGGTTTTGCCTGATAGGGTAAAAATGAAGTTTCTTTAATATCTGAATAGCAGAAATGTTACAAATACTGGAAAATATTTATGTAAACTTATGTTCAGTACAAATTAGTTCATTTTTGTAAGTTAAAAAGTTAAAAATTATAAATGTTCTAAATGACATTTTAATGAGCTGAATCATGACTGCAACAGGCGACACAATGGTGAACACACCCTTTTTTTAAACTCAACAAAAAGCAACATGTGCAAACATATTTCTTTAGTGGAACATTTCGAGCATATGGGTGTTGTGATGTAGGCTAAATATCATGACATAAAAGAATCACTGAATCACTGTTTCTTTGAAATGAACTGATTCACAGAATTCGCACCATTAGAGCAATCCAATTTTAATCAGTGAAGCTGCCCATACTGAAAGTGCACAAGTTATAATAGAAACATTCTATTTACAATAATGTATAATCCTGCAATACCAGCGACAATTTTTTATTATTATTTTATTTTATTTTGCATAACCACCTGGTCAATTCTTTCTTTCCAAGAAAACTGAATTTATAACCAGATTATAGGAGCTCATATATTGAACCAAATTAGGTTAGAAATGTCGAGACGGTCACCAACAGTAATGCTTAGAGTTAAAGGTAGGGTTAGAAAATTCGGAGCGGTTAGCAATAGCTAGCTTTAAAAGCATTAGATCCCACCCTCCCTTCTCCAAAGCCACGCCTCCTTCAAAACACATGAACACACACAGCCAGAGCAGATTCAGCAAAACGTCATAAGAGACGGCGTTAAATTACCTCATGTCTCAAAGCACATAACATTGCAATAACGAACGTAAACAACTTACAAAGCTCTGACCTGTACCACCTGACTGCTGCAGATTCATTTCGGTGTTGACAGTGTTAACATAGAAACGCACAAATCCGATTCTGAGGATGTGAACATCTCAGAGTGGAATGTCACAGGTCGCCATCTATAAATAACGGTTACGACATGGTACGCAGCATACGCTCATTGTTTTGGTTCAGGAGGAACTGTAAAAGCCATCTCTATTGTTTTTTTGTGTATCTACAACTCTGCATAGCCTTATCGAACGCGCTGACAATGTCCAATCATTGCATTCGGACCGAATGCAATGATTAGCGGAACATTTTTTTAATCCTGCGACTTCCACAGACAATATATGTAATTTTTTTTATATTTAGACCACATTATTGATTGCTATCAGGATGTGAAGAGAGTTTCAATCAGAAAAACAAAATGTTTTATGAAAAAAAAAAAAGCCCACTCTACCTTTAAGCAATAGTAAGTGCAATGAAATAGTATAAACTGCTAGTACATACAAAAAACTAGGGTCCTAGAAATTAGGTCCTAAAACTGCAGCCTCAGGTATTGCAGGATCATGTTACTCTCCATTTATGTCACATTGCTAGTAAAGATTTTCCAGAATAACATGTACACACAGATATTTGCTTCCTTTCTTATGAAAACAAAACATTCTTCCTTGTAATGTGCACACAGGCACTGATGACTGTAAATGAACGGCTGAGGATTCTCTATCCGGACAGTGAAGAGCTGTTTGACATTGTTCTTGTGACTAATAATCACGCCCAAGTTGGGGTGCGACTCATTAACAGCATAAATCACTATGGTAGGTGTGCAATTTCTCACTGCATTCTGGTCTGGATGTTACATAAGCCTGGACAAACTGTCATAATTCCGAGCAATCCTTAAAAGTTTACAATTGAAGTTGAACTGAAAGTTGACTTTGGAGTTTATTGGACAATTAAGTTTGCACATACAAGTAGTTTGTCTTAAGGATATAATTAAATACAGTACAATGTACAACATACAAGGGAAAATATACAGTCAATTATACAGAGTGGAATGCAATGAAATTCTATTAGAAGATAAAGTAGCCAGTAGCTGAATGATAATATGAAAATTCCCCTCTTACAGATCTAACGATAGAGCGATTCTGCATGACCGGAGGTCAGAGCCCAATTGACTACCTCAAGGCCTACATGACTAACCTTTACCTCTCAAAAGACTCCTCAAAAGTCCACGAGGCCATTGAGGAAGGTAAATTGATGACAAACACAACTGTAATGTAGCTAAATCAAGGATTTACAGTACATCTAAAGGAATGATGGGTTCTAGGAATGTTCTTCTTACTTTACTACCCAGTGTTTTTTGCTTCGCATTAAAGGGGCTGTTGTAGCATTTTGTTCATTGTAATAGGTATAGCGGCAGCCATCATGTTTAAGCCTGATATGGAGACTCAGCGGTCTGAGACTCAGTTGCGTGTGGCCTTTGATGGGGACGCCGTGCTCTTCTCAGATGAGTCAGAGATCATAGTGAAACAGCATGGCCTGGACACCTTCTTTGAGCATGAGAAAATGAATGAGAACAAACCGCTTGCACAGGTATGTCAGGTATTTTGACTAAACGTGGATCACATGATGTTCTTCTTCTATGCATGGCATCTACTGTATACACTGTGTATCAGACATTACCACCTTGAGGAATAAAGGTGAATTGCACTTAGAGTCATCAGAGATAAAATTAGGGGGAAGGTATTAAATGATGTCCTGGGTCACTAAAGACCCAAGGTATGTGTTTAAGGGTTAAAAGGATTGTTCACCCAAAAATGAAAATTAGCCCATGATTTACTCACCTTCAAGCCATCCTAGGTGTAGCCTATATGATATTCTTCTTTCAGACGAATACAATCGGAGTTATATAATTTTTTTTTTGGCTCTTCCAAGCTTTATAATGGCAGTAAATGGCCCTTTCTGTTTTGAAGTCCATAAAAGTGCATTTATCCATGATTAAAGTCCTCCACACGGCTCTGGGGGGTTAATTAAGGCCTTCATAAGTAAGTTAGTGTAAGAAAAATATCCATATTTAAAACTTTATCGACTAAAATAACTAGCTTCCGGAAGACGGCCTATGCAAGTCAACTTATGCCAAAAGAGTAACACTTGACAATATATGACGTAGGATGTAGGTGTAGCGTAAGCTTTGACGCCTCTCACGGTTAAAACAAACAGGGCTGGGCAACAAACTCAAGCTCCTCTGACATTATTTTGTCTTTAACTCTTTCCCCGCCAGCATTTTTTTGAAAAGTTGCCAGCCACCGCCAGGGTTTTTGACGATTTTAGCTAAATTTGAATGGCCCACAGAATATTTTGTTCTATGAATATATGAACATGCTACATATCAAAATAAAGATCTGAGCGTCTGCTTTTAAACAAAAAAATAATAATTATTTTATCTTCATTTTTTCTTTTTTTATTGCCACTTGAACATAGATAGGTTTTGTCAAAAACACAACATTCTGGACAAAAAGCTGAGAAAAAGGCATTTTTATCAAACAAGTGCATTTTCAAGCAGAATACATTCAGATGTCTTTTCCATCATATATAAAACCTTCCAAAATAAATTACAATTATAAATAAATCTAAAATATATAAAATTTAGGCACTGTAATTTGCTTTTGAGTGGTACACTGAGTAACATTTCCCAGGATGTGGAAACATTTCCCCCTCGCTGTGTTCTACCTGTAAATAATTATATGAATAATTGGAATTACTTTCAATAAAAAAGACATAGATACACACACACACACACACACATTATATATATATATATATATATATATATATATACACACAGGTGAAACTCGAAAAATGTGAATATCGTGCAAAAGTTTATTTATTTCAGTAATTCAACTTAAAAGGTGAAACTAATATATTATGTAGACTCATTACACGCAAAGTGAGATATTTCAAGCCTTTATTTGTTATAACTTTGATGATTATGGCTTACAGCTTATGAAAACCTTTTCACAATATTCTAATTTAGAATTTGGGGTTTACATAAGATGTAAGCCATAATCATCAATTTTTGCACGATATTCTATATCTATAGTTCCACCTGTAAATACATATTACAGTGTGGTAAATGTGCACAAAGAGAGAAACAATTTGGGCATTACACGCTCATATTTATGCACACAGCCACACAAATAGCCTACATGCACACTCACACACAAACATTATAGTGTTTATATATATATATTATCCAACATTGTGCATAAAGATTTCTGTGACATGAACATCTCTCTCACTAACTACTTCGTCCCGATCAGATTCAGAATGATCAAATAAGGAGTGATCGGACTCCGAGTCCATCAACACCTCCAGTACTTGATCAGCCGTAAACCTCTTCATTTCAGATATTTTGACCTAACGTTACATTCTCGCTACTCCATTCATGTTTGAGCCGATCGCAGTCTGTTTCTTTGATCAAAAAGTTCCGTACTCTTTCAGAGCATGCGCGCGGGTCTTCCTTACCGTATACCACCTAAAACACGGATACCCGGAAAATTCCGTGTTTGGCGGGGAAGCGCTTTTTCATAAAACCCGGAAAATTCCGTGTTTGGCGGGGAAAGAGTTAAAAATTCTCATTTTAGACTTCTAATTCTTGACTGGTGTTTTGTTTTGCTCTATCCTCTGCGCTTCTGTGTTCGTCATTGCGTTGTGCGTCAAGGTCAAGGGTTAGTCTTCCACCGTAAATCAATGCGTACGGCCGTCTGCCGGAAGCTAGTTATTTTAGTCGATACATTTTTAAATATGGATATTTTTCTTACACGAACACATCGCTTTACTTCAGAAAGCCTTTATTAACCCTCCAGAGTCATGTGGAGTTCGTTTATGATGGATAGATGCACTTTTATGATGGATAGATGGACTTTGATGGACTTCAAAACAGAAACGGCCATTCACTGGCATTAAAGCTTGGAAGAGCCAGGACATTTTTTTATATAACTCAGATTGTATTCGTCTGAAAGAAGAATGTCATATACACCTAGGATGGCTTGAGGGTGAGTAAATCATGGGCTAATTTTCATTTTTGGGTGAACTATACCTTTAAGATTCTTATTTTATGTAGATTGTGGACTGCTGTAATTGCTCCAGCATTGGCAGCTGCCAATAATAGATGATCAGGTTCTCTCTAATCCCATTGGCTGACACGTTGCTCTATTTCGTGTTCAGGGTCCTCTTAAGTGCTTTCTGGAGGCTCTAGGGAAGCTCCAGAAGAAATTCTATGCCAAGAACGAGCGTTTGAACTGCCCTATCCGTACCTTCTTGGTGACGGCCAGAAGTGCAGCGAGCTCTGGGGCCCGTGTGCTGAAGACACTCAGAAGCTGGGGCCTGGAGATCGATGAGGCGTTGTTTCTCGCTGGGGCCCCTAAAGGGCCCCTGCTGCAGAAGATTCGCCCTCACATATTCTTTGATGATCAGATGTTCCACATTGAAGGGGCCACGGAGATGGGCACTATTTCTGCCCACGTGCCATATGGGATAGGGCAGAAATATAACAAAGGGAAACTGATTGAACCAGAAAAGCAGCAGAAATAAAAGATGACACTTGGATGTTACAGGTCAGCCTTAGTCACTAAGGGAGTTTATTATATAGTTAATATTGTGTAGATGAAAATATCTACCCCTGTTTTATGATATGTAAGGAAACATATTAGGGTGCTGTGTTCTTGTAAACAGTGTAGAAATATATTTTATAGACAAAAAATTTAGCAAAACTTGTTTAATTAGCAATAATGCTGGAAAAGTATTTTTTGTTTTTTGGACATGTAAAGGCCTTATGTTTGATACTGTTATCTATCTATCTATCTATCTATCTATCTATCTATCTATCTATCTATCTATCTATCTATCTATCTATCTATCTATCTATCTATCTATCTATCTATCTATCTATCTATCTGTCTATCTGTCTGTCTGTCTGTCTGTCTGTCTGTCTGTCTGTCTATCTGTCATCGTCTGTCCATCTGTCCATCCATCTGTCTACAGGATCTATCATCTATCAATATATATATATTTTTTATATTTACCTATATGCTATATTTATATGGAATGTTTGATAATTTTTGGAATATTTGTTTTACTTTGATTTGCTTTATATATTAATAAAGAGCTATTTTATAAATAGAAAATTAAACAAATAAACACTTCACAGACTCATTTTGTAATGTATTTAGTCAACTTATAACAGATATTATCTGTCTGTTCTGAATGCACTGCTCTTATTTTTGAGGAGGATCAACAAGGTTCACATTAGATTTCATTAAAGTGAGACATTCATTATCATTATTAGAGTTTTCTTGGCAATACAGGCTGATCATCTGCCCATTATGCTGCTTTATGGTTGCAATCATTTACTGTTGTGATATGTTCTCATCAAAGTTCTCCAAGGTTAATTTGCTTTCCACACATTGCTTGTTTTGCAAATGAGAGTTACATAATGTGTTGATGTCTCTGCTTGTATTAAAATGATCAAAAACACGATTGATTTTAAGGTTATGTTGCATGTCATTGAATTTCATAATTATTTTGTCATGTGATGTCTCATAAATGTCATTTATTTGTCATGTGTAAGCTCCTAAGCTCCAGATGGAAATGCATTGCTATTTGTATGTTTACAAATGTGATCAGGCGGTTTCAATAAATGACATTTTATGCTGCATTGGTTTTGTTCCAGACTTGTAATTGGGATAGCTAATTAAGGTTTTAAGGCAAAAAAAAAAAAAAAAAAAAAAAAAGAGTCAAATTAAAGGAAGAGTTAATTGACACTTTCATGTTGTTCCAAACCTGTATTGCTTTTTACTGTGGAATACAAAAGGAGATACTACAAAAGAACCATAAAAGTCATCCACAACACTTGCAGAACACTATGTTCCAAGTCTTCTAAAGCCATATGATAGCTTTGTGGGATGAACAGCTAAAAATGTAAGCCATTAATCCTCCACTTTAGTTCTCAGCTCTTGGTACAAGCGTTTTATTTCTACAAGTTCATATTTGGTGACTTACATTACACACAATATTACCAGTTACATTATCTGTTTTCACCCCGTCAACCAAAATGTGAACAATGTTAAACAATGCGTCTCTGAGCAATACTATTTTCAACAGCACTAGCCGTGGCAATGCCCAACTTCCAAAAATACAATCAATTCCCAAGGACGAAATCAAATCAACACTGGGTCCGAAAGTCTGGCAGCTGGCAGCTGACTTTGTTGCCTCACTGTATATAATCCCTGTATATAACATAATTGTTGCCTCACCCATAGAGCTTATGTAGCTCCTCCCCTTTTCAGTGCTGTATTGGTTGCATTCTGACTTCCGGTTTGTATTTCCACAGTATAAAGGTAAGGTCTTATGGATTTATAAATGAACCGCTCGTTTTAAATTTTAAACCAGCTAATTACTCATCGACAGTGTTATGGCAGTTTAATTCACTAAACAATCATCTTTGGCGTAAGAGACAGTCTGGAATCAAATGATCATTAAAAAGTAATTTATTATCTTGCAAGAGGCCCAATTGCCACACAGAGGTAGTCAGTACAGTCTGTGGAACAAGTGCGACCAGGAGGGAGGGGCAGGCCAGTCTTTATACTCTGTTATTGTTATCTTCCAAGGTTCTTTAAACTCCAGAGATGGATAAGACACTCCACCAGTGATCCTATTATACACTGAACTTTAGTTTAGCTTAACTTACAGTCTGCAAGTCCTAAATTGGACAGCCCTTTGACCTTAGGGGTCAGGGCTTCAGCCTTCAAAGCTCTCCCCCTCTTCTCCTGCTTCGCAGGCGTTTCACATCAATCATTATATCACATAGTCAGCAACACACATAGTAGTCAATCTAGTGTATGTTAATGAAAATCAAAGTAAGTAATGAAAATCAAAAATCTCCCATTACACTCCTCCCTTTTTATCATTCATTGATAATTGTTTCATCAAAAACACTCACACAGTACTAATAATCATAATGAAACGTACCAAGTTCAAGTCTTACATCACACTTATACTTCTCATTTCTCAATTTCATATAACTGATCATACTCTTAAACTTAGCAGACAAAAAGATTAAAATTAAAACTATTAGGCAAAACATTAGAATTAAAACTAGTTTGAAAAAAGATTAAAATTAAATAAGCTCAGGCTATTTTTTCAGGGATAGACCCTTAATTTTACAGCAAGCAGATAAAGGTTTATTCTGGAACCGGGCTAGACGAACGAGCTCTGTCATTGCATCCCCAACACTATAGGTCGGACCCTCAGTCATTACAGTATAAACAAGAAAAAGTTGGATTAATATTTAGTAGGAAAACAAAACATGCTATAAAAACACAGATAAAGTAGATAGGAAAACTCCTCATATTCAAACCCTGTCCTTGTATGCCATCTCGTAACACGGATGGCTACTGCTTTTAACCCTCTTTACATATCATCATCGTTCTAAAAAATAAAAACATCAGAAAAATTCAACAAAAATGAAATAAGAAAAATAAAAACATAAACAGAAAACATAAAAAAACATTCATTTACCACATGTTACGATAGCTTCCGCTATCAGTTTCAAAGTCACATTTTGTTCACCAGTTTCATCATCAGAATGGACTGTCATTTTCGCCAATTGAACATTCATTCCCGCACTCATATTCACCCATGAATAACAAAATTATCAGAATAACACATACAATCATAACCTATACATTCAGCCTTTTCCATTAATCCACGCCCATCCACATATTTCCTAACCATTTTTTGTTAACTTTTAATTCCATCGGGCAATGGTTTTACTTAGTAAGCTCTATTTAATACCCTATTTAATAAAATCTAACCCTAAGAGTCATCATTGAATAGATTTTCTACTTTCCCTGAAAACATTTGCACCAATCAAATCATTAGATCCATATCAATACTAAGCCCTAGTTTGATTTAATCAAATAAAATCATCAAAATCATCACAAAACAAATTATTCTGCTAAACTTAAACCATTAGTTGGTCCACATCCTCCTCCAGGTGTGTTGATCATCTCGTTCGCCCCATGGACATTCCGTCTTCACCAATATGACACTTTGCGTGCCGTTGCAATGGGCTTTCCCTCGCTGGCAAGGGAGGTACGTTACTAGCACGTCCTTGATCCCTCACTGCCCTCCGCGTCGGCGCGTGGGGTTGCTGAGGTTGGTTGGTGTAGTCTAAGGTGAGAGGCGTGGACCCAGGTTTCACCCTCTCCAACCACTTTGCGTGCATTACAAGATTTTCCCTCAGATCCCGACCGCACCTCCGCTGGACTGAACCATTTCCTGCCTGCTGTCACCTGTGAATGCAGACCCTAGCTATTTTGTTATTGACCGCTTGTCTTGCCGGTCGTCCCTTTTGGTGTGACCTGTCGAATCAACAGCCTGAAACATATTGTCACCAGATAATTGTGCTCACTGAATAGCACTCAGGGTCCTTGTTTTACCTGAAAAACACTCAACCCACTTTGCTCATGTCAACAAAACAATATTTCTACATTTGGAACAGAATCAGTTCTGTTCGACACAATCCATCCTGACATTCTGCCCTGTATCAAAAGTCTGCATGCTCTGTAAAGAAATACAAATGTCGAGGTTACTGTCAGATAGTAAAGTACGTAGTTTCTTTTGTCTGCGGTGCTGCCGCGGCCTTCGCTGCCACATCTGCCCTGGCGTTCCCTGTTGAAACAGTCCCTATTATTAGCACACACATACAACACTTTTGTTAGGGAGAAGAATGACTTTTTGCAGGGTTTTTTCCCCCAGACATCTTTCTCTGCCTCTGAAACAAAACATTACATTCTTCACTCCAAGCCACAATCTCATCTTCTTATCGAAGTATTTGAAGGACAGCGGCCCTCAGTTTCACTGCATATCCTGCCTTTCAGGCCTGTTGTTTGGTCTCTTAAGTCAGTCATCAACAAACATTTTCCAATGTCAAAGTCATCAATTGTTTCTATCAGGTCAGGTCGTGGTGTACAGACTTGGTCAGTATCAGTCAAACAACATTCTCCTTCTTTGTTCAGTTCACAATATTCATAAATATGAAGGGCTCTCTGGATAAGTTGATATTGCCTTCGCCAATGTGTCACTTTTGTTGTTGCCATCAAATCTGTACCATTTTCTCAACTCATAATGGATGACAATCTGCAACTTCACAATTCAGATTTACATAAATACTTAAACTGATCCAGAAAGTAATTCAAATCAACACCATAAATGTAAAAAATAATTACTGCCAGACAGTGCTTGATGACTAATCACCTTAAAGCTTGCCCCGTGTTCTGTATTGTCTTTTCATCAGATTTTTGGCTTCTTTAAAATTTGTCATTTGCCTTAACGGAATAGCTCCCCTAAACAAACACATACCAAACATGAATTAACACTCATAAAACATACAATGCTGTCACCGCCAAACAAACACACACGCATACCTGACTATGAACCGCTCATATTCTCATATTCATATCTTTTGGTGTTTACTCTAAACATATTTAAATTTTAAATAAGATTTTAAACTTCTCATTTTCCTGTAGCTTTGATCTAATTTTACATGGTCTCTTAACCAGTTTCAAAGCACGTCTGTTCATTATTCATTTTCTCTTAGAAAAGTCAGCTGGGTTGTTCTTGTTCATTATCATTATTTTGCTTCAGCTTGCTTTATCAGGCCGATAACAGAAAGACAGACAGAGTACCCTTCCTCCACTCAGCAGTCTCTCTCACTATAAACAAATAATCTTTTCAACAGCCCCCTAAGACTGTAACTAAATAAATCATAGTCTAGAACCCTTAATAGTTCACAAATTTTAAAATACAAATGTTTAACTCAAATTAGTACCATTACAACAATCTAAAATACATTATGCTATGAGCATTTCTAAGGTTATCTTTAGTTTAAATACTCCATTCCCCAAACCTTTGTTATCCAGAAATTTCTCTTAACTCATCACAAGCTGTCTTCATCTTTAGCCACCAACATGTCTAATGACCTTCAGGAGTTAAAACTATCTTACAGACATATTATTTCAATATCAACACTTCTATAATTTTCCCTTGCCCATAAGGCAACCAGCATCATGTTCCTGACATAAATTAAGTTTTGTTACTGTCTCCACAACAAATAATGACAGTCCCCTCATGGTCTCAGCTGGCTCTTGAAAGCCCATTCCCATTAGCTCTTAATCTATAATTTTCTTCTCTTCAGGGTGTTGTCCCCTGGCATAGTTGCAGACACTTGTCATAATGAAAAACAAGCCATACAATAAATGCAGTTTTTCTGGTGAGTGGTATTAGAGGGACTCACATTTTCTGGGTCAGGCGTGCCGTAACTCCTCACAGCCCATCCGTCCTCTCAGTGATCTGCTGATGCTGCTGGCCACTCACAGTCACCTGCTCAACTCTAATACCCATCTCACATAAAACACCTCCATTCGGAGATGCCCAGTGTCGGCGTGACCCCCTGCCTTAGGTTGACCTCTGGCCAAAGGTTCTTACCCGTCCTTGAGTAGTCACTTCGTGCACACTGGTAACCGCTCTTTCCCATCACAAAATCAGTTTTTCCCCAACAGACTCAGTTGTTTTCTGGAGCTTAGGAAAGGCACATTCAAGAGTCACCAGAGCACTCTGGACTGCCTAATAGTGTTAACACAGGGAGACAGGTTAATAACAACAGTATTTAATCACAAAAATCTGTTAAATCTGTCCGAATCAGCAAAATCTCAGTCAATTTTAATCATATCCGTCTATTCAGTGTACTGTTACATCTGTAGCCATAGCCATCAGCCCTGTTTCATGGTGGAGGCTAAAATCAGACAAAGAAGTTACTGGTCCTGAATTAAACTAGTCAAAAACGTCCCTTCTATCGTTTAAGACTTCTTTAAAGTCATTCAGTTTTACTTTTAAACATTTACAAACTTCCCTTCAAATGTATGAAATGCCTGTAGCATGATTTCTTTTAACATCTCCATATCTGTGGTTTTCAACTAAAACACTGTGCCTTACTATAAATAGCTTATTATCATTTATGACACAGGCTCAGATAACAGCTTTTAGCTGACATTGAATGAGAGAGAGACCCTGAAGCATTTAGGACTGGTACACTGCACTCTCATAAATTTCTAAAATCAAACTTTATCTACCATCTTTTAACTCTAGCCCAGCATAAGGCATCTTTGCCAGAAATGACATGCGTTTTCAAATAAACATAATTCTTATATTTGTCTTTTGCCCACATCAGGGAATTTAGACATTACAAATTTCCACTCAGATTGTGTCTCTGTCGCACTGGCCATTTCAGCCACAGCACACACCAGATTCAGATAAGCAAACTGTTTCAGCCAATCACAAGCTTATCTTCTTAAAGCAAAACATCAGCTCCTAGTTCTTTCATGGTCAACACTATTCCTCCACGTTCACGTTCAAACAATCTGTTTGTTTAATCAGATGCATTTCTACACATTTTACATTTAGCAACTGTTAATCCAGTAATACTGCGTCTACTTATTTGATCACATTTCATCTAAATTTTAGTTGTCAGCCTGTATTCATCAATTCACTAGCTCTTTCCTTCAAAAGGATTCCCGACTTAAATCTTTCAACCTTCTTTTAACCTTCAATCTTCTTACGACTTCCATCTATCCACTTTCCTTTAACTTTCTTTTCTACCTCACTTACTCGTACGTTCTTTTCACTTTCTTTAACACTGCGTTCACATTCTTAGTTCTTTCTCAGACTACTTTCAAACACACATTAATACACGTCACTTTCACATTATCACTTTCTTTTCTGAGTGTCCATTTACAATTACGGGCTAAATGGCCCTGCTGACCACAATTAAAACACTCTCTTTGCCTATAGTTTTATCTGAGCTTTCAAACGGCTCCAACTTACTGCACACCCTTGAAGCAGTGTGTCCCGATCAGGAATGTAAACAGAGCAACTGATAAGCAGTTCTCTGTATTCTTTTGACAGTCCACCAGTGGCGGATTCAATTGCAATAGCCGCATCATAATCTTCATCATTATCATTGGCAGCACATTAATTTTCATAAGCTGCACAGAAAATCACCCAACATTTACTTGCTTTTTTTTTTTTTTTTATCATCGGAAGCAATACAAGGCTAAAAATGAAAAATGTTCAGTTTCTTTCTTTGTTTAGCCAGTCAAGTTGTTGTTTAAATTTCCAAACACAATCAAAACCCTGACTACCATTTACTTAATAATTTCTCCTCATTTCTTTGAAGTGAGCTTCAGAGCACAGCTGCTTACAGCGTTTGCTCTCTTCTGTCCTCTATCAAATGGTTAGTCTGCATATTCAACTTAATGTTATCATTATTTTCTCAGTCCCTAAAATGCACAGACAGCCATTATAGCTGCCTCCTTGATTGATGACGAAAATTCTCTAGACATCATTATTTTACCAATAAAATATATAATTGTTCCCCATTCTTCTTAATAAAACCTTTTTTCATTCCTCATCTTTATATCACTTAATTTGACTTGCATGCATTTTGCCCATAATTTTCTTCATTGCACAGTATACCGGTGTGCAGTATTTACTATTAGATGTCCCCATAATGGCTGTTATTTTCCTTCTTTCACTATTGCATGTGGATTTTACTTCAGCGCGCTTACTCTAATTTTCACCCGAAATCAGGAAAGGTTGGAATTAATCTCTGCTTACTTTCAATTTCTTTCCCTGGAATTCCTCCAGCGATCAATTATTTCAGCCCCTATTAATTTCAATAACGAGTACTCGGCTTCGGTCTGGACAATCGCTTGACCTGCCTAGGTCTCAATTTCCTCGCCATTTTTAAAAGCCTTCCCTTCCTCGTACCACAGCTCTAGTTTCAGTTCTCAAATACAGCCACTATGGTTCACCCACAAAATTTTCTTTTCAAAATCCCCAAATGAAAAATAAATTTGCTGTCTCTTACCCAAGATTTTCTGTTGCCACCTGGATTCTTTCTGATTCCAGTGGAGTTCCTCCTGGCCCTGATAGCAGTTGGCTCTTCTCTCTCAATTCTGCGAGGTAAGACTAAAGCCTGGTGCTTCAGGATGATCAGTCGTCAATCCGCTTTACTCAGGGCCAGAAGAAACCGCCATGGAATCCCACTTCTGACACCAACTGTTATGGCAGTTTAATTCACTAAACAATCATCTTTGGCGTAAGAGACAGTCTGGAATCAAATGATCATTAAAAAGTAATTTATTATCTTGCAAGAGGCCCAATTGCCACACAGAGGTAGTCAGTACAGTCTGTGGAACAAGTGCGACCAGGAGGGAGGGGCAGGCCAGTCTTTATACTCTGTTATTGTTATCTTCCAAGGTTCTTTAAACTCCAGAGATGGATAAGACACTCCACCAGTGATCCTATTATACACTGAACTTTAGTTTAGCTTAACTTACAGTCTGCAAGTCCTAAATTGGACAGCCCTTTGACCTTAGGGGTCAGGGCTTCAGCCTTCAAAGCTCTCCCCCTCTTCTCCTGCTTCGCAGGCGTTTCACATCAATCATTATATCACATAGTCAGCAACACACATAGTAGTCAATCTAGTGTATGTTAATGAAAATCAAAGTAAGTAATGAAAATCAAAAATCTCCCATTACAACAGCGATGCTGCGTTCACGCCATGTCATAATTAAAGCTCTGAATGCTTTCGAATCGCTCTTGCGGTACTTTGATGTCACACACCGATCGATCTGCACAGCGCCACTTCAAGGCGAACACACCAAAGCCACAACCTTAAAGGGTTAGTTCACCCAAAAATGAAAATTCTGTCAGTAATTACTCACCCTCATGTTGTTCCAACCGCGTAAGACCTTCGTTCATCTTCGGAACACAAATTATATTTTTGATGAAATCTGAGAGCTGATAACTTCTCCGTAGGCTGCTAGGTGGCCCAAACTTGCTGGCCCAGAAAAGTTATTAAAGAGATCGTTAATATAGTCCAAGTGACTACAGTGGCTCAATCTTAAGTATATCAAGCGGCGAGAATACTTTTTGTGCGCAAAAACAATCAAAAATAACGACTTTATTCCACTATTCATTTCCTTCTCTCTGGGCCTCTAGTTGGTTCGCGTAGTGTTTTTGCGCTGCGCGTCACACGCATGACCAGAGTCGGCCAATAGTGAGCCTACGTGGTGACGTGTAACACAGACGCGCTGCGCAAAAACACTTACTCTTAAACATTAGTTTTGGATTGGTCTATTTTTAGAGTTTACACCGAAAAAAAATGCTTTATAAGATAAAATGCTTCATAAGATGTTTTACAAGAGAAGTCAATTGCGCGACAAGTTTAATTCAGTTTACGGAACTTCTCATTCATTTCAATGGTATTCGCTAACAGTGATTGACTGTCACACAACCCTGAATAAAAATGTGATTGGTTATCAAGGCACACGTAATCCAAGTAAGTTGTTACACTTTTTACAATGGTAGACCCACACACCCTCTTATCTCCCAATAATGAGAGACCATCTCTGGAACACACCTTAAAGGGATAGTTCACCCAAAAATGTAATTCATCCCATAATTTACTCACCTTCAAGCCAGGTGTATATGACTTTCTTCTTTCAGTCAAACACAATCAGAGTTATATAAAAAAATATCCTGGCTCTTCCAAGCTTTGTAATATGAGTGAATAGTAACAGACATTTTGAAGATCCAAAAAAGCGCATCCATCCATCATTAAAGTAATCCATACGGCTGCAGAGAGTTAATAAAGGCCTTCTGAAGCAAAGCAATGCATTTTTGTCAGAATAATATCCATATTTATCACATTATAAACTATAATCACAACCATCATATTTAAAAAATATGAAATTAATCATATCTTAAAATACAATTTATTGTTACTACTGTAAATCTATATAAAATTATTATGGGATCTCCTTCAATGCTTTCAGAATCTTTACTTTTTACAAATATTTTGTTTCTGTAGGCTATTTTTTAAATATATTTTTATATTAACATATTTTAATGACAGTATATTTATTGAACAAACATTTATTATTTTATTTATAAAAAAACCCCAAAATAGTAGAAACTTTGCTAAAATGGTTGTTTTGAACAGGTATAAACTTAGACATTATTAAAAACATAGTATTTTACCTAAAATACTTGTATAAATAACATGTGCCTTTTTCCCCATGCTGCGAGTCGGTGAGCCTCGTGTGACGGGTAAAAGGCCCTTTTATCCCTCTTATTTAAACAAAATAAACAACTTTTATGATTTATATTCATTTCACTTTTTTATTTATTTTAAATCTGCTGCTCCAGAAATGTTCAATACAAACATACACATTTTTTTCAGCAATCATGCACTAATAAAAAATGTAAGGGCATCACGTTTTGTTTTCCACAGAAGTGAGTAAATACCGACAGAACATTAAAAGTCAAACCCTTTAAATCATAATTTCTTTAATAAAAATCCCTTTACTAATCAGAAGAGGGCACTATGAGACTAAAATATGTTTGTGCCATTAATCCAAAAGCCTTGATATCGCCATAGCCCACTCTATTTTTGTTTTTTCAAAAAGAGTACATTTAATGCAAAATCCTTTGTATTTACTGAATAACTTTTAATGATATTCCAAAGAGTGAATAGAACCAAAACTGAAGCACAAGGGGGCCAACGTCCCTTCCCAGCCCCTCGAAACATTTGTCCGTTCTCTTTTCTGTTGGGCAACAGACTGCCTCTCTTTATGAGCTCTGCCTGTCCTCCAGTTTCCATGGATACTTCAGCACTGACTCCAGGAGAAGTGAGTGGGCTCAGTATGTTTGAGACATAATTAATGACAATGGATTACAGTCAGTGAGCGCCCTGAGCTCCTGCAAAAGAAGCTTAACCTCACATACCTATAATTAGTGTTCATGAAAGAGGACTAAACATAAAAACACAGACTCAGAGTCCTGGCTGAATTGCACTATCCTTTCAGTCAGAGGTGATATTTCTGCGGCTGAGGTGATGTGCGTATGTGCCAGTTTGCACGTTCTGGGTATGGGGAGAAAGTGTGGCTGCGACACGCGTGGGTGTAATAGCATTAGAAAGTCATGCTTGGGAGCTTGGATTTTTCAGAGTGTAACTGAGACTGAATGTGAAACATGAATTTTAGTTTGGTGTTGTTGGTGATGTTGATACAGCGTACGTTGCGTTCAAAATGGTCACCGTTTCATATTGTGATTATAAACTCATTGTAGTCGTTAATATAAAACATATTTGCAAAACTGTTTCAAGTGATCCAGTTCCCAAACTCCTTTGAATCTGAACGCCAAGTGGTTTCAACAAAAAAGATACTGAGGAAACATCTTGAAACAGATCTGAAATACTATTTCAGTGAGCCCTTGAATGTTGAGTATGTTTACACTGTAAGCCAAACCCACAGACTGAGCAGACTGGTGTTTTTCCCCTCAGATTTTCTGTAATGTAACGTAATGAAATGCATTCAGGTCAGACCAACCCTCGTCTTGCCTGTGGGACTCCCAGAGCACAATGGTTTCCAGGTCAACAGGAACCAGAACCAGTAGTCGGTAAAACACCATGACAGCATGTCTTTCACAGTGAAGCATTTAAAGGATTCATAAAAGTATGATTTACAGCTCTAGTTTCCACCACCCTGTGAGTTCTCCTGAATTATATTTAAATCTGTCCCAGTGCGACACATCGACTATGCTGCTTCATGGCTTCTACAAAAACATCATGCCTGGTCCAATAAGGCCACCATTCCCCTGTGATCTGAAGCCCCACCCATCTGGGAAAGCCTGGCTTCTGTCTGTTATTTCCCACACATTTTAATTTGCTTGTGCAACACATTTTCTAGGTAAAGGCAATGCTGAAAGGTATAGAGCTCCTGTGGGGTGTAATGATTTACTGTTTTAATTCTCTCTCCATCACTGGTTCCCACAACGTTACTTATTCAGCCTGCTGGTTTTTTCAGATCTTTAGATTTTCCGTTTCTGAATCACACACAATATGATGAGAGATAAGCAATGCACTAACAGAATAACTTTCGGAAGCTATATGGAAGCTTGTTTACACCACAGAATAAAATAAATAAATACAAAAGGAAATAGAGTGCATTAGTGCCCGCCCCATTTATTAGCAGCGCTGGTTCCGGAAGTATTTTTTCCATAAACTTTTCCAGAACGCCCTCCATGTGAGAAGGTGTCTTGAAAAGCTATCCAATCACGGCAATCGATATTGACCGGCGACAGCCTATGACGTCACTACTAGTGCGACCCCGGAAGTATAAAAGGGGCGCCTGGAGAACATGTCATCCTCTTTTCGTCTTTAGGGACTGTTTTGTCTGATTTGCAATCACCTGAAAAAGGTAAGAACAATTATGGCAAGTGATAAGCGTTTCAAGAAGTGTGTGGATCCGTGACTCGGGTTTCTGACAACATGACACACAAAACTTGTGCGTTTACTGTTTGGACTCAGAGCACGCACAATCAGCTCTTGAGGGATCTGATTGTGCAGAATGTGAGAGTTTTCCTCTAAGAAAACTCCGCTCTCGTCTGATACAGCCAGGCAATTCAGGTCCCGCTCGCGCTGAGGCAGAGCAGATACTAGAATCATGGGGTTTCAGAGGGAGCTTGCTTGGGAGTTTTTTATCTCTCACACCCCTCGGAGGCTCTCGAGTTTGAGCTGCCGGATGAGGATGTGTTGTCACTAACATCCTCTGATCTGACAGCGAGTGCTCTGCTGGTAGCCCAAGAAAGCAGGAGATGGCTGATGAGGGTGAAGAGGATTTATAACGCGAACCCTCACAGCTACCCTGCCCCGCGTATGATGAGTTGTGAGTGTTATGGAACGCGCTCAGCGAGGCTTTGCTGCCGAAGGAGCGAGTGAGGGAAGAGACTGCTTGTGGCAGACTTTACGAATTGTTTCTTTCCAGCCATAACGCTCCAGCTCCCGTGAGCCTTCCATTCCTGCCCGATCTATACAATAGATCTAAAAGGCATGGAAGAACCCGTGTTCAGAGCCCATCCATAGCCATCAGCGAGTAAACTACGCTGATGTTGAGGGGATGTGTCGATGCCTCAATTGACGATAGGTTTGCGAACTATCTCACAGTTGGAGAGGCATCGACACTAAGTGCTCTGGCCCTGCTTTTTAAACAAACATCGCGCTTAAAATACAGGGCATACGCGATGGCGGGTCTGACTGGTGATGCCTTCCACACAATGGCTGTGTTGCAAGTATACCACGCTGATCTGCTGAAAGATTTGGACCACGGTTGGGGTCTTTCCCCTGACACAGTGAAAACGAGCTGCGCCGCACTACAGATTATCTCTCTGGGCCACCATACAAATAGCCGCCGCGATCGAACGAACTCGATGGCAGCGATGGTGGCCAAGGAAAGGCATTGTTGATTGTAATACTGTGAAGCTGCTTTGATACAATCTGTATTGTGAAAAGCGCTATACAAATATACTTGACTTGACTTGACTTGAAATTGGGGAGAAAGAAAGCTTTTCTTTTTGTCGCCTTCTGAACTTTTCAGCACCTCCGTTGAGACGGTGATGTAAAGTTCAGAGAGGCGAAGGCGTGCTTGGCTGCATTAAATATTGCATAACACTGCGGTCCGAATCTGCACACTTCCTACATCCCAGGCACTTCTTGCATCAGCTCTGAGGCTGGACCTGTGATGAGTGATTCCTTCAATTTGGAACCCTTCTGTAGGTCTGGCGTCGGGTTTGGTAGTAAGTGCACTCTTTCAAGCTCTTTATGGTGATAGGCCTCCATTTTGTGAATGTCGTTTAGGCCAGTGCTCTACGGGCAGCAGGTTGAGCTCTGTAGGTCTCCTCCCTTTACGAAGTTTTTTTTAGTAAGGTTGTACAGTAGAACTCGATTCCCTGTTAGAAAGTATTAAGGGGTGTGTTAGGTAGGGTTTTTATAGGAGTAGAAATAGGGCCCTAAAGTTCCCAAATATAGGTAGGCTATGCATACCCTTCCCATAGACCTCATCTGATTAGAGTCATCAGGCTTATAAAGTGGGTAGTGCCAATCTGTGGTAGTGAACAGGTTTGCCGCATTATACAAAAAAAATTCTAGTCAGGCCACTGTTCATCCGAGCATCAAACAGACATTTCTGCGTGAGATGAGTCTTTCTACTGAGGCCACCGCTCTGTCAAGCTCCAGATAAAACTACAGAATCAAGCGTTGGTCCTCGTCAGGCCACCTTGATAGCCACCTTATACAAAAGCAGTAGTTCTCCTCTCACTTTTGAGATTCGTTTTGAGATTATAGCTCTGAACTTCAGACATATATATTCGTGTGTCAGCCCTCATGGGGCCGCCTTGATATCTGGCTTAGGCTTAGTATCTAGGATTTTTGGTGGCGGTCTGCTAAGCATTCCTCATATATACCTCTCAGTATCTGAGTGTAGGTTCCTTATACCATCAGGAGATTTTATTCCTGTAAATCTAGTTTTTCCTAGTACTAGCCTCCTCTTACTCAAGAGTCGTCTGCCAAGGCCCGCCTTTTGCATTAGGTGTAAATGCTAGTGGTGTAATAGGGTAGATAGCAACATAGGTAGCAGGCTACCTTCAAAAAGCCTCCCATGCAGATATCTATGGCCATTGTCAGGTCTTTCTCTCTTGAGAGTAAGAAGCAGTGTGCTCAGGCCTCCGCCCTTTACCGCATCTAGTGTGGTAGCTGGCAGCAAGGCCTCAAGTTAAAAAAGGATTTTTCTTCTGAGACCCTTGAATATAAGTATTCAAGTCATAATGTTGAATGTTGTTGGCCACTTACTGAGGCCTCCATTCCCTTGGGTTTAGTAGAGAAAAATTATATCTGTCTTGTAAAATTACAAGATAATAGGCCTCGACCCTGATACATCCTTCAGGGTCATGCTGATATTGCTCCCCTTGTTAGGGTCATTAATTAGAGTACTTTGCTACCCATAGCTCGTATGTTATCACCCTTTACCACCCTGGGTCAGATAGAGACAGATTAGTGACTCCCTCCCACTTGGGATGGTTGAGTATGCTCCTTAAGAGCCAAAGCACTGCCCGGGCTGACACCCGTGTCTGTTGAAGCTGTAGGCCTTACAATAGGCCTTGTCGATACTCCGGTAGTGTAAGATTGTACTCTCCTTGCTTTAAAAGATTGATAGCACTTCTGTTGAGTACACTGCCTGTTGGCAATGTTAAATAAGTATAACCAGGTCTACAGAAATGTCTGTGAGAGCGCCTAGGCTTCTGATGGCTCTGCATACATCCTCGCTATCAAGTAGTTAGGCCTTAACAGGCCTCCTTGAAGGCAGCTCCCCATACGAGTTGGATGCTTAGCATTGCAAAGGCATTAAATATCATGTTGCAGGCCCCATGGAGCCTCCCTGATTTTAGCCCAGAGCCTGGTCAGTACTTATCAGGTTGAGCATAGTGTTCCAGAATCTATCTGAGGATGGCTCTGTTTGAATACTTAACTCCCTAAGTCTGGTTGGAAGGTCGAAGGACTCTCACGAAGCCTCCCTGTTAGATCAGCCCAAGAGCTGGATGCACCCCCCTTATTAGGGTCCCTTTAGAGTGCCCAGCCTCCACAGGGCTTTAAAGCACTGTGTAGATCCAGGATCGAGTAGAGCTACTCCCCTCGTTTGCAAGGGTTAACAAGCGCTATGCTGAGTTCTACTCTCCAGGATGCCCATTTCTATGATCTGGTTTGTGAGTGAACTACTGCCATTATTTGTTCAGGAAACAGACTAGGTCAGTAAATTTGACCAGGTCAGCCTCCCTGGTGGCATGTGGGGTTGACTTTATGTTCCCCTCAGAAAGTGACTGGACGGGACTTATTTTGGACCCCCTGGCCATATTCCCTTAAAGGAACCCTTTCTATGGAAGCTGTTGGTTCCGAGCCTGTGAGCGGCCTTGGTAGGCCTTCTGTTGTTCGGTGGCCACTTTGAGGCTTATAGCTTGGGCAATGACCGTAGGGAATAATGTCACTGAGCCTGTATGTGACCCGAAGGGGGAGTGTGTTCTTAGCATTTCAGGTTGAAATTGCCATTTCTGACGTTTTTGTCACGAGCCATAATTGATGTTAATATTTATTACCCGGTGCATTGGACCCCTTATTCCTCCAATTCTAATA
Source organism: Leuciscus leuciscus (assembly GCF_965113295.1). NCBI lineage: Eukaryota > Metazoa > Chordata > Actinopteri > Cypriniformes > Leuciscidae > Leuciscus > Leuciscus leuciscus. Next base: position 19,656,101 of record NC_138743.1, read on the forward strand.
TGGCCACTGTCCAAAAAAGCAGTTTTGGCTGTAGAATGGGGCCTTACACCCCATTGTTCGCGCAAATTCATCTACAAGCACCAAATTTGGCACAGATGTAGCTGAGGGCATACTGAAATGATTTAGCCAGGGTGCCCGAGCCAGTGGTCCCTGAGACCAAGATGGCGGCTAAATCCAAAATGGCCGCCACCTGAAAGGGATTCGGCTATAGTTTTTGGCCAGATGAGATACAAATACAAACTTGTTGTCTATTTTACCCTTTTTGACCATGGGAAACCCATAGGAATACTTACATTTATGATTGGGTATATCAGGACCCCCCAAATTCCCTAAATTCAATATGGCCGCTGTCCGAAAATTTTGAACCAAATGCGCTACAAATGAGGATGTAGTGTCTATTTTATGTTTATTGACCACAAGAAGTCCATTGGCATATTTATATTTATATTTATGCTTGTGTAAGTCTGGAACCTGTATTCTTTTCCAGACTGTGGTTGGAAATCCTTTTTTTACCACAACTTTGAAGGTTATTCTCAATGTTGATTCATTTCCTTATAAAAGTGAAATGCATTCAGTGTACCACAGATGAATACATTTCAAAGTGTAATCATATAATAAAGAATAAGACACAATTATTATTGCAAGGCAATATTTATATTATGTCAAATTGTTAAAAGAATAATATAGTCAATTTGTCCAAAACTCTTAAAGGTTTGCTTAGCATAACAAAAAAACAGCAAAAGCATAAAAAAAACAACAGTGAATTCTCATGGTCTCTCTCGTGAATTCTCATTCTCATGGTCTCGCTCACATGAATTATCATTATCACTCACAATCACCGGATCACTCATCATCTCCACCATCATTGTTTGTACAAGCACCCTCACATGCACATATAGAAGTGCAACGAACTCCGGCTTTACAGCACTTGCAGTGCCCTCTACATGCCGTAACCTCTAGCGTTAGCTTGTTGTGACAGCTTGCTAGCTTGTTGTGAGGGACACAAAGCAGGATATTTTTTCTATTTTGCAATTGTAGTCATATTAAGAACAGAACACTTGTAGTAAAAAGAACACGTGGTTACTTACACGAGGAAGGAAGTTGGTAGGAAAGGAAGTAGTTGGCTAAACACTGTTGTTGGTCATCTTCATCTTTCACCGTTGTTGTCCATCTTACTCACAAGCATGGAGTAGCACTAAACAACTGCTCCACAACAGTCCAGACAGTCAACTAGTATTCTCAATATTCAATCTACATTCTCAATTAGAAAATTGGTGGGAATATTTGTAAAGTATGAATTATCAGGTAGTTGCTTTCTTGTAAATGCAAATGTGGGGTCTAAACATAGGAAATCACAAATGTAAGCATTCCCCTGTGTGTTTGTCATGGTAAAAAAAGTTAATCACTTATGATTATTGTCATAAGTGTATTGTGATTGTCAAAACATTTTAGTAACTAAACTGAATTTTATTAAGTTTAGTGACAACATGTTACAATGTTTATATGGTACAATTTCTGGTAAGCTACGTTTTTTATTATTGCTTGACACAAATTTCACAATTTCAATTAAATGAAAATCTTGTGATTTGATTTAATATTGACTCATTTGGATAAATATTAGGTACACAAGATAGGCATTAATTTTTCTCAAGAAAAAAAATGCTTTTTTAAATTATAATAACAACTTTAGTAAAAGTAAAATAAAATATGTCAAGTAAAAATATGATAAATATGTGATATTGTACACATATTTAGCAAAATACTCTATAGCTCTTTTTTTCTAGCCAACTTACGTGCTATAGCCCATATTATGGTCTTTAAATTGCTTTCCTGAGGTAAATGTAATGTGACAATTGTTTTCCAGCTGTTTTATTGACCCCTTTCCACGGATAAAAAACACTGATTGATCAATATCATGTATGAGGAATATACATTTCGGTAAGTTGTACTGTATCTTTCAACATTGTTCGTGTTTATTTATTATTAGCTAGTAGAGATGATCGGTTCACGTGCCGCTAGGGATCTGTCACGTCACATTTACAACGCCAAAATGGTATTTATTGTTTGAATTTCGTAATAAAATTGACAGAATATGAGAGCTGAGATTTTTTTATATCATAAGTAACCTGCTCTGTCTAGTCTGTCGGTCTCTGTGTCCTCTTTGCTTTGCAATTTTTCTGTGCGTGAGAAAATGGATGTGTGGCGTGAGAGCGTGTGAAAAGTGTCAATCGCGTGAGTCTCACGGTGAATGCGTGAGAGTTGGCAGCTCTGAGCTTATTTGGTTCAAAAGTTGTAGTCAAAATCCTTTTTCAGACAGTAGCCAGATTGGATTTGGGGACTTTGAGGGTCCACATATACCCAATCATAAATATAAATATTTTTTTGTGTTTCCCATAGCCAGAAAAGGTGAAATATATATCAACTTTACATTTGTATCTCATCTGGTTCAAAATATGTAGCCGAATCCCTTTTCAGGTGGCAGCCATATTGGATTTGGCAGCCATCTTGGTCTCAGGGATCACTGGCTCGGGCACCTTGGCTAAATCATTTCAGTATGCCATCAGCTGCATCCGTGCCAAATTTGGTGCTTGTAGATAAATTGGCGCAAACAATGGGGTGTAAGGCCCCATACTACAGTCAAAACTGCTTTTTTGGACAGCGGCCATATTGGAATTGGAGGATTAAGGGGTCCAGATATACTGGGTCATAAATATAAACATTCCTATGTGTTTCCCATGATCAATTAAGCTGAAAAAGACTGTATTTGTATTTGTAGCTAATGTGGTTCAAAAGTTATATTCAGAACCCTTTTCGGGCAGCGGCCATATTGGATTTGGCCGCCATCTTGGCCCCGAGGGTCGCTGGCTCCGGCGCCCTTGCTAAATCATTTCAGTATGACCTGAGCTACATTTGTGCCAAATTTGGCACTTTTAGATGAATTTGCACGAAATGACCTATTTATGTTACATCTTAAGGCCCCCAACTATTGGATAGTTTTTCAGACACCGGTTCATGTGGAGGGCGTTCCCCAATAGCGTGTCTCGTTCCCTGTTCTCAGGGAACAGAGGTTACAGTTGTAACCTAGACGTTTTTTTATTGACAAAACTTTATGTCCTTGTATAATGCAGGACAAGGGAAGATATTTTTCACTGACAAATCAGCATTTTTTCAGTAAAAAATGTTAATGAAAATATTTCCAATTTTCTTCTTTAATGTCTTCTGTAACAATGGAGTTCAGTCATAATTATGTCAGTGTTTTTCAGACATTTCCATGATTTCCATTACATGAAGCTGGCATTTTTTCTTCTTCAAAAGAACAGCATTTATTTGAAATAGATTAATTGAAACAATGTTAATGTCTGAATCAAAAAGTCAAAATTGACAAATTTTGTTCATTTTAATGTATCTTTGCATAAAAGTATTACTTTCTTTCAAAAACATACTTTTCTGCTTTGACAACCCCAGAACATCATTTTAAAAAGGCAATTAAATATAACTTAATAAAAGACAGGTCTAAGATACTGTAATTTCAGAGAAAAACAAATGTCTTCTCTGAAGAACAAATGGAATTGCTGGGCCCCTGAAAGATAGGATCTCTCCAGACAAACCAAAGGTAAAACTCCAAAGGGTAGTGCAATTTGTCAGATGAAGAAAATGTGTTGTTGTGGTTACTGCAACAAGTGAAGAATATTCAGTCATTTTTAGAAGTTGGGAACTGACTCCCAGTCTACGATCCTAGACTTGCCTATTTCAGCGTATGTCCAATCAAGGATTCCTGATGGTGAACGATGGGACTGTCTATTAGAGTAAACAGAGAGCATATTTTTGCCGAGCCATCACCAATTATCCCCGCTTGTGCTGATGTAACAGGAATCAATTTCACAGCTACGATCTCCCAAGGGTCCCATCACCTCATCGTCTTCCCGTCAGAGGATGTGGGGCTAAATTTGCCTCTGGCACCATCGGAATATCGAGAGATTATTAAAGGCATTCATCTTAGGAGAATCAAAAACTGTCCACTTTTTATGAAGTACAGTTCATATAATAGAGATCTGCAGCACTTGTGGGATAAATATCCCCTTTGCTTGGGCTCTTCCCACACTTGGCAGCGAGAAGGAGCCCAGAAGGAGTTGTTTGCCTGAACGTGTGCATAAGGCTGGGCTTGTAGCACAGCACCAGGGGGAAATCAAGAAAATGCCCTCAAGCCAAGGCTATATTTAGTAACGTCCACAGCATAGCACCATGGGCTTGGGGTAGTTCTGGGTAACCATGGTAAGTCTATAGGGCTACATCCTGCAACTAAATAGTTAAATTTTGTGACCATGTTTGCTACCAATGCAACATTGTTCTTTTTAGGTCCAACGACAAAAACGCCCAAGTCAGTGCTGGATAAATCAGTTATTTGCAGGGTCAGTTTACTAGCCACTGACAACATTGACTGGCTGCATTCACCATAAAAATTGTAGACATTCCCAAAACCTTCTCAAATCAAACAGTAGAGCATGGAGCTAACAATGCTAAGGTCATGGGTTCGATTCCCAGGGAACGCAATAACTGATAAAAAATGAACATGTGCACCTTGAATGCAATGTAAGTCTTTTTGGATACATGTATTAAAAACAATGAGAATATGTTTCTGTGAAGCCCATGAGGGGAAAAGGTGTTGGAACAAAATATGAAATGGGTGGAAAAATCAGCACAATCTAATGGCAATTTGTAACTATTTTGAACATTGCCGAAGTGGCAGCTAATTAGTATGAATTCGTACAAACTCATTTGTACGTTTTCGTATGATCTGTTTACACCCCAGTGATGGTACAGTTAGGAGTGGGGTTACGGGTGGTCGTTCATGATTACTTTTTTCTAAAAATCATTTGTTTTTGTACGATTTACATTGTACGAATTTACACGAAATCGCCACCTTGTAAAATATTTGAGATCAGGTTGAAAAATTCACAAAAGAAATTTGCATTTGCACGCAGAGCTAAAAACTTTTGCGGGTGCTCACAAAGAGCGCAAACAGTTTACAAGAAATAGTTTAGGGAATGTAAGAGAGAATGCAAAAGCATTGAAAAATTTGGCGACAATATAAACAATCAGTCAGTTGAGATTCATGATATGCAAGAAGTTTAAATTGGATGCATGTAAACTTGACATTTTAAATTAGTAATTCGGTTTTGCTGTGTTATTGAGAATTATGAAATCTATAAGGTTTTGGTTTCAATTTATATCATTTAAGAGCTAGCTAAAAAAAAATTGTGTAGCTTCCCCAACAATGGATATAGTAATGATGCAGGGTGTAGAAAGAGTCAGCAGTGATTTTAACTGTTCTCTCTTCTGTAATTGTTCAACTTCTGCTCAATAAAATCTAATTACTCATGAACAGACCCTGGTTTAGCGCCATTATTTTCCTTACTCCCTTCTTGTTTCCAAACCTCCTCTAGTCCTCTGTCCCTCTCATTTAGATAAATATTCACTATCACTATGAAGCTTAAAGTCTGTGTTAAGGCACATGGCAGTAAAAGTAATTTGCGTGGTGGTTTAGATAAAATGTACTGAAGGCATATGAGGCACAGCTGAGCTGGTGGTTTGTTCAGGCTATCTGGGGTGTTTTTGCATGAGACACTTCACAGATGTAACATCACAGAGGAACATCTTTCATTGGGTTGAACTTTTGGCACACTTATTAGCCACACAAGCAACCTAATTAAAACTATAGTCATCAGTGACTCATCACTTCACCCTCAAACGGTGGAGCGAGGAACGGTCAATAATGTGTAATGGTGACATCTGAAAATAATGAATTTCTATTTACACACCTAAATGATAGAACAATCTCATTCTTGTGTGACAGGTGACTTTATATTTGATGAGCGTTAAACTCTCAGCTATAAAAATGGGTCTCTGTGTGGTTATCTGGTTATCTGTGATCAATGAGCAGTAGAAAGCACTGACCTGGAAGAAAGACGTTCGAGAGAGAGAGAAAAAACACCCAGTCTGTTGTGCTATCAATAGATGTCCTAATTAAGGACAAACACCTAAAGCATGACTGGCTTTGGTATATTTTTTGAATACAGAGTTCTCAAAATGCACGTCATACAGTACATCTTTGAATACATTTCTTCTATGATGACAATGTTTTTAATTTCTAAATACATTTTTTTGATATATGTACATCAGGAATGTCAGAGGGATTTAACAGTCATTATTTTTAAGTACAAAAAGTATCAAGCGTCGGAAGGGAAAAAGAAGGGGCGAGGATCCAATGGCAGTAAAGTTTATTTGAGAAAACACAAAAACAGAGTAGATCCAACCACGGGTGCAGACACAGGAAGTGGAAACAAGGAACATAACATAAATCAAAACAAGATATCCAAGCAAAAAAAAAACTAATGCAAACAAGACAGAAACAAATGCAACAGTTTTACAAGGGGGATGTAAAGACAGAAACCATCAAACAAAGACTGACATAGCCTACTGAGGTGTATGTATGCATGTATGTTTGTATATATATATATATATATACACACAAGATAACAAGGGGCTAACAAGGGACAGGTGAATGTGATTAATAGTCATGGAAACAAACAAAGCAGCAATGTTAATAGGAAACAGGAATAAATCACAAGGGTAAGATACTAGATGTGTCCGAAACCGAATACGTCCTACTATAGGTGAAAAACAGTACACCAAAAGAGTAGTATGTCCAAATATATATTTTTGAAAAACGGTAGACGAAAATGACCTGGATGACCTACAACTTCTGCCGTGATTCTGAAGTGCGCATTCGATGGACACTTTATTATCCCATGACCACAGGTGAGGATTTATGAAGCGGTGTGACGCAACTGACGCTGGTAGGTCACGTGACAGTAACAACATGGTAGATGTAGTACATAAGAATTGCAATCATATCACTCATATTCATATTCATATTAACTAGGCCTATATAAAACATTATTTTTTAACAGCTGCGAAGTAAATTGTGTACTCAGAGAGTATGCGATTTTGGAAGCAGCAACTGAAACAAGGGGAGCAGAAAACTCACTTTAAAATAAAAGTCCTACAACACAAAACCAGGGAAACAAGACACGAATGTAACACAAAGCCTCATCCCAATTTTTCCTTTCAAAAATGTCATTCAAGTATAAGCAGTAGGAGCAGTTTTGTTAAAATAATGTTAATATTTGAAAATAATAATAATAACTTTTGTACTCAGATCAAAGTCATGTGGCACATCCAACATGCAGAAGGAATAAATCCAGGAAAGGATATCACAGAGAAGACCCATACAGACCCTCATGACTATAAGTTAATACGTATTATAAGATTATTTCAACTTTTTATAATATCTGAAAAACAGACATTACCTGTATGAATTAATCATTTATGATATGTGTCAAAAATACTAAATAAAAAATGAATAATACTGCTTTCAAAAAATGTGTAGACTCATGTGTTAAGGCTGTAAGGCTGTATTTTTTTTTTCATTGACAGTTATAGCATTTGACATTAATGTAGAATCATTAAAATGAAACCTTTCTTGGAAATGGTATAATTTTTCAAATCAAATATAAAACAACATGACGAGTAGCCTACACATTTAAGAACATTTCAACTACTTTTTTTTTTTTTTTTTTTTTTTTTTTTTACTTTTCTTTGCCGTGGACCAAAATTCTATATTAATAAGAGTGTGTATGATAGTATCTCCATTTTTGTTAGTTAAATAAAATCTGGATGGTAAACTCACACTTCTATATACATTGCAGCCAGGGCACTGAATGATTCTCTGGCCTAAATATTGAGTTTTTCCCAGCCACTAATGCAGACGGTGGGCAGTGATTGGGGCTAAACGCTTTAAAAACTGGGTTTCGTGCTCATTAATTGTCTAGGCATCAGATCCAGTGGACATTTCCTACCTCCTGCTTAGGCCAACATTATTACTGAGTTTCATGGGATGATGGATCCTGCTTGCAACATGCACCACCAGCTCCAGTTAAGGAGAAGATCATGCAGTTCCACGACCTCCTCTAACTCGTCCACCTCCCCTCAGCTATTTTATTCGTCTCGAGGACGTGTAGGTTGGTATCTTGCAGCCGGACAAACCAGCTGGAAATCATGCAGCCTCACCTCCAGTCCCAGTGGAAGGAGTACCAGCACCAGCAGCAGTCCACGGGCCTCTAGCTGGGATAGTATGAGCTCGGAGGCAACCACCTGCCTAAAGCTCAACACTGACAGATCCCATGAAGCAGAGAAGCGTTGTGACCAACCAAGAGGCCGCAGCCCCCTTAGAGAACTCAGGTTCAAAGCAGGGAGCTGCCAGCAGGGGGCAGTATTGACCAGTGGGGAGGTAGGGTGGGACTCCAGTAGGGCTGTCAGTGTGACCTCTGATCCGGCCGTGTCGCATCCGGCTGTGTTACAGCATCAGCTGGAACAAATAATCGAAGCCAAATTGAAGTTCTCGCAGTTCTTGGATGAAGTGAGCAGCCGAGTTCTTCGTCCTACCAACACGTTTGTGATTTCCAGGCAGACGGAGTCCTCTAGGTCTAGCTCTTCTATCTCCATTCATAGTAATAGTAAGTCCAGGACACCAGACCCCCAACAGCAGCCAGGGGACCTGGATTTTTCTCAAAGCCCAGTTCAGCCTCAGGACATCCCATCAGTGGACGGGATGCAGGAAGAACAAGGTGCACCAGAGACTGTAGGAAAAGCCTACCTCGAGACGGACATCGACTGTGTGCGAAGGGAGGATGAGATAAAGGAAGTTAAGACCAAGAAAGAGACGGCCATTACATTTGAGAGCAATGAGAGAAGAGAAGTTAAGACTCCTCCAGAATGTCATTCACACCGCATCCTGAGAATCAGACCCTCGAGCCCGCTGGTCTATAGAGAGGAAACCCTCTCTAGAAACCCCTACCGATCTGTTTCCCTTCCCAGGGACATCAACATGGTAAGTTATTCCTGTCCTGTTTTTTTTGTCAAATTTTTCCAATGCATTTTGATCAGTACATACACATAGTGTATGGAATCACAAATCTCATCCTTTTAATATATCACTTGCTTCTCCTTGACATCAATAATGTTAAAAAGAGAGCAATATATATGGACACCGTGATTTCGCCAAGTAAGACATGTTCCTGGGTCGACACATTTTGTTGATCCTGGAACAACATTACTGTCCGAAAATGTTGTGCTAACTCTATCCCTGCACTGTAAAAAAAAGTTTCTGCCTTAAATTTTTAACTACAGTCAACTTGGATGTTTAAGTCATTTCAACTTAAATTGCATTAAGCTGACAAATTTTGTATAACTTGAGTTAAAGCAATGTAAAAACATATGTTGTTATAACTTATTGATCATAGATTTTTATACAGTGTACCCCTAAACCTAACACTACCCATAACTTACCTCTAAAGGCAAATGATAGGTTAATAACACTGATGAAGAAGCACCTAACTCTGGTTCTAAGCCTAAACTTGACATAAACTGTAAACTTGTCCCTCAAATCTGATTGGTTGATTGGAATGTTGTTCCAGGAACAACAAAGATGTTGATCCAGGAACATGTTGCACTTGGTGAAATCACGTTCACCTATATAATTGTTATTGTTATAATTATTATTTTGCGAAAACATTCTCTCAAGAACAAATTATCTCAGCCAGAGTTTCAAAAAAAAAAAAAAAAAATCTAGATTTTATTTCGCCTTCAGAATTTTGGCCAAAAAATTGTAATAAAAAACTAAAACAATATTGGCAAAAGTTTTTTTCCACAAATAAAACAATTAAATCCATAAAGTCTCCTGAGAACCTCTGAGCAATGCATCTTTCCTTTAGGTATTGCTGCCATCCCAAAAAAAAAGAAGCTTTTTAACAACTATCTCAGCAGATTTTTGGAGATATATAAAGGCCGGGCTGTGTAGGATGCGTTATCATACAAACCGTAGTAAACAATGCAGTCTGTCCCTGACTCATAAATATATCAGAAGGCATTGCTATTGAATCAAGCTTTTAGTCGAGCTGAGCTCTGAAAGGATAAGAGTGCCAGAACTCACAGAGAATTGAGCCACGGCACTTTACTATCCATATTAAACTAAAACACAGTGTGATGTTGTGAGCTAATACTCTGTTCCTCTGCATGTGAGTGAATAGTCAATAGCCATATTTTAAAGAGATAGAAGAGATGCAGGGTTCGTCCCATTCTGTTCTGGTATGATTTCAGCAGAAGAAACTGTATGTGTGAAGGATAATCAGATCAATAACTAATCCGGCACTAAGGGAAATGGGTTTCTCATTAGTTTGTGGATCACTTACTGTATCTGCCAACTAATTGGATCGATGTAGCTTTACATAACTGTAGTGTAGATAAACATGTGTCGTGTCATACTGAATTGGTGTGATCATACACTTTTCAAGCGCAAAATACCCATTATTTATTAGGCTTCATTATTCTGGATGTTTACCTGTTAAATTCACAAAGCATTCATTTGTAGAACACACACAAAAAAAATCGTTGCCTTAATTTATTATCTTATTAAAATGCAGTCTTTGCCGTCACCTTAGCAACTGCTTGAAAAAAGGTGGGCGGTGAGGGGGCAGAGAGACAAGTCTGTGTGTGCCTGAGAAGAGAGAGAGAGAGGGAGAGAGAGAGAGAGAGGGAGAGAGAGAGAGAGAGAGAGAGAGAGAGAGAGAGAGAGAGAGAGAGAGAGAGAGAGAGAGAGAGAGAGAGAGAGAGAGAGCCTGACAAATGAAACTTGTAGTGCTCCCTTGCCATTTGATGGAAAGTGAGATCTCAAGTCCTTGCCAGAAACAACCTTCATTTGAAAGAAGATGCTGATCTTTATATTAGAAGATTGAGTCAGTTTCCTGATTTAATCAACTCTGCAGTTAATAAGTGTGAACCTTCATGTCATCAACTACAGTAGAACCAAATTTGCATATAAACGTGAAGTTCGTCAGAACTACAAAGATAAAAAATATGGATCTTGAACAGAAATGTAAGGGTGGTGCTTTTTTTTTTTTTTATGGGAAAATTGGTTGCAGTTTATTTTACAGTAGGGCACTTATGTGTACTTACAGTGTACTTAAAGGGATAGTTCACTTTGAAATTAAATTTTGGTATGTTTTAGCTTACCTCAAGGGCATCCAAGATGTAGGTGTCTTTTTTTCCGCAGTAGTTTCAATTGTGATATTTTTAGGTCAAACCGTTCTTGTCTGTCAGTCATATAATGCAGGTCTATGGTCACTATCTCACAGAGCATGCACAGAGTCCAAATTAAAACAATTCCCCATCGTAAGTACACATTGATGGCCTAAGACACGAAACGAGCGGTTTGTGTGAGAAAACGAACAGTATTTAAATCGTTTTTACCTCTTGAACACAGCCACGTCCAAGTGATCTGAGGGCGCGCGCGTATCCTGCTGTGTGACGTGTACGCAGACTGGTGCATAGATATATACACTAGATGTCGCCTTGAAGACATTCGTTCCAATGAACTGCCGTAGACAAGGCGACGTCTAGTGTATATATCTATGCACCAGTCTGCGTAGACGTCACACAACAGGATGCGCGCGCGCCCTCAGATCACTTGGACGTGGCTGTGTATAAGAGGTAAAAACAATATAAATACTGTTCGTTTTCTCACACAAACCGCTCGTTTCGTGTCTTAGGCCATCAATGTGTACTTACGATGGGGAATTGTTTAATTTGGACGATGGGGAATTGTTTTAATTTGGACTCTGTGCATGCTCTGTGAGATAGTGACCATAGACCTGCATTATATGACTGACAGACAAGAACGGTTTGACCTAAAAATATCACAATTGAAACTACTGAAAAAAGACACCTACATCTTGGATGCCCTTGAGGTAAGCTAAAACATACCAAAATTTAATTTCAAAGTGAACTATCCCTTTAAGTACTGGGTAATATAGGGGTTCAGGGGTAGGTTCAGGGTTAGTACCTAGTTATTACCACATTATTGTAAATACGGTCACACTTTAGATTAGGGTCCAATTCTCACTATTAACTAACTATTAACTATGAATTTTGCCTCAATAAACTCCTAATTACTGTTATTAATAGTTAGTAAGGTAGTTGTTAAGTTTAGGTAGGTAGGATTAAGGGATGTACAGTATGGTCATACAGAATAAGGAATTATTATTGTGCTTTATAAGTACTAACAGCCGATACTCTATATGCATGCTAATAAGCAACTAGTTCATAGTGAGAATTGGACCCTAAACTAAAGTGTTACCGTAATAACTATAACAAGTACATAGTATGTATATGCAGAACTGGAGTGTAAAATAAAGTGCTGCTGATTTTTTATCCCAGCATTATACTGATTTTATGATTGACTGTAAGTGTACACACTGTGATAGTGGTTTTGTTATTCTATCAAAATATTACTGTTTATTGTAGTGGTCCAACATGGCAACATTGGCTTAAGCAGGGGTGTGAGTTGAAACCAAGGGCTCAGGGTTTGGCCGATGCTGTAACTCAGGCACTTTTATTTGATTTGATTTTCTCATTTTGTTATAATTTTATTATGAAAAATATTATAACATGTTGACATGATGTAATATGTTGAATAATGTTATTACATGTTGAATAGTTGACTCTATTCATCTTGGTGAGATGAATAGAGTGAAGCAAATCATTTCAATATTTATTGTGTAGAAATTAAATCTGTATTTTTTTTTTCCAAAATTACGACCCAATATGAATTACGTATAGTTGTGGCATCATTTCCACCGTGACCAACATTTTTTGTCAATTTTTTTTATTTTTTTTTACTTTGTATACTTGTTATCAAGTCAACAGTGATAACAATCAACAATCAAGTGGTCAAATTATTTTAAAAAAGAAAGAAAAAAATATATTATTTAATTGTGTGTATTTAAGATACATGTTAGGTATGAAATTACCCTTACCAAGACAAATGATTTGCCATTTCATTCAAAAATCTAATATAATACAGTACATCACTTATGTGGTGGAAATGTTCATGACAAAATGTTTTAAATGTTACAAAATTCCCCTGGTAAGTACGTTCAATATTAGACATTGTTGGTAAGAAAAGTAATTAAACCACTGAGTGTATGAAAAGTGTTTAATGAGAGTTTTTTAAAAACATTTTTAAAGGGCCTAAAATGCTATCTTTAAGAAACGCCCATCTGCATCATCTTTATTCATTCATACAAACTGGGCGTGAATTACAGCTTCATCTTTATTGTCGGCTTTATTATTATGTTGCCTCTAAAAATTGAGCTTGTGCTGCTTTTAGTTCTGTTTTGTCCTGAAACTTGAATTTATTTCTTAATTTAGTTGGACAGTGCAAGGAGCCAGATGGTGGGCTTTGCATAACTATTCCCATAGATATGAAAAAAAGCAGGCATGTTTTCTGTCATTTGTTTTGTAATAAATATATAAATGACAAAAATTATATTATATATTATATTAGAGGAGATGTGTAACATTTTTGAAGAGTTAAAAAATCCGTGGACCATCTATGGCCCATTCATGGCATTTAAAGTCCAGGTGATTATAGCAAAAAAATATATTTCTGAGTCTTAGTGTTAAAGGTGCTGTATGTAATATTGACAGCTATTCAAAATATTGGAGAGGGTTGTTTCCCCCGCGCCCTCCTCCTCAGACGCGACGCTCACGCGGGTTGCCATGATTGAGGACACTCAACAGGAGCGAGCGCAGTTGACAATGGAAGGCAGGAAGACTAATGCCTGCTACAGATTTGCAATTTCTGCAATCCTATAAGATCATTACAAATCACACTGTATGGATCTAATAAACTTGGGTACGAGATGTATGTAGACTGTACAATGATGACACCTTTTGAATCGTAGGCTACGACACAAGTTAGTAAAGAACGTCATCAGCATGTGCTAGTGCTAAACAAATAGAGCAAGATGAATCGCACTTTTGTAACTGTGGTTTTTATGTGCGCTGAAAAAAAGAGGAGGAAGTGAAAGAGGAGAAAATGGACACGATCATGGCTAAGGAAAAGAGGCCATCTTGGCATGTCAATTTAGCAAATGGAGCTTGAGGTAAGTAGTTTTAAGTTTTAGCACCATGTCACATTGATCAACACGCCATTTCATGTTGCATTTTTATTGGCTAGTCAGTAGACGTTAAAACACTAAATCATACTAAATTTCTGACACTGTCAGAAAATTATCGCAGACTATCTTAGGTCGCAAGTCTGTGACAATGGCCGTCTTTGAACCTCTGTTACTGTACGGAGTGGGATCAGCGTTTAGGAGCTACGACAACAGAAATTGCCACGATTGGTCATCTTTCGTCTGGGACGGCTCAAAATCGTACAATGTGTACCGGGCATTACACACTTGTAAGTTGATGTGTTGATTTATCCGCATTTTAATATGCCTATGAACATAGAGCTTCTTAGGATGCCAAGGCTTTTTAGAATCTGCGATCTCTGACCCAGTTTGTTTGCTGGCATCCTTGGCTGTAATACGCTGTGTTTTCCACCAACTGGCAACCCGGGGTGTCAAAATACTATTGTCTAAATTGGCAGCGGGCGGGATCACACAGACCAAAACAAAAATAGACATTCTGAAACGGAACATACATTTCAAAGCTGAATAGCATTGTTTTTCAGAGAAATGATTATGTGAACTTAATTATACATATGTAAACATGTTTCCTTAAATATCTGCAAACATATTATGGTATTTTTATGCTTCAGTAAAGTCAAAAACTGACATAAAGCACCTTTAAAGAGGCAAAGATCTTCCGGGGTTGTCTGCATCAGCCGATAAACTGTCTTGAGAAGAATGGGAATGCTAGGTATATTTTTTACACGTCTCGTTTGGTGCTACAAGTGGTGTAGAAATTACATAATTCACAGTTAAATATTTACATGACAAATCTAATAATTCCCTGCACAAAACTGTTACAAACTTTCTTTTGTGTAATTACAAATACAACAGCGGTGTTAGATATCCATGTGAAATTCTTTATTTATCTAAGAGATTTTTGGTCTGTAAAACGAAGATATTGACTATGTATGCAACACAAAAAAATAAATAGCGTAAAATTAGCATAATGTACAAACATAGCATAATAGCTGTATACTTTTTTTATATTGGCATGTACATTATTAAACTAACTTGAATGTCTTATACTACACTGGATCGCGCACTTCCTGCCTGGTGTTGAATTAATAGGACTGCTGGAACGGTCCTTGGTCACTGCTGCACACTAAATCTGAATGAGAATGTGAATTCCTCTGACATAATCTCACTCTTGCATTATTCATGGGGCGGCAGAGAGACAGACCGAGCAAGAGAGAAAGCTGTAACACGCAGTGGATGTGAGAACCGGAGAGCCTCCCCATCCCCATCAACAGATGAGCCCACCTGTTTCCCTCCTAAACCTCTCTCTCCCTCTCACACTCTTTTTCTCACCTTCTCCCTCTCTCTGTTCTGCTGTCTGTCCTCACATCCTTTGGATCTTCGTGAAGCCTATGAGTGAGTTTCTCTCGGGGAGGGGGCGGCGTGCATGATGTTGTGTATCTGCATTCTGGCTGCAACTGTGCCTTCCATTCGCACTTAATCTGTCAAGATTTTTCCCCTCCTCACACATGAGATCGGTGCAGAAGTATACTGGCACTGGGAGAGAGAGCGAGAGAAAAGAGAGAGACAGAAGGAGAGAGAGTGCGAGCGAGAGAGAGAGAGAGAGAGAGAGAGAGAGAGGCTGTGTGTGTCTCAGACTGCGCAGTAATGCCTTGGCAGCTTCGGGAACCAGGCACACGTTCGTTTCAGTAATATCCTCTTATTCCTTCTTCCAGGCTTCGGAAGAGGAGATGCAGACCATAAGGTAAGCGGCTTCACCTTTCTGTCATTTTCTATTCTTCTACCCCTCTTTTTCTCTTCCTTTTATTGACGACACTCTTTAAATGCCTGTTAAATCAGTTTAAAGCAGGACTGCAGCAGGAATTCACCCTCGTGATGATGTAGGAAGCAGGAATAGCCCGCGTTCTCCACCACAAAATAGGGGTTTAGTTAGTTGAAAAATCACCAGCTTCTTATGAAAGCTCAGTTGTTTTGGTTGGTTATGTATCATAGACCACATCCATTTGACTATTTACATTTGCATTTCAGAACGTGGATGTTTCGTTTCCTTCTTTCCCAAGCATATAAATTGATCGGAGAAGACCTGTAGAGAGATAGCAAGGCGCATACTGGCCATTCCCAAACTGAACTGCGCCTTTCCATTGGCTGGAGAATATTCAAGCTGTGCATGTGCCGTCATCAGATCACTGTTCCCTAAGGCGACATGAGAGATGGGGCTCGGGAAATTATTTATGAGCATGCTAGGTGTTCACTGCTGCTGCTTTATATTATAGTATGGAAGTCATGTGGGGGGGGGGAAAGGGATGACTCAAGCTCTGCTGGATTTATTGGGGGTTTCCCCTCCGCATGAATTATTAATAAATCACAGGGAGAAACAGAAATGTTTTGAGTCATGCTGATGGATTTTAGCTTACTTGTCTTCGTATTGCTACGATAAATGAGAAACTGCAAAGTAAAGGTGCTTGCAAGGACTCGGCATCTATGATGAAGAGCACTTGTCACAGTGGATTCACTGCGATTGGCAGAGAAGATGCTAGTTTGCAGAACAGTAGTCCAACATTCATTGTCTAAACATTTATTTACAGATTAAATTTACTGCAATGAATACATTAAAATGCAATCAAACAATGAAGAGATAGAAGAAGGACATTGGTCGACTCAATCATGTATGTGCAATCACAGTAGGGGATGCAGTTCTCATGTACTCTGTATAAAGTCTAGAACAATGCCGGGCAACTCTGGGCAAACACTCGAGTTCCAGTTTCCAACCATGATCAAACTCACCTGGCTGTAGCTTTCTAGTAATCCTTGAAAACTTGATTAGCTTGTTCAAGTGTATGGATTGGGGATTAGTTTTGGAACTAAACTCTGCAGGACAGTGGATCTTCAGGGCCAGAGTTGAGAACTCCTCCCTGGTATTGGTTCCCATCCCTGGTGCTGGATGCACATTCTCTCTTATCTGACACACCCATCTGAGGTCTTTACTAACAAACTGATGAGTTGAATGAGGTGTGTTTGATTAGGGAGACATCTAAGGGCACGTTTACACGACAATGATGTACTAAAAATGGAAGAAAAAAAGTCCTATGCATTTTCGGTGTACAGACGACAACATTGTCAAAACTATCCCCGTTCACAGGGATCTGCAAAAAACGACTAAAAACACTATATTATTCTGCCAGGCCAGTAGCTGGCGATGTTACTTTGTAAAGAAACGCTACGCACCTATAGACTGAAAACATAATACGCATGCACGTCAAAAACATTTTTTTCTTTTTTTTTGTCGTTTTAAGGCCCCCAAAACGCTGTTGTTGTGTAAATGAACGGCCAAAATGCACAAAACCTTTTTACGTTTTTGGTTGAAAACAGTGTTGTGTAAACGGCCCCAAAATGTGCAGTGCTTGGGGAACTCCAGGACCACTGGTCTAATATACGCAATGTTTTAAATTAACAGTGCACCAAATTATAATCTGTCAATTTTGATCCTGCCTGAGCTGGATTGAATAATGAACAATTTATTTGAATTGATTAGATGGGAAGCAGTTGTTGGATAACTTCCATTAAAATCTGCATAGATGAAGTTGCTGCATTGTGTGGAATAACCATATGCAAAGTATGCTGAGGTCTGGATCTTTAGGTCAGCGATGATTCTGCAAAGGTGATACATGAGGGGTGGTGGACAGAATATGCAAACATAAGGTGAAACACCAATTATCATCCCAATTTATTGCAAATGGCCAATGTGGCCTTGACCCCTCAGTGCAGCAAATCTGATGTAACACACTGAAATTGCTACTTCTTGGTCTTTTTCTCCTCTTCTACACAGTAAAAAAAGGACTTGCACCATTCATGTTTATTTCAGATATTACATTTGAAAGGACAGGAAGTAACATTAATTTGTACAAGTCACAATATAAATAACCATCATAATGTATTTGCGTGTGTGTATATATATACAGTATATATATATATATATATATATATATATATATATATATGTGTGTGTGTGTGTGTGTGTGTGTGTGTGTGTGTGTGTGTGTGTGTGTGTGTGTGTGTGTGTGTGTGTGCGCGCGCGTGCGTTACACATACATACATACACATGAAATCTATCCAGTCTGGACACAAAATAAAAGATAAAATATGATTCAGACATATTGTTGTGAGATATATCTGTAAAATGGATGCATGCATGGTTAGCCTTTTCAAAATATGGTAATATTGTTGTTTTGCAATACAGTTTGATATGAAATGTATAGAAATATATCACAAGGATGTGTATGAGACTATTGGAGTTAATTTCAATAACTTAAGTTTACAAAGACTAATCTAGCAGAAATGTGCATAATGTAATCAGGGGTTTAAAACACATTACGACAAGGGTTTTTGAAAAATATAATTATTTAGCAAAATTTTTAAATAATGCTACACCCCAGAATGTCATCAATAGAGTATTAAAAATGACTTCAATATAATAAGCATAGTTGGTCTACAAAGACTGTCCAAAACAGTTGCATATGATCATTCTGTTGGTTTCAGTTGATGTTGTTTTGTGTATTTACTCCATCAGTTGAATGGTATCTGCAATGACGTGGCTGAAAACAATCCATGTTTTGCAGCCTTGGGCTCTGATGTTCTCTGTCTGTTCTGAAGAATCGTTTATTAGTACATGTTTTAAATCAATCAGCGCTGCTATTTTTAACACATGTGAGCTTGTCTGTTTGCTCTTGTATGTGTTCAAATGCCCACATGTTCAGAATTTGTTCCGTACCGTTCAGCCTGCCAACATTAAGCCTTGTAGGCTTAATATTTTATTTCAGATCCCTGCCTCTCAGAGGTATTGGTGGTGTGTGCATGTGTATTTTCATAAAAACACGAGGAATGTATACATCAATGAAATTGTTGAATCTCACAAAACTATCAAGAACATGCACAACTTATATTTCACACCAAAAGTATATAATAATAATGAGAAAAAGACATTTTGCTTAAAGAAAAATACTCATATTTTTAGGACCATTAGGTTTTTTTTATTGTTATTGCAATTGTTTGTTTTGTTTGTTTCCACCCCCCCCCCCTCCCCCCAAAAAAGTGTTCATTAAAGTAATTTCATATAGTATAAATTTATTTATTTTGTTTTTATTTTGGTGTGAAATATGATCAAGAGATGTTCCTTATGAGTCGCTGATATAACCTGTCCAGTGTTGGGTGTAGCAAATTACTAAGTTATCAAATTACTGAAATGTAATTACTTTTCCTTGAAAAAGTAAAGTAAGGGATTACTCTTAATCTGTAATTTATTTACAGTTATTTCTGATGTAATTGCATTAAATATTGTATAGAACAATTCTACATAAAACAATTAAAAAAAATCACATTTTAATGTTAATTTTATTTATTTTTTTATTTTTATTTTTCATGTAACCTTCTCCCTTTACACACTTTGGTCATTTGAAGAATAATTTGGGCAATTGTATATTGTTTATTTGGAAGAATCAAAAGTGCAGTTTTGTGTCTTGTATTGTTCAACTGGTCGATGTTGATCTGGGATTTAGAAAGTAATCCAATACTTTTTAGAGAGTAATTACACATGTAATTAGTAGCTAGTAGAGCTGCACAATTCTGGATAAATTGAGAATTTTAAATAGATGTCACGATTTTGAACAGACAACAAAACAAAATAACATGTAATTTACTAGAGGTTCTGACAAAATGATAATTGCTGCAGATCGATTACAATTGTAATCGATACAATTTTTATTTGAAGCGTCGCATTACTTTCAAAAGGTGATTTATTCTATTTTGATTTCTTCCGTACACATCAGTGTTTATTTCCGAACTATACACTTTTATCCCAGCACATCTGTGATAATATGAATATATTCATAACAAAGAAATAACAATACTGTGTTGTTGAAAAGACTATTTGTGGAGCAGTTTCATACCTATACATGACAACTGCTCTCTCTGGATCAGCGGCAGCACCGATGCAGATCTGAATGTGAATAGATAGGCGAATCGTTGTCATTTAGGAATGAGATCGCATGGAAGTTTGAATTGAGATCTTAATCTTTTAATGATTAATCGTGCAGCTCAAGTAGCAAGTAATTAATAACTTTTTTAGAGTCACTTACCCAACTGTGGGAAACCTGTCCACCATACTTTGCATTTTTGAAAAGTTTTGCGCACAGACGACAATGTAGTCAAAATAATCTCCGTTCAGTTGGATCCGCGAAAACAATAGAAAATGCTGTATTCTGCTGCCAGGCCAGTAGTTGGTGATGTCACTTTGTAAAGAAACACTATACGCCTACAGACTGAACACGTAATACGCATGCGCATGACCTCACTGGTTTCACAATTCGTTTTTGTAGTTTACATGGAGACAA
Source organism: Leuciscus leuciscus (assembly GCF_965113295.1). Lineage (NCBI taxonomy): Eukaryota > Metazoa > Chordata > Actinopteri > Cypriniformes > Leuciscidae > Leuciscus > Leuciscus leuciscus. The sequence goes on from NC_138743.1 coordinate 19,676,601, forward strand.
TAACATTATCGTTTTAAAAAACTTGCACTTTGAAACACCTTTTCAAAAGTTTGCGTTTTCAGGCCCCCAAAACGCAGTTGTCATGTAAATGAATGGCCAAAACACAAAAAACGTTTTCAGTTTTTGTTGAAACTGGGGTTGCGTAAATGGCTCCCTCGTTTTGAAAGTACCAAATCGTAGGCATTAAGCATTGATGAAACGCTTAACCCGACCAAAAAGTTCCTCTGGGATGACACATTCCATTCTCATTCGGTGTCAGGACATGATGGCATCCCAGCAAACTTTCCTATCCTAATTTTCCACAAAAATGTATCTTGTCTCAGAGCAAAAATGACTCCCAGTTGATTTGCTGGGCACCATGACACATTTTAACATGGCCCTCGGCACAATGTGTTGTGGCTGCTTCCTGGAATCCCATTCCACCCATCAGATTTCCGTTGCTCATCCTCAATTCTGCCCGGATAGACTGTCCTGATTCATCTCCTTTTCGTTTATCTGCCATCTGCAGGCCGCATAATCCACTTAAACCATAATTATTCCCCACTGTTTGCAAGTGGGTGGCTGGTGGAAGGAGGGATGATGTGAGATTGAAAGTGAGAGTGAGAGATAGAGGCGAGAAAGACAGAGAGAGTAACAACAAATCAAGTCAGTGCAGATAAATGACTGGATTGTTCCAGTGTGCCTTGTGTGAGTTTTCGGCTTTTCTTTTTAAAATCAGAATGAAATGGCATTCACAAATCGTTGTACTTCCATAATATGAATATTCAGTGAGAAAAAAAAATGTAGGGCAAAGCTTGATTGTAGCTATTGGGAATTGAGTGCATTGTAAAAAGTGGGCGTTTCATGCCAGAAAGGAGCCAGACCTGAATGCGAGTTTACAGTTGATTGTGGAGGAGTACTTCCGTCTTGATTTTTGAGGAGGATTTTTGGCCGGGAATGTGGAGAATGAAGCTCTAAGTTGTGTTTGCTAAAACAGTATACTGAAATAATGCGTAAATACCTATTTATCTAGGCTGCTTCGGCTCTTGCTTAATGTTAATTGGTGATGTCTGGCCAAAGAAAATTGTTTCAAAGTTTCATTTTGCACTTTTTCCTTCTTCGGAATGACATGAATAATGAAATCAAGAATGTGAGAAATTAAACAGGTCCCGACTGCGACTAAAATGGTCACAGATGCACAGTGCTGGGTAGTAACTGAATACATGTAATCTGGATTACGTAATCAGATTCCAAAAAATCAATACTTGCAATTAGATTGTATTGCATTTTAAAATACTAATAATCAGATGACAGTTACTTTTTTATTGAGTCAAGTCACTTTTATTCATATAGCGCCTTTACAATACAGATTGTTTCAAAGCAGCGTTACAGCGATAACAGGTATATTATTCAATTATCGATTACATGATTAATTAATATTCACAAAACGGCAGTAGATTGATAATTTGTTTACCATTTTCTGTATCTTCATATTTTTTTTATCAATTTGCTACAATATTTTACTAGTAAAATCAATGTTATAAACAACTTGGGTCAAAATCTAAAAGTAATTAAAAAAGTAGTCGTCACTAACTAATTTTACTGCAATAGTAAGATATTTTTGTTTTAAGAAATTAATACATTTATTTAGCAAGGACAAAATGCAAGTGACAGTAAATACACAGGCTACTGTTACAAACAATTTCTATTTCAAATGCTGTTCTTTAAACTTCTATTCATCAAAGAATCCTGTAAAACACGTATCACAGTTTCCACAAAAAATATTATGTACTCCAACATTTACAATAATAAGAAATGTAAAAAAAAAAAAAAAAAGGATAGTTCACCCCAAAATGGAAATTCTGTCATAATTTACTCTTGTTGTTCTAAACCTGCATTACGCTCTTTCTTCTGTTGAACATACGGGAAGATATTTTGAAGAATGTTGGTCTCCAAACTGTTTCTGGTCCCCATTGACATCCATAGTATTAAAAAAAAAATACTATGGGAATGTGTTGTTACTGATTAAAGATACATATTCAAAAAATACAACTTTTTTTTTTTTTTTTACTTATTATTGGAGTAAATGTTGTACAAATGTCACATGAGATACAATTGTAAACTTGGCCAATTTGGTTGCCATGTTGACTTTGAAGTCAGTTTGACTGCTGTTTAGTTGATCCACGAGTGTTTGGTGCATCCTGGGGTCTATGTCTATGCAACAATGAGTGCGTTTGTGATGAGGGGTTTCCTGGGAGATAATCTCCCTGTTAAGAAGTGCAGAATACAAAGTGGAGGTGAGATGAGAGGCCGTTTCACACCTCTCGTTTTCTGTCGCTCTCATTTCTTTCTTCCATCTCACTCCTGCCCCTCTAATCTTCCAGCTCCACTTGTCTTTCATTCCCTCCCCTCGCGCCTCTAAAATGTCAGCTGCTCTTTCCGAAAGATCAAATGCAGCCAATGCAGTGGATGTAGCCCCTCGTGATATAAGACGCATTGACTTCCATGGCCTGCTGTGGGAGTATACTTGCCCCTCGTGATGTGGTAAATGTTCGTGGGCGAGGATTTAGGGAGATGTGTTATATTGACGCCCTGCAGTGATTCAGATGGGAGAGAGAGAAGAAAAAAAAAAGCGAGTGTGCGATGAGTCAGAGGTGGGGGAAACCAAAGAGAAATACATAATCAGTTTTGCAAAAAATCTCTCCATCCTCACCTGATGGACTAGATGGAAATAAGGACAGGAAAACAGGAAAATGAATGTCTTTTATTGAGATTATTTGTTCAAAAATAAAATCAGACAAGTAAAAAAATAAATGCATAAGGTACTTTCCATAAATAGGGTTAAATGAATAATGCTTCCATGCATTTTATGCTGGAAAATATCAAATCAAAGATGGATAAACGAGGTGTAGTTGGTGCTGTATTTTTGGGTATTTTTTTGCTTTCTATGTTATCTAATTAAAATTTTTCAATTGAGGCAATAATGTGGTTTAAATCATATTTATAAAATTGTAAGGGTTATAAACACAACATTTAGATTCTAATATTGTAGTCCCACAAGGATCTATCTTAGGCCCACTGTTTAGTATGTATGTAAATGATTTACCAAATGTCTGCCTGTCAAATGTATGCTAATGATGTTGTTTTGTACGTAAATGCAAAAAGTCAGCAACAGGCTGCTCAGAAATTGGCTTTTACGATGGATCAGGTTTCACAATGGCTTACTAAATGTTGTTTATGAGAATGTGTTGCCAAGAATACCATTTGTATGTTTTTTTTCTTTTTCTTTTTTCTAAAAGTGCAAATTTTGATTCAAAAGCAGAAGTGTTTGTCCAGGGATAGAAACTTGAGGTCATACATGAAATTAAATATTTAGAAATAATAACAGATTCTCAGAAGGAAAAAAAGTGAAGTGTGAAGAAAGTTAACACAGTGAAATTTAATTTAGCCAATTTTAGATTTTTTTTAGAAATAGTTTGGAAGGAAGCAGCAGCTTTATGTATGAACTCCATGATTCTTACACACGGTATAACAACCTGGACACAAATTTGCAAGTCTTAAACCGGTTGAAAGTATTTATAAACAAGGTCATCATTGTATTGTTTTAACTAAGTTTTATTTTTTGAGTTGGGAACATTTGAGATTAATATTCATAACATCAACCTGCCAAGGGATCACGGATGAAAATTAGCCAATTTGGCAAAATCTGGCACATATTGTATAATGTATATTGTCCTTGATTAAATAAAAAAATTTATAAAAAAATTGATATCCCATTTGTGTGTAGATTAATCCAAAACAGAGCGTGACGCAGAATGATCGTGATTTCACGGAGCAAACCCTACATATTCACATATATGTTGACGCAGAACTAATATATATATATATATATATACATATATAATATATAACACAGAACTAATGGCTGCAATCAGACATGTTGACCCCATGATGTCGCCACGACACTGAGTGCATATCATGTTTTTGTGTTAATTATGGCAAAAACAGAATAAAAACAACTTAAAATCGCTTTGAAATCAGCTGTTGAACAGCAAAAAACGAAGGTATTATTACATAATGTCTAATGTTAAAGTTTGTTTCTACATTTATGCTCATCGGAAGCAGGACTTGTGACAACTTGGAAGTGACGTCAAATGAACAATTTCTCACTGAGGTTGGGGTTGATCAATGTATCTCGAGTTCACATGTCGAATGTCCGACTTTGAGTGGCGTTCCAGACGTTATTTCCAAGAATGAGGTGGAAAAAACCTTGGAAAGTCCAAGCTGTCTGGAACGCAGAATAAGAAAAAAGCTCAAATTAATCATTAACAAGACAAGGAACAGGTGTGGAATTAATCAGAAACCATGGTAACAAACGAATTAATGAGAACTGAGAACATTTTTCAACTAAAAAACGGAAAACGTTTTATGGGTTTTGGCCGGTCATTTACATGACAATGGCATTTTGGGGGTCTGAAATCGGGTTTCAAAGTACACGTTTTTGAAAACGATAACGTAAACTAAACGGTGACGTCATGCTCATGCGTATTACGTGTTCAGTCTGTAGACACGTAGTGTTTCTTTACAAAGTGACATCGCCAACTGATGGCCTGGCAGAACAATACAGCGTTTTAGTTGATTTCGCAGATCTGTGTGAACGTTGTCGTCTGTACGTGAAAAACAAAAGAAAAAAGGAAAAACGTTTCCTTTTTTAGTACATCATTGTCGTGTAAACGTAGACCTACCCCTAGACAGAACATGACTATTAAACTAAACAGGACATGATCGTGACACAAAAAACATGTTTTTTAATTAAAATTTTAACCATATGTTAGATTATGTTATTAACTAACATTTGAACATCTAAATAAATCTGTTAACTGCTAGAAGGGTTATTATTAAAATCATAATAAACGTTGCTATATGGCAATACTGTACCGCAATAGAAAATGGTCAAAAAAGTAGTTTTTCTATAGAATTATGATTTCTTTTCTATTTAACTGCATGCACATTTCTTTTAGAAATTTATAGATTTATATTGGAACTCATGTAAACCAAAAAATAAGTATTTAATCTCTATCATTCCCAATCAATTTGGCTAACTCATCCTCACTCTCATCACATGGAAGAGCTAACTCTGCACTCTTCCTATTGCCCTTTCCGTAAAATGTTGCTATATTCAAAATCCAATGGGGAAATACATTACTACAATTCATACAGCGTTGCCATACAGCAACATACGTACCTATTTTTCCAAAGTGGTACAGCGTTGCCACATGGAAACATTGATATTTTCTCAATTTACAGTAAAACTATGTTAGACAAAGTTGATTTGTGAATAAAAATATCTAATTTACTTATCAAAGATGCTGCAAAAAAATCCCCCTTGAGAAGAGATGTTTAGAAATTAGGTTAATAGAGCAATTTCTGGAGCACTTCACAAGGTGTCTGGGTGTGGGTGACAGTGGGAAAGGGAGTTTTGGAGGGACGTGACTTAAAAACAGCACATCATTGGCTACCTTAAGGCCTGCCCTTTTAATTCCCATTGTGCAATATATTGTATTTTGTTCTGAATAATAAGAAAACGAGTAGAAATTAATTGTTGCCATATGGCAACATCGTACCAATAAAGGGTTAAGCTAGTTGCCAAGGAAACATTTCTCATTTTCATTTAATTTAAGTTGAAGTAATTAAATAAATAAATAAACTAAATCTAAACTATACAGACAATTTACTAATCCAAAAAAAACTTACTAATGCAGATAATCTAAAAATAAAATCCAATTCAAAATATTAACAATAACTCTGATAGTATGTCAATGATACTGAAATAGCATTGACTATTAGATACTGCCTGTGAAATTAAACCACTTCAAATGTCTGCAAAAGTCTCGTTGTATTGTTACATAACTAAATTAACATTAACCAAGGTGATCAAATGCATGAAATAAATATTAATTAATTATCCTTAAATTAGATTGTAGTAAATACTTTTCAAATGTTTACATGTAATGTAGTAAAGCGCTCACAATCACAAAATCCTAATCCCCATTGTGCACCCCCAAATCATTTTGCCCCACCACTTTTGGGGTATGATGCAACATTTGGTATCGACCAATTAAAATCATACCACAATGCAGGAAATTTCACATATTATGTTATGTAAGTTCTTTTAGTTAAAACTGAATTTAATTATTTACTCATTGTTAAAACATGTAATATTTTGCTGTGTCTCACATTTTGCATGTCTGCCTATTCCAGAAAAATGTATTCTTCCTTTAAAATGTGACAACAAATAATTAACATCATTTGGACCCTTTCTATATGGCGGAATAATCTCATAAACTTTTCTCAAATTTTGCAGATATAGTAGCCTAACTGCATTCACACAAGCTCAAACATTCAGCCATGTTACTAAAGTTATTGTAAGAAAAACTATCAAACAATTCTTTTCTCCAATATACAGTATAAGTTTTGGTCCCCAAAGTAACTAGCATCTAATGAGTTAAATTTAGGCAAACCCTGTTAACTATGACTATGTTTCCTTCCACATATTTTTACGTGCATTTTGGAATATTACATAAAAAAAGAAGAAAAAAAAGCGCTTGATGGAAATGCCAAAATGAGCAAAATTTCTAAAAATGCGGATCAATTGAGGCGGATCATTTCTTGTCAGTTAAGAAAACACGCTCATAAATTTCCAACTAATTCCATTTTTACTACAGATATTTTGAGCTAAATTCCCAGGAAGTGACGATTTTGTTCTCTTGAACACATGGGATGGAAACGGTGCTTTATTCGCAAATGTTTTATTTTCCAATTTTGCACATAAGTTAAAGGGATACTCCACCGTTTTTTCATATTAAACTATGTTATTCCCTTAACTAAGATGAGTTGATACATACCTCTCTCGTCTCAGTGCGTGCACTAAATCCCTGTCTTGCGGCGAAACTTTGTTAGCACTTAGCTTAGCCCAGTTCATTCAATATGGGCCAAGCAGAGAAGCTACCAAACACCTCCACTTTTTCCCTATTTAAATACAGTTACTCGCGTAGTGTAACTCGACCTAGGACGGTGACACAAAACAAAACGGAATACCATAGCAAGTGCTTGTAAGCACTTCGACTTGGCGCAGTAATATCTTCACTAGAGGGAGCGGGGGCCGGTTAGAGGATTTTTCACGAGTTAAGATATTACTGCGCCAAGTCGAAGTGCTTACAAGCACTTGCTATGGTATTCCGCCATACAATATAGTTATCCATTTTAAACGCTTAGAAAAGCGCAACGTTTTGTTTTGTGTCACAGTCCTAGGTCGAGTTACACTACGCGAGTAACTGTATTTAAATAGGGAAAACGTGGAGGTGTTTGGTAGCTTCTCTGCTTGGCCCATATTGAATGAACTGGGCTAAGCTAAGTGCTAACAAAGTTTCGCCGCAAGACAGAGCGATTTAGTGCACGCACTGAGACGAGAGAGGTATGTATCAACTCATCTTAGTTAAGGGAATAAAATAGTTTAATATGAAAAATCGGTGGAGTATCCCTTTAAATCCACAACTTTGGATGGAAACATAGCTATTGTATACCTGTTTTGTTTTTCATTATATATGTGTGTGTGTGTTTATCATATATTCATTTAATGTTTATTGCAATGTTTATAACAAAAACACCTTAATCAGAGTATTAAACTATTCAGGCATGTTTTGTTAATTTTGGGAATGGTAACCCAATTTTGGTAACAGGGTTGCAAAAACTTCTAATAAGACCTCCTATAAGTCCTTTTCTGAAATTTAAGCACCTCCTTTCAAATTTTTGAAGAGTTTCAGGCCTTGTTTCGAACCCTATTAGTGGAAAGTGTGGTATAAATATTCCCCAAGCTGCAGGGCTCTATAGATGAACTAGGCGGATCTATGTTCATGCGGTTGTGCATGTGAATGTACTTTTGATGAAGTCGCAAGCTGTCTCATCGCGTTCCTACATTAATTCCTCTCGTTGCTCAGGAACGCACCTGTGACCCCCAGTCACACGAAACACCAGCGCAGTGGCATCGGCCCAAAGAGGTTAATTACGCCTGTCGCTGCATGCTCATTCTCGCCGTGACAGTTTCACGCATGAAGCTTCAAGATGAACGGCAAATTTGATGACACTTTCTTAATTGCTGTGGCTATTATTTTGTAATATGATTGCAAGCGCCACCCCGGCACTCTCTTTGCTCTGTTGGCAGGATCTCCAGCGGTCTGTCAGGACTGCATGGGAAAGCTAACCTCAGACTCGAGCAGGAATAAGCCGAATCCCTGATAGGGAGCGGAGAATTTATACACAGAACCCTCATGAGAGGTTGCCTACTGCGAAAAACCATGAAAAAGATATATATTGGGAAAACGGCCCTTAAAACCCCTCGAAATGGCTGTAAACATCAGAAAAAGAGGTAAGATGCTCTCTCAACCCCGTCGTCCGCCCACCACAGTCATCCCATCAGCCATGTGCATCCGTCGAGTGCCCAACTCATAGTGCTGTGACAGATTGGTTCCACCCTCACCATCATGAGTGCTGTTGCTACAAGTGTTGGCCAATGAATGTGCTATTGTACACACTACATACAGTGCGATAATCATGCTCTCCAATCCACTTGTGACTATGGAAGTGTTATTGGTTTGCTAAATAGGGCTGTTTAAAGGAATTAGTAAACCAATACACGAACCAACACTTGTCCATATATAGTGGGTAACAACAAATCATGCAGTGTCATATACAGACCACTGTAGATCTACTTACCTCCATCTTGTCTCCTTCATATGACAAATTCATATGAAGTAGAGTTCGGGCTAGTTGTCACATTCTATGTCAGTAACTGGTTTTGAGTAAAAAAAATACAATGGCGTATATTTAGAAAAGGGTAGATTAGGGCAAGTTGTCACATGTTTTGTTTTTTTAAATCCCCCGAAAAATATACACTGGAGAAAACATTTGACAACTAGCTTGGTCTGCCGTTAATCTGTATTTCAGTTATTTTGAGATCCTGTAATAATTTGGACAGTTTCAATATCTTTGCTAAATTGATTTTATATCTGTCTTTTGTACCTCCACATGTTAATCATAAACTGGCTGGCAGATTCACTGTATGATAATGAAAGCTGATTTTTGCTGGAATCAGATGAGATTGCGCAATTTGCATTCCCATTCTGATTGGTTTATTTTCAGTGGTTAATTCACACCTACTACAAAGACAATTTCAAATAGAAATACATATTTATACATTAAATGAGACATTGTAGGCTTATGTGAATATTGTTCACTTAAATTAGAATAGGGGTTTAAATGTTAAACATTAATTAAAATTGTATATCGTATATTGTATTTATGTTGTTTCTACAGTAGGCCTGGGATCGCAAATGTTAATGTTGCATGTGATTATTTGCAATTATTTGTAGAAATGTATTATTTAGAGTGAATTGTATGACTTTTTTGTTCATTTTTAATTCACCAGCTCACTTGCAAAAAAAAAGAAAGAAAAAAAGTGAACACTAGTGCATTGACTGACTGAGGTGACCCCGAACGTGATTTCGGCTGAACTAAACATAATTTCAGCCGAGCGATCTCCGACCGCCAACCCCCCACTCCCTGCTAAATGTGAATTCGGATTGTGGTAATAATATATATTATTACCACAGTGTTCTTTGACATTTCTTGGAGTATTATGTATAACATGATATTATATAATAATGTAATTATTCATCGTAATATTTTCATGGTACCAGCTTACTACATTTTGTAATGGGAATTTTCATTTTTAGTCTGGCTAAGGCTCCCTGTACGGTGTGTGTGTTCCGCTGTACATGTGGCCTGCTGAGAATAAGTGTGTGTGGTGTTGCATGTGTGCTCGCTTCCAAATACATGTGTGTATCGATTGTCAGTACATTTATCTCTCAGGCGTGTTACATTCACTGCTTCAGACACGTGATGTCTGACCGCCTGATCAAGCTTGGTTTGTGGCACGCCAGAGAAGTCATTATCGTTCACCACACATCTGTCCATCAATACAAACCCATTAAGAGCTGTCAGTGGTTTTCTTACGTATCGTAAAAAGCTGTGTTTGGCTCCATCCATCTCTCTCACCCCATCCGCTTGTGTGTTTGATCTATAAATAGATGAACATGGCATTGGTCATGTGACTAAGGATCAATGTGAGAAATGGGAAAAAAGAGTGTTGGGGATTAAAAAGGTCATCAAAACACTCCTGGCACAAGTGTGTTTGAGTTAAACTAAATGTGATTAGTGGGTTATATGACAGTTATTGATCACGTCAGTTACAATGAAGCGAAATACATTCATAAATCTGGCCCAAACTGAGGTTTTGCTTCATACAAAACAGCTGTTTTGTTTTTTACATTCCCATTATTGATCCTGAATCTCTGCCTGGTCCATGTATAAAGGAAGGATTCAGGGAGTATTTTTTGTCAGATTTTGTGAATGTAATCACATGCGCACCTCTATGTAGCTCTCTGCAGGAACAGAAGGAAGACCTGCGGAAGCGTCTCTCTTACACCACTCATAAGCTGGAGCTTTTAGAGCGTGAGTTTGACTCCACGAGGCAGTACCTGGAGACAGAGCTGCGCCGAGCCCAGGAGGAGCTCGACAAGTTCACCGACAAATTACGCCGGTAAGGAAAGTGTACACAATAGCATCTGGCTTTAAAACAGTGGGGCTGTTACCATCCACATATGGTAACTAACTGAACATGTTTTTCAAACAGGACAATGGACTTTAAACTTGGAAATTGTCTTCATCCCAACTAGCCTACTTTGTACTTCGTTGGTGATGGAAAAAGAACATACTTTTTAGTGTGTACTGTGTAGCAAAAGAACATTGCAGTATGTTAGCATCTATTTAAATTCATTACTATACAAATGACTCAACTTTAAGGTTAATACTGTGGCGAGAACAGATTTCGTCTTTTATTATAAGTTTCTCTCACAGTATGGATTTATATTAGTCAGAACACAAAGCATACACGGTGTCTGAATATGCTATACTAAATAAAAAATGTATGTGAAATTAATAGTATATTAATTCTGACACTGTAGGTTACATGATAAAGCCAACATCGCAGATGTAGTATGTCCGGATTTAATTCATATTACACACATTCATACAACATCATTTTTAATGGTCATGAAGTTTATTCCTATTCTAATATATGATTTTGGATGCACCTATATATTTAAAAATCATTGTTTGTTTGTTTATTAGAAGAAGTCACCAAAAAATGAACTGAAACTGCTGAAATGAATTTTGTGGTCATATTCTGTAGACAAAAATCAAAACGGAACTTTTTGGAGGTTGAAAGTCTGCTTGTATTTGGTCCCAAATGAATACAGGATGCCGCTGTAACAATGTCATACTTACAGTGAAACATGATGGCAGCACTGTGATTGTTCAGAGATATTTTGCAGCCATTGACCTGGATGACGTGCTATCATTGAAGAAAGTATCATTTCTGCGACATACCAGACCATTCCTAAAAAGAATGTCTGACTATTTGAGTGTGAGCTGAATATAAATCGTAATTGGTACTGCAGCAGGAAAATAATTCACACAGAATCCAACACCAATGCAGAATCAGGTGCGCATCTGAATGGCTAAAAACATTAATCCAATAGAGATTACTTTTCACAGGGGACTTTATGAGTGTATTATAAAGGTGCATTTAGTCTTTTTTTTCTCATTAAAAATAAATAAACACTACTTAATTTTTTTTTTAAATCAGTAACGTAAAATTCATAAAAGCTGTTTTATTTTACACAGAACAGGTCAACTCATTGGGGCCGCCATGTTGAGATCACATGACCTGTCAAATACTACCTACACCAACACAAATAAGCTGTCATGGCTGACTGCCAATTGCACATTTATGCAATGTAATCAGTAAATCAAAATATTCTCTTACACTCAATTTTCTGTGAAATAGTTACAGAATAGTTACAGAAATAGACTAATAGTAATAGTTACTATTTAACAATAGTTAAATAGTTACAGAAATAGACTAATAGTAATAGTTACTATTTAACAATAGTTAAATAGTTACATTTATCTCCAAATAGTGAATAACAGAAAATATCACTGACTTCTTCAGAATATGTACTTGCACAGATGCACACTTCGAAAATCCACTGGAAAACTATATCATCCAGACACCTTTGCCTTAATATTTCAAACATAGCCTACTATGATTTGGGATGCACTATTTCTTACCTGGCGTACTATTTCGGATGAATAGTAAGTGAATTGGGAGACTAAATGAAATTGTTTCACTTAGGCATGTGCTGGCCAGTGCCAAGTGTGTAGGAGTCAGTTGTACAGTTATGGCTTGGCAATGTGTTGGGCTCCTCGGTCCATTGTAAAATAAATGTTGTGAATTGATATTGCAACAGATACCATAACATAATGCAGAAGATGAACAGGTGCGCTGATGAGAGTTTTGGCAACCAACTTAAAAAATAAATAAAACCTTTATGTAACAGATGTGTCTGAGGAAATAAGGAAATAAGGAAGGCGTAAGACCTTCTTGTGCGTGCAGGATTTGAAGAAAGACGTTTTGTTCATGTGTTTCCCACAGAATACAGAGCAGTTACTCAGCATTGCAGAGGATCAACCAGGACTTAGAGGATAAAATACACCGAAATGTGAGTGCACACATTGGCCACACTCTAAAAAAAGCACAAATTATTCAAGAGGTGTCTGGTCGCACTGTTTTTTGTTTTAATGTGCGAATGTTTTTGTCCGCATATGTGTTTACAAGTACTCATCCCCCTCTTTAAGCGTTTTCCTGTTTAAATGGGTTTTTGGATGAAAGTGTTTACATCGCTGTCCGCACTTCTGTCGATGTGTGTACGCGTTTTGTGGTGTGACATATTAGTGAATGTGTTAAATGTACAATAGCGCTGAATGCACTAAGAGTCTATTTGAATATCAATACACTGCCACTGGTGCGCCTGACATTAATTACAGTCCATTACAACAACCTGTCCGCCTTCACATGACAGTATGATAGTGAGTCTATTATGCTCGCTGAATCTGCATCACAGCCTGTTTGTTAATTTGAAGTTCGAAACAATTAATTTATAATTAGCCTGCCTGCCGCAGAACATCCTATGACCAGTACATGTCTGTATTAGGATCCACCCTCAGGGTTTACTCCGAGTTTGTAATAGTAAACACTTTTTTTTAGCAACATATTGCATCGATGATGACCCTGAAGGTTATGGGTCCAAGTATGAAAAGAAAATTATGTGAAAATCATCTGTTATCAGCCTTCTGTTCCTTAAAAGTATGCTGATTAATTCCCATCTGCTGCAGGGTGACTTAACACGTGCACTGACTTCTCACTGTGTGAACTTGTCAATATTCCTACTGGTGGTCCATTAGGGCCTTTATCATTGCAAATGCATATCATAGAGTTGTTTTTTTCTGAAAATGTGCTCCTTTCATCCAGTCACAGCACCACGATGATGAGAAACGGGCTCTCAGCCGAGAAATCATCGTCCTGAACAATCATCTCATGGAAGCTAAGATGACCATTGAGAAACTGAGAGAGGATAATGTAAGAGAAATAATGACAATCTGATTTCTTTTACTCACGGAGGCTTAATGGAAGCCTTTTGGAGGACTGTGTATTTGCTTTGGATTATCTAATGTTCCTTTTCTACCACTCTCAATAGGACTTATACAGGAAGGACTGTAACCTGGCTGCACAGCTCTTGCAGTGCAATAAGTCACACTACAGAGCCCAGTTATCTGAGGTAAGTCAGCATGCATGCAGTTTTAACAAAGAACAGCAGTTCTGAAACTACCTATAAGTGAAATGGTTTAGGCGGCAAAGCATACATGTGCTATGTCCATAACAACGATGAATAACAATAGAATGCAGTCTGTCAAAGTGCTGGATAATTGTTATTTATAGCACAACCTATGGTCTCTTTATAGAGCCATCCTCCACACAATACCTTTTCCAAAAGATATTTCATCTAAATAAACCCAACCATCCCCTTTAGTGACATATTGTTTAACCTCTAACTCTGTTAGCTAAATGTTTTTGGACTGATATGAATGTAGCAAATCAAGTAGCAGCAGGATTCTTTTTATTTAGTGGGATATACTAGTATTTAGGTCAACTAGTCAATCAAGTCCTCGTTTAAAGAAATATTGAGGTTCTGTCCCAATTAAGAATGAGGGACTATTCTGGAAGGGCGAACGTGGGAGGAAGTTTAAATAATAATAGTGTGTGCCAATAAACTTGGCATTTTATTCATCAAATCTGCTCCATGCCTCATATGCCAGTCCCACGATGTCTAGAACAGAGACTTATGTTGGCATGCTGCCTGCTTTAAAAACCTGTTCATACTTGGCAGATGTACCTGAATGGAAACATCAATGTGTCTGTAACAACGTGTTCAGGGAATTCAGCCTTGAATATTGTTTTATATGAGAATGTCAAAGAATTGGCACTAAGCATTCGTTAAAATAGTCAGTTGGACATAGCTGAAGGTGTCACATGGTTATGAGAGTTTCTGTTTAACCACAGATACATTTCTTTAAAAGCTGCTCAAAAGTCTTAAAAGCAAGAATACTCAGAAGGTCAATACAGGTGAAACTCGAAAAATTAGAATATCGTGCAAAAGTTTGTGTATTTCAGTCATTCAAATTAAAAGGTGAAACTAATATATTTAGTATATATATATAACTATATACATATGCATGATTATACTTTTCAGAGGGCCGACATTTCTGTATTTAAAATCCTTTTTTTTTTTTTTTATATTCTAATTTTCTGAGATTTTGAATTTGGGGTTTTCATAAACTGTAAGCCATAATCATCAAAATTATAACTTTTGCACGATATTCAAATTTTTCGAGTTTCACCTGTAGATGTCGTATAACTTAGATATCAAATCGGATTTGTTGAACCAAGACCAACCCTCTTGGTTAAAAAAGGACTACAATTTTTGCTTTGTCTTGGCTCCTCTTATCATGCTTATATAATTAGCCATGTTCTGTTAGGTAATTAGCTGCAATTTACTTTCTTCTTGTTGCTATGGTGAATGAACTGAGGTAAGAAAAAAAAAAAAAGAGTTGTGATATTGATGCCTAGTACTCTGTGTGTAGTGTCAGTGGCAATGAAATCTCTTTCAGAAAGTGTGGTTCTTTCCCTCTGGCCAATTTTCGCTAAATGAAAAACTAAAAACCATGTACTTACGTAGACCATTAGTACAGATTTGAAGTCTTAATATCTTTGGCTGTCTGCTTTGCAAATGTACTTCCATTTCCAGTTCCATTCACCAATCTTGTATGTTTCTTACAGCCTCTTAAGGATATTGACCTGATCTGAGCTATTATTTCCCTTTTATCCCTGCCTGATAGGTTTCCATAACAGCCTACACTTTTCTCTTTGTATGCGAATCTCTCAACTCTTATTGTTCATTGGGTACATCTAATGGAAATCTGTTTCACTCTCTCTCAGTTGCCTGCAGAGTTTCAGGAGCGTGTGAGCTTGCACATGGAGGGTTCTTCCCTCTGCCACTCCCCATATGCCGACACAGTGCCTGCCTCTGTCATTGCTAAGGTCCTGGAGAAACCAGATGAGGTCTGCAGCAGTCAAGCCTCTCGCTCACCTAGCCCACAACCCCAGGAACGCCAGGGCTTCCTTGTGGGCACCAGCCTTGTGGGTAGTACTGAGCGCCTCGGCCTCCGAGCTACTTACAAGTCAGATCTGTACAGCAGTGACACAGCACTTTATTGCCCTGATGAACGGAGACGAGAGCGCAGACCCAGCATGGACCTCCATGGACAGCGGAAGGTTTATGAACCCCAGAACTCCACTGATAGCAACCCAGAAGACGGATCAATGGCCCTGCAGCCTGGCTTCTCGCAGGACCACTTCAGGAAGTTTACAACCTCTCTGGGCGGCGGCTCCAGCTCTTACTCCAGCTTTAGTGCAGGAGGGTCAGAAGACAAGGGTCAGGATCCTCCGAGCAGTGCTGCATCTTCTCCTCGCCACCCTGCCCTTTACATGGAATGGAGGGATGGGGCTGAATATGAGCACAAAAGCGACTCTTCCTGGGAGAGGGAGAGTCCAAGCGCCTTCACAAAGGCCCATGCTTTCCAACCACCTGAGGCAAGCCACCATCAGAATGGTAGCTCACCCATCTACAGCAGAACAATGTCCTCCTGTTACAGTGAACCTTACGAGCCCCTGCCAACTTCCACCTCACCCAGCATCACCTATGGTGACAGTCGCCGTGGAAGTGCTTTTGCTCCTGAGGAAGAAGAGCTGATTGGTCGGTGGAGGCAACTGAGTGTGGAGGATCTGAGTGCCCACTCATACCGCAGTCCCGGGCGGGCCTCACCTTACAGCTTCTCTGAGCAGCACTTCTCTGTCCGGCCTGCAAAAATCCGCCTTGGTCCTCTCTACAGCAGCTTCCAGGAGGGTACTGATGTATATCACCATCATGCTGGGGTACTAGACCCCTTCTCCAGCCCCAGCCCTGACTGCAGCCCAGGCCTACGGCAGCAGCAAAGCCAGCCTCACCTGTACCACTCCAAGGAGGATAGCCAAGAGTCTGAGCAAAGCCTCTACAGCCCCAAGGACGGTGTGGTGGCAGCTGGGGGACAGGCAACAGAGTACGTTGACGTAAGTCCCAACAGTTCAAATGAGTCACTGGACCATGGATCTCTGGAAATGGCTGCAGAGCTGCAGCATTATCAACCCGAGAGGCACAGCGTGTCCCCTCAGGGAACCACCCCACCACCTCCTCCACAACAACCGTACCAAAAATTTGGCACACTAGGGCTGTCACGCAAGGACAGTCTCACCAAGGCACAGCTCTATGGTACTCTACTAAACTAAGAGTAGGGTTTCCTGGTTAATCCTCTTTTACAGCTCTGTGGGACTCTACTAAGAGCAGGGTTTCCTGGTTACCTGCTTTTGTCAGTAGGATTTGAATGTTAAGCTACAGTTTGAGCCAAACACATGATGGGATTTTCTGTTGAATATTTTCAGTCCATCTGCTCTCTTATCTTTTTTCTCTCTATTTCTGTATCTGTTACAGTGTTTTCTAAACATTGACCATAACCGGCTCATGTTTCTACAGTTGATATGAAGCTCTAACACTCAGCACTATTTGTATAGCCTATTTTGAAAGTTTATTAATGGTTCTGTGTGGTTTGTGAGAAAGTATTTAAGTGCATTAGGTGCATTATGGATTTTTGGAAACTTGTCTTAAGAGAGAGATTATCTTTGTTTTACCAAAAGCCTTCTGGGCTCAAAAAGGGTTTGTGAATGGACAGCACATGCTTTGTAAAAAGAAATGCTAATTTTGACAAGAAATTCGATCTTTTATTATATAATTTATGAATAGCTGTATTTATTAAGTATGCTATATCTATAATTGTTTAATAAATGTAACACTATGGAGAGATTGAACAATCTATATAATTGTAAATTATTTGTATTGCTATAAATAAGGCAATCGGCACAATTATACACGCTGCAAACAATTAAAAATGCCTCAAACGAGTTAAGTCATAAAAACAATTTGAGAATTAACTGACTGATATTGACGGATCGTTTCACAGATTTGTGAACAAGACTTGTGAAAATAATTTTGAGAATAACTCAGCATGGAATCATAATACCCCCTAAGTCAGCCCGTCAAGATTAAGTCTCAACCAAAGTGATACTTCTAATCTATTTATTTTCCAAATAGATCTGATACTACTCAAATCTATAGCTTCATCAAGTGAGTACAATATCTTGAAAGCACTGGGCATTTTTTTTTAACTCCTGATGTGTTTTGTTGGGCAATGGAATTTCTGAGGTGATAGTTCTTTTTGATGTTTTCTCTCCTTTCTTCCTCAGTGCTGTAAGCCCCCTCCCTCAGGCCCTCTCTACCTCACGATTCAATCCCTCTCTTCTTTCTTAATCAGCTGGGATCCTGTGTCAGTTGACACAATGATGCATGACTCTGTTTCTTCTGTTTTGCTTTCTATATCTAATAAAGCACAATAGTTGCACCATGTCTGCCTCTTTAACTCCCTTTTGTTTCCTGCTCTGCTCCTGTCGGAGAGTGAGGCTGCTGCTGAAGTGTATTGGGGAGAATTTATAACTTAGAGTTCTGTTTGATACATGAAATGTTTCCTTGTACAGTGTGAATGACAGCATACAAAGGAAGGACCTTGGTCCTCCTCCACAAACGAGCAACTACTTTTTCAGCATTCAATTTATTCAGTCTTTACAGTATAACAGAAGCCCTGCATTTACACTCAAAACATTCATGTTAGTGTGTATGATTAAGGACTGTAGCCAGTAAAATCCCTACAGCTCCACGGTGAATGAAATTTATCTAATAATGGTTAATGCACAGCAGTAAATAGCGGAGGTAATGAAGTTTAAACAGCCATTACTCTGGTTAATTTTTTTATTTGAGTAGTGACACCACCCTACAGTATCTGCAGAGCCACAGCCTACACATTTCCTTTTTTATTCCGTTTGGACACTGGGATGTCTCAAACATTTTCAAATATATATCTTGAAATAAGTCACAGGGTGGGAGTTACCGGGTATACTATATAGCATTATGAAAAGATTATATTCAGAGAGGCTAAAGTGTCGCTATTTCACTTCATAAACGAACAAGTCTGTCAAATTAATTGCAGAACAACATTCAAAAATCTTTAATCTATGTCGAGAGATATGCAATAAGTGTTCATGTTATTCTGTATTCATCTTAGCTCTGAGCCATATGTTTCTTGGGCACGTTGCTCCTGTCATTTGTATTCAAGGGATATGTTGGACTCAGTACTTTCAGGCTCTCATTCACAGAGAAGAGTGAGTCACAAGCCGGAGGCCATCTCTGAAAACACTGCAGCAAAGATATGGGGAACAGATGGACATTTTAATTTCCTGTCTCTTATCCAGTAAGTCCCTCAGGTACTTGGCCAAAAACACACACCAAAAAATCCATTGCACTAATGTTTCGAGGTTTGAAATTGCCACATTTATGAAAGGCAGTTCTGCTTCTTCCCTTCACCTTCAACGGCCCACCATGCTTTCACTCAGGTCCCACAGCCGCTTGGCTGTATGGTCATCTGTGGCTTTGGAAAGCAATTGTTCTTCTTTGCAATTAGCAAAGCATTTTCCAGACACACCCTCAACTTCAGGCGAGCATGCCAGGTATAGTGGGGTCTGAGCACCCTCCAGTGGGCTTTTGAAGAACAACCAAGAAACCAGGAAGAAAAGAGGCTTAATCAGCAGGGGTATGTTGACGTGTCGGCCCAATCTGGTCCTTACGATACCCGGAGTGAGGGCATTTACAGTGACCCCAGTACCATCCAGCCTGCTGGCCAGCTCACGAGTGAAAAGTAGGTTGGCAAGCTTGCTCTGGCTGTAGCAAAAAGCCTTGTTGTAATTATCTTCACTGTTCAAGTCCTCGAAGTTGATGCTGCCATACTTGTAGAGTTTGGAGGAAACCACAACGATACGGCTGGGAGCCGACTGCTTCAGGAGGTCAAGCAGGAGATGTGTCAGAAGGAAGTGACCTAGGTGGTTCACTCCCAGCTGCATTTCATAACCCTCTTCTGTCCTACTGTAGGGGCACTGGTAGAGACCAGCGTTGTTAATAAGAACATCAATCCTTGGCTCCTCCTAATATTGTAACACAATCAGGTTTAGAAATGTTAGTTC
This sequence comes from Leuciscus leuciscus, assembly GCF_965113295.1. Taxonomy (NCBI): domain Eukaryota; kingdom Metazoa; phylum Chordata; class Actinopteri; order Cypriniformes; family Leuciscidae; genus Leuciscus; species Leuciscus leuciscus. Next base: position 19,696,315 of record NC_138743.1, read on the forward strand.
ATACACATCCAATCACACTTTATTAATATTGCACCTACTGTATAAATGCAATACAGACAATAAACATATGAAAAATGATCAATACATACAAGCTGTTTACCTTGGTTGAAATTTAAAAATACTGACAGATTGTGATACCCTTCAGTTCTCCGGCAGACTGTTTCTGAGGCAAGAATCAAGGATGGTGAAAACAATAACCTCAAGGAGGCTGTCTGAGGACTACAGGGATCAACTTGGGACAGTGGCACATCTAAGGCCCTGTTTACACCTGGTATCAAGATGCGTTTTGGTCGATCAGATCTCAAGTAGACGAGGGAGACACATACCCGTTTACACCTGGTGTTTTAATCTGTCTCTTTTGTCCACTTTCAACCTCTTCTGTCCTGATTTCTTGGAGGGGAGGGTCTATGAGCAGATAAATGTATGAACCTTTTTCAGATCTTTCGATCTAATGGACAAAATAAGGGCAATTTAGATATGAACACAACTGGAGAAGACAGAAAAACATACGGAGAGCAGTAGCTTTAGTTTCTGCTTTGACAGCCGCTAAGATGTTCATGCATTAGGTCAGTAAGCGGAGAGTAGGTGGACTTTTGCAGATGTTTGAACGTATTTGATCACATGAGGTGTACACTACGAAAGCAATCCGAAAGCATTGCGTTTTTGACTACCACTGGAAGTGGTCGAAAGTGGACAAGCTCAAAACGTTTTAGACCCAATTTACATTTGTTTTAGCATCGTCCACTTGTGATCCGATGGACGAAAATGCATCTTAATACCAGGTGTAAACAGGGCCTAAGAGGGAAAATGCTATTCTATTTTCACAATTTTGCGTATCTAGGCATTTACGCACTGCAGACCATGGAATTAGAATGGCTTTATTTGAATATCTTAATAAATACACATGCTTTAAAGGGGTCATAAATTGAGAAATCAAACTTTCCTTGATCTTTTGACATATACTGTAAGAGGTTATTGTACTATGAAAATATCCTATAAGTTTCAAATCTCAGAACTTCCTTGTTAGTCCAAAACAGCTTTTATTGAAACAAAGCTCCCAAAATGACTCGTTTTGTATTTTGTCTCAGTGTGAAGTGCGATGAAAGACTCTGCAGAAGAAGATCAACTCCTACTTCTAGCCCACATCTTTGCTTTTTTAGCCCCGCCCACCAATTCACGGATGTCATGTCAATTCACAGGATTGAGCAACAAAACGACAGAGATGCCTATGAGGATTACAAGATGTTTTGAAGGGCCTTCCTTGAAGTGCCTTTTAATATGCAAATCTGCTATCCAATCATATCAGTGGGCAATCTGGGCATTTACTTCCAAGTCTTGAATGCAGCACGCCTATCAAAGAGAGGGTCCAAAACAGGATAAAAAAAATAGCCTATTACTTCTAAATTAGGATGTTTTTTTGTCAAATTATAAGTGGACCTCAGAGAACATTTTAAAGAAAGAAAGAACAAAAAAAAGATTCATGACCCCTTTAATAAACCTACATGCACAGGACATCAGGGCTAGTTATTACATAAACTGTAATATGTCATCTAAAAGGTGTTGAGCCAAATTAAAACCATGCTGACATGCATTATATCAAATAGCCTAGGTCACATGTGTTTTAAATGTCGTAATTTCATGTAATTCATTAATTACAATTTATTTTGGTCAAAATAATGGTTTGACAGTTTTATGCATTTCATGGTATTTTTGTTGTTGTTAAATTTCACTGAAAACTATTAAACTTTAAATTGTCTAAATTGAAGCCCATTTAATGTGACGTCCTTCTCAAATAGGGTAGGCCTTCATAAAGTGTCAATAAAATTAAGATTTTTTTTTTTTTTTCTCATAGCCAATTATGGTGGATATATTCAACTAACCTAGGTGCCATTTATGAACTCAATATGTATCAAGGTAACAGGATACCAGTTACTATGCTGCTGATATTTTATCATAATAATATATGATATTAATATTAATAATAATAATAATAATATGCAATCCCTTTAATATGTCCTTGTAAGAAGCAATGATGATAGTGGAATAATACCAGTTTAATTGAGCTAATAATTGTAGAAAAATTGTAATGATATATCATATTTCAGGACACTGGATAGCTCATTTCTAAACACATGCTCTCTGCTTGACCTTTACTTACACAACATGTAACGTAAACGTTAGCACTCCTCGTGGCTAATATGGACTAATTCAGCCATTTTCTCAATATATTTTGCACGGTTTGTGCTATTTCTGCGTTAATTAATACTTTGTGGTGCAGTAGCCAATATTTCATGTAAATGCAACAGTTTCAGGGACTGAAAGAGAAGGCGAAAAATGTAAACAAACCATGATAACTTCCTCGCAGAAGCTGCGCACGGAATGGAGCGACGCGAGGTCCAAGTGTTTGATCACGATCTCTCCCTGATTCGGACCGGCCTGTTTCTTGATGTCCTGGGCCGCTTCCTCAGCCCTCTGCCTGTCCCGACAGGCCATGATCACACGAGCCTGCAGCTTCAGCAGCTCCGCTGCCGTCGCCTTCCCGATGCCGCAGTTCGCCCCGGTCACTATCACAGTCTTTCCGCGCATCAGAGCCGATGGGTAAGTCAGTAATTTCAGCGCTTTCCGCCTGAAGAATATTCTCCGGGCAATGAAGAGAACTCCACCGCCAAGGACAGCGGCTAAAACGACCGCTGCCGACATCAGTGCAGTGCAGGAATACCAAAGTGTTGAATGACAGCGTGTACAGTACGCGTGATAGCCGTGCACCACATTACCCAGAATGCACTGCTTTGTTATGGTTGCAAATATCCCTTTCTTTTTAGGTTTACAGTTCAAGCCTAGTTTATTACACGATATTGCCTACAGTATGCATATCTACATTTATAATATTTTATGTATAATAATAATATAATCAATAATTTTATATTTAGATCATTTATTTAAAAAAAAAAGTTCCAAACAATTGTTTGTTTGAGTGTTTGCAGCGGTGAAAATCCATCTATCCACACTCCAAACCGCTTGTCTTTTTATGTAGGGTCGCAGGGATTGATGTAAAAATATTCAAATTAAATTTGACAACATTCAACATACTGTAAAATAAATTAACACTTAGACCTGTCAAGCCCAAGTCAATTTTGGTTACGAATGTCGTGGGATTAAATGTTTTTGAGGTATTTATAGCACTCATTAATGGTTTGTTTTAGCATTCAATATGACTTGTGGCAGATCCTTGTAGACTATTTTCTGTGCAAACAAACATATTATTAATTATTATATTAGACCTATAACAACATAATCATTATAACAGCATCTTTTCCCATCCATTTAACTTGCCACAAAATGTGTAATTTTTACCCAATTTTAAGAGTTGGTTTTTATTTTATATTTTTTGTTTTCAGATTTAAAATATTCTTTCTTTCTTTCTTTCTTTCTTTCTTTCTTTCTTTCTTTCTTTCTTTCTTTCTTTCTTTCTTTCTTTCTTTCTTTCTTTCTTTCTTTCTTTCTTTCTGCATCCCAAAAGTGAAATGAAACAAAACAACTCAATACACTTATCAATATTTTTTAATTACAAATACAAATTTTTTTTAATACATGAACATATCTTAAGTGCAAAGTTTGTGTCAGTAATGTATAATAAATACGTGTGCTAAAATGCTACACAACTAATCATTGTTAGAACTAATAACAAAAACATTTTATTCTAAACTAACTAAAACTGTAATTTAACGTCACAGTCCAAAAACAAAACAAAAACAATATCTTTATCTACTACATTCTTAATATATAAAAAAAACATACATAAATACAGCAAAAAGGCTAAACACATATTTCTGTTAGTAATTAGTAATACTAGCTAATTTTGAGTAGAATTAGTATGTAAGTGGCACTCTGTAGATTAAAAGGAAGAAGACGAAAGGCTCGAATCTAAGGTTGCTAATACTGCTGGTGTGCTCGTGGTTCTTAGGACTGGCTTTCAGTGTTTGGGTCCTCGTATATGTAACTGCCAACACCTCCGGTATTAACTCCTGAACAAAAACAGGGAGAAAACATCATGCTCGTATCATGATGAGCATAAATATATTATTTAATATATATATTAAATTGGAAAATGTACCTTTTGGCCCAAAAAGAACAGCATAACAGGGTTTATGGCAGTAGGGCTGGCCATCGTGCTGTAGTTTAAAACAGAACCCATGTACACTATTAAATAATATTGTTTTCACATTTCATTTCAGTTTAAATCTGAGCTGCAATAGGACATATACACTTCCACGCAACCCATACAGATTTTAATCTGACGAAATTAAATTTCAAATATATGCTAAAAACAAACGGCATGGTGCAGGGAAATATGTTTTTTAAATTGAAAATATATTCAAGTAAAACCTTCAAATGCTTATATATATTGCACAATATACAATTATTTAAAATGAAAATATGAAAACGGCCAAAAATATATGAGGAAATATATTTTTTAAATACAATTTTGATCAAATAAAAACATAAACACAATATAAATGAAATTCTTATAATTCTTAAATTATCATAATGTTCCTCCACTCATTATTACATATTTGGGTCTTTAGCGACCTGGATCTATATCTAACTTGGATGAATCTCAATAACAATATTTTAAGAACAATTACAAAATAATAAAACAAAGGATATTTCATTATCTTTTGGAATGTGGAAGGGTTCAATTTGAGCAGATGCTTTTTTCCTTCATACTGCATCTGGCTCAATTTCACTATCTCAACCATATTAACAAAACTATCATTTGCAATGTCTTCAAAGTCAATATTTTGATCGCTGACAGTTTCTTCACCAGATTCACCATCAAGTGACAGTGACAGTAATATTTGATTGTGTTCAGTACTTGCTCTGCAGTAAATCACTGAGTCATTTTAAGTTTTGCTGATGATACTTCCTATTCTTTTGTTTTCTGCCTGCAGTAACTATGAGTGAAATGTCACTTCATCATTGTGTATCAGACATTGCCACTGTGTACAATAAAGGTAAATTGCACTTATTCAGTCATCGGGGATTCAATTATTGTTGCGCAGAAAAAATATATACTTACACTATTACATACCTCGGGTCGCTAGCGACCCTATACACTTTTTTTTTTTACCAAAAATTATAAAAAATAGAAAACAGACTTTCTTTTATAATTGTATTTATTTTCTTTTTATTTAGATTGTTTATAATAGATTGTGGAATACTAAGAATGCTTATGTCCAACTTAAAAAAATTAATGAGGGGGAGGGTAGTGAATGACATCCCGGGTCGATAAAGACCTGAGGAATACGTTTAAAGGGATAGTTCACCCAAAAATGAAAATTAGCCCATGATTTACTCACCCTCAAGTCATCCTAGGTGTATATGACATTCTTCTTTCAGGCGAATACAATCGAAGTTATATAAAAAACTATCCCTTTAAGGGTTAAAAGCACAGCAATAAAGCTGCAGTGTGTTTCTGTCACTCACCTCCGCATGGCTGCCAGGAGCCAGAGTCTTCTTGCACCTCTCACAGCGCAGACAGGGTCTGTGCCAGTCTTTACCCAGGGAACTGACCTTTTCAGCTGAAACACACAGGAAACACAGGCCCTTCTGTAAGCATCAGTCGACCACAACAAAATGCTAATGTATGTACTGGCACTGCTGAACACACATGTCCCTGCACAAATCCATTTTTGGTGAACTTTAATGTCTGAATGTCAGCGCTTACCAAAGTATACTGTTTTGTTGCACCTTGGGCAGATGTTCGGCTCACCAGAGAACGAACTGAAACTTGCAGCTGGAGGAAATTAGGTGAATAATTATTCTTATACATAGCATTAGTTTAAATAACAAACATTTGTTTCTTATAAATGTAAGACAATACAATACGGAATTCAATGTCACCACTGATATTGTTCTAAAGAAACACAGCAGAAGTAGGTTTTCCCATGTAAATTGCTAGGTCATTATTGGGGTGTTCTTTAAACGTACAGTATGGAATTTTTCGCCACTAGGGGTCGCTAACCTATTTACAATAACAAAGGCGTAGTTTGATGACGCAACATTTGCTAAGAATTATGGATCTTGTCGTCAACGTCAAGCCGACCGATCTAATCTATGGATCTAATAATGTTTATGGATGACTGAATACATTGATGCTTTTATCATGACTGTGATATGAAGCAGTTCAGGATTGCTAAGAGACAGCTATCAGCTCCACACGAGTCCCGCATAAGGAATATGGACATTTCATTCTACCGAACTAACGTTACACGCGAGTGCAGAATTACTACTCACAGTCACAGGTCAGTTTATTAGACAAATTAAACTTGTGAGGTAACGCAGCGTTGTTTCACTTGGTCTAACATTACACTGTCACACTAAACTGCATTTGAATGTGTTGAAATGTATGTTAGTTTGTCTGTATGAGACTAGCAGTAAGCTAGATCAACATTAGAATAACATACAGATCATATTCTAACATTTCATCATGTTGAGCTATATAACATTGATTAGTTTTATGTAAATGTGCTCACCTGTTTAATAAAGTACATGTAGAAGCGGTCGAAGTCTCGGACGTGGAGCTCTCGTTTATATACTGTCTATGGGAGCTCTAGGCATCTCGAAAACACAGCGCTGATATTGATTCTCGTTTTAGTTCTCCTTTTGTATCCAAAGTCTGCTTGCCATGGTCCATAATGTTTGAACGAAACAACAACAGCGTGCCAATTGCGAACTACCGTCAGTCGCTTTGGTTATATGGTTACTTGGTTACTTTGGTTACTTTATGTAGAGGGCTCTGGTTCATAGCTCTGGTTGCCATGGCAGTACGAGCGGAAACCAGGGACAACGCGGATATGACGCCATTGACGGCGACAAAACGGAAATAAAGAAACGGGACGTTTCTCGAATTAAATTACAAATTTCTCCTGGTTTGAAAGTTGTTGGAAACAGTCGGGATAATGTAAGTACACAACTAAAAAAAATATATAACATAGATATAGTGATTTTTGCTATTTTTAAAGCAAAAAAGTTACATATTGTGGCTTTAAGGCAAGACACTACAGGCAAAAACATTTAGAGATTTTGGGCTATTTGGCTTTTCATAACATGCTGATTCAGACTAGTAAAAAAACAAAAAACAAAAAAAAACACCTTTTAAAGGGATAGTTCACCCAAAAATGAAAATTCTGTCATTAATTACTTGATTAATAAAATTATTCACCATAAAAAACCTATGAACTTAAGTTTCTGTATTATGATCTACAGTAATATATCCAGTATTTCAGACAAACCCACCCTTCACTGGACCCCTGGTAGCCTTTTTCTCTTCAGCCTTGGGTTTGGTTTCCATGGCAACAGGGGCAGCATCATCGTTGACAGGTGCTTCATAGACATATGATCCCGCCCCACCAATATTCACACCTACAGAAAGAAGACAGTTGCTTCTTTTCTGATTCTGTTACAAGGGAGGTTTTTAAACATTTCAGTCTGTAAGAATTCAACATGGGCTTTAAATTCATGTAGCATTAATCCATATCTCAAGATCGGAGATTTAAGAGATGAAACTGCTCCTGTGCAGGCTCTCTGTCTCATTAAGAAACTGTAGCATCAAAGGAGAGAGTGTCCTACTTGCTACAAGCCCCACAAATTATGAATAGTTGGATCCAAGACACTAATTAGATGTACTGTACCTTTTGGTCCATAGAGGGCAGCATAGCATGGCTTGTGGCAGTATGGTTTCCCATCATGCTGTTAACAGTGGATAAAGCACATCGCTGAGATTAATTAGGCATCCAGTTCCTGCCATCCTTGTCTGCCGTCATCAAAAATTAACACTCATGCTGTCCAAAGATTAGAGCATGAAATATTCTCAACATCGAAAGAGCAAACAACTGTACCGGCCCTTGTGAAAAAGACATACTTATTACAGAAATAATATACTTACATCCTTAAGTGCAAACTGAATGTTTTGGACACTTAATGGCATCTTATTTACAATTAAATGAATGTGTTATGTTTTTTGACCCACATAAGTAGGACTTAAGTACATCTTGCCATTTTCTCCATGGAGGCAGTGCCTCCTCAAAAAATGTTTATGAGAAAATAATCCATATTACAAAAATAAAACAACGCAAATATTTCAAAATGCGATATTAATAAGTGTATAAATCACTTCTTTTTTTTTAAAGTAACACTGTCCAACAGCTGGTAAAGTTACAGTGGGACACTGCGTGTGTCTTGCCTTCCCTGAGCCCATTGACTTTTAACAGAGCCTCTAAAGCATGTGGTGGGTTTAGTGGGGGGTAATTAAGAATGAATGGGGAAAAGTCACGTGAGAGGACGCAATGCCTCTATAACGTTATGATTGGTTATGATTAGTTATGATTGATTCACTTGATAAATCCCACCTCTTGTTTTCGTGTGTGTTCCGCGTTCACAAATAAGTCTGACTGAACAAAATTATGGTGTTAATGGGAAGGCTAATGGAAAAAGTAAGTAAACAGCTCAGCCACTGAGATATCACCGCTTCATGTCACGTAAAAAAGTTATGACTGAGGGTGTGAAAGTGGTGAAATTAAAGATACATCTTCGTGTCTGTGACAAACAGTGTTTACTGATGATCCAAAAATAAGTTGACTAGTAAAAAAGAACTGCTAAACATCAGGTCACAAATAAAATATATTGTTTAAATTGTTACTGCCATTCGTTATTTTGGAATAAATGTAAAAATACTTAAAACACTAAATTGATTAGATTTATACTTGGTTTTAATTAACAGAACATTAATTAGATTGCTAATGTAAAAAAAAAATCGTTATGTTACGTAAAGTGATATTTAACCAGTACAATGTGAATAGACATGACAACAACATGAATTAAAATTGTATATATATAAATATATATAATTTTAATTCATCTATCTATCTATCTATCTATCTATCTATCTATCTATCTATATGTGTGTGTATAAAAACGGAGGACTTACATTTACATTTTACATTTATTCATTTAGCTGACGCTTTTCATCCAAAGCGACTTACAATTGCTATATATGTCAGAGGTCGCACGCCTCTGGAGCAATTAGGGGTTAAGTGTCTTGCTCAGGGACACATTGGTGTCTCACAGTGGATTCGAACCCGGGTCTCTCACACCAAAGGCATGTGTCTTATCCACTGCGCCACTACCACCCAGGCTTTGCCTCTTCATTTCAGAACACATGCACATCAATAAACAATAAATACATAAAAGTTACAAAATATTAAAAGCACAGAAGAAAGGGACATGGATTTGGACATGGATTTGAGTTCGGCTGACACAGGGAGCTGTTCTAACAGGTAGTGGTAGGTTGTTCAGCCACTGTGAAGGCACTGGCTTGATCTGTGGGAGACAGGAGATGATGACTTCGTGATCTAAGTGATCTGGATGAGTTGTGAGTAACAATTAAGCCGGGAAGGTATTTAGGGGCTAGATTGTTGAGAGCTTTTTAAACAAATAATAGAATTTTAAAATCAATTCGGTATTGGACTTGCAGCCAGTGCAGAGAGCGTAAAATTGGTGTGACATGATCTCGTTTGCGGCTTCCAGTGAGCAGACAGGCAGACGCATTTGAGACCACTGGGAGATGAGAGATGGAGGAGAGAGGTAACCCGACATACAATGAATTACAGTAAACAAGTCGTGTTGAAATAAAGGTGTGAATAACAGTTTCAAAACTATCCCTGCTTAACATTGGCTAAACGACGAAGATGCTAAAAGCAAGTGCTAATTTATTTGTCTAATTTAAGACTACTATCTAGGTAAACTCCTAAATCTTTTTAACGTCAGATGTAAGGTACGGCGTGAGGGTGCCTATGATCAAGTTATCATCAGAATACTCTTTTGGCCCGAAATGGATAATTTGGGTTTTAACATTAAGTAGCATAACATTGTTAGTGAGCCACAATATCAGTTTGTGAAGACTTCCAATCTCTTATATGCAGAATTATAATTGTGTGTTATAGGTATGTAGAGTTGGGTGTCGTCCGCATAGCAGTGGTACGACACCCCAAATCTACTCATAACTGATCCATAATCGATCCCTGGGGTACACCACAGACGAGGAGAGTCGCCAAGGATGATTGAACATCTGTACTAACAGAAATTTCTATTAGACAGGAAAGACTGAAACCATTTGAGTACCGTACATGTGATACCAATAGAAAGTCTAAAAGCACTAAGGCCATAGTATAGCTATTGTCTTTGAAATATGGTCTTTTAAGAAATGAGGTACACTACAAGTGCAAATTTTTCAAAAGGGGGATGATATTTTCGCAGAACTAAGGCTCTTTGCACCGCTGATAACAGTGGGTCTCATTCACTAATAATTGCATGAATTATTTCTCATTCGTACGCACATGAGAATTTAGCCTAATTCACAACATGCGAGTATGCACGTGAATAAAAGTTAGCTGAAAATAAAAGATGCCCAAACAATTTCCATACAAGGGCTTTCCGCACAACCTTTCCTTTACAGCCTTTCGTCACTCTTGTCAACATGGGGCTCTCTGCAGACGTGCACAATGTCAATTGTGTCATTCTCAAAACCAGTTCAAACACAATAAACAACTTTTATACAGACCTTTCATTAGTCAGCTGCACATTATGTGTATATCTGCGTTATTCAGAGAAAACTCGCAGCTGAAGCTATAACGCAGCTTTTCCTACTCTTTCACTGTATATGATGAAATATATTTAATATGAAATTAAATTGTATTATTCATATATTTTATTATATAATTTTATATAGAAATAATATAATATAATATAATATAATTATAAATGTGTTAAAATGAAATATAACTTAACACAATTATAAGGCTGTCAGGGATTATGCTCTGTTTGTGTTTTCATTCTGTTCACATTCTGTTTGCTTTTCTGTTTCATTAGTTCATCTTATTCACCAGTCCCTCGTCAATGAACTCATCAGCCTCCTTTGTTTACCCTGAAGTATTTACCCTCATGTATTTAAGCCCCCAGTTTCAGTCTGCTCCTTGTCTTGGACTGTTTTATATTTATGTTGTTGTGATATCTGTTCCTTGAGTTTACCAGTGCCATTTGGATTTATTTATTAAAGAATTTGCTCTGATAATCTTCACGGCCGTGAGCTTCACTACAGCCATCAAACCGTGATAGAATCCAAGACCCCAAACAAGACTCAAAGATGGATCTGGCGGAGAGAAGAAGACGGGCTGAGAACCATCTCCTCTACACCATCGTGGAGGAGTTTGTGGAATATTCCCATCTGGTGAGCTATTGCGATTCTAAACACAGTGCCTGGGACTGCATGGCGATTTATTTCAATTTCTTTCTACCAGTAAATGCAATGTAGCCTAGCCTTGGTTGATTATATTAATTAGGTCATCTGGTTCTGATTTCGTGGTTGATGAAATTAGAGAGGACAATATAAAAGATCATCAAGTCCCATCCCAAAAATATTTGGGTGCTCCAGCTTACCCCAATTCTGCGACTGAACCCTCCACATCCCTCAACATCGGTATTATCCTACCCATTCCTCCAGTCTTCCCTCGAGCCCAGAAGATGGTTTCGAACAGCGCTGACCTAGCAGTGAAAGTGGCGGATCCTTCTATTATCTCCATCCGGGTGGCTCAGATGAAATCTTTCCCTCTGTCCGTTCCAGTGAGAGAAATTCCCGTGTCTGTTCCAGTAAGAGAAATTCCCACGTCCGTTCCAGTGAGAGAAATTCCCACGTCTGTTCCCATGAGTGAAATCTCAGAATTCGTTCCAGTAAGAGAGCCCGCACCAGAGGACGCTCTGCCAAGGCCCGCTCCTAAGGACATTGTGCCAGAGCCCGTGCCAGAGTCCGCTGCGCCAGAGCCCGCTCCCGAGAAAGTAGCGCCAGATCCGGCTCCAGCCCCTGAGCCCGCTCAAACCCCTGAGCCCGCTCCAGAACTATACGTCCTTGACACAGTTGTCCCTACATTTTTTGTAAATTTAGAATACATTTTAGTATGAACGTTTTTGGTGAATGATTTGTTTGTGAAAACTTTTGTGTGCAGATCTCATGCACAAATTTGTGCGTACACATGCTTAGTGAATGAGACCCAGTGTGTTATAATCAGTGAATTATCTGCATCATTATCTAAAACAGACAGCCCTGCCCACACTCCCGCTAGCCTCTGTAATTTTTGATGAGAATTTGGAAAAGGATTATCCCTGTAGTCTCCCATCTCCACTAGTTTCGCTCAGCTCCAAGTCTCCTGTGTCTCCACTGGTTCCACCCAGCTCCAAGTCTCCTGGATCTCCAGTAATCCTGCCTAGCCTCCCCTCCCACCTCCTCTACTAATGACAGCCAGTTCCTCTGCCCCGCCTCCGCTGTTTCCCTTCAGTCCCTCGGCTCCTACTCCCATCCCACTCTGCTGTGTGGATCTGCATGGGATCTTCCGGTCTCCAGCTCTGCTTTGGCAAGAGGATCACCTGGCTCTGCCTCCAGCCGCCAAGCCTGTCACTCTACCTCAGCTTGTCGACCAGTTGACTTCACCTTGGCTCCTCCCTCCATAGGCTCCACCTAGAACCGTTGTCCTTACGGCTCCACCGGGCTCCCTCATCCCTCTAGCTCTGCCTTGGTCAGTTATTACTCCGCCTGTGCCACGAACTTCTGGGCCTTCAGCTGTACTTTATCCCTCCACTCATTTGGCTCCGCCAGGCTCTGCTTTTCCTCCGGCTCCACCTTGGTCCTCAGTCCCACCGGCTCCATCTCAGTCCTCTGGCACCCTGGTTACACCTCAGATGCCTGTCACTGTGACTACGCCTTGGTCTCCTGGTCCATTGGTGAAGTCAGGTCTCATCGGCTCTGCCTGGGTCTCCACCTCTTTCGGCTCTGTCTCCATCTGTCGTCCCTCCACCTGCCAAATCTCCATCATGGCTTCTCCCTCTTCCAACTCCTTGCCGTGGGCCTTCGTCCTGGCTGTGGTCTCGGTTCCCACCTGCTCTCCTCTCCTCCCTGGCTCCTCCCACCATCATTGCTGCCTTGATTTCTCCCACCACCATCTCCTCTTGTCTCCTGCCCTTTGCCAGCCCCTCGTCCTCCTCCAGAGTCTCCGCCCTCCCTCTCTCATCAGTTTAAACTATCCTCGGCGTGAGGACGTGCCGGAAGGGGAAGCTCATATAACCGTAATGGTCTGTTTATTTCTGTTTTATTATCATGCTGTTTTGGCTTTTCCTGTTTGCCTGTCTGCCTGCCTGTGTCCCCTATTAGTTAACATAGTTCCTAATTAATTACGCACCTGTTTCTGTTCAGTTCATTAATTACCACTTCTTGTGTATTTAAGTCCTTAGTCTTCAGTTCTGTGTTCCTTGTCGTCTTTGAATAATGTGGTTATGTTACTCTGTTCTCCTGCATGTTCTCTCTTAAATACTATTATTAAAATACTGTTTATTTTGTACTCCTTTGTAATCTTCGTGCGCTCATTATAACCACCTAACGTGATACCAATAAGATAATCTGAAGTGTTTGGTTCCAAAACGCGATAAATCCATTTTGATTAATTTGAGTAAAAATGTGTTTTCTTTACCAAGAAAGTGGCAAGATGAAAACCACTATTTTCTGTTTCAAACTTTCACATAGCATCTTTAGGTTATAATAACATAAAAAATTCAAATCCAGATTTAGATTTTCAAAGATTTATCATAAAAATTTCTATTTTTTCCCCCAAAATTCAATAAATTCATGACACTTTTTTTTTCAAAATGCAGTTAATCCATTGAATCAATATAAAAGTAATTTTTCATATTGAAACTGTTGAAAATACACAACAAAGTAAGTTGATCCACATATGAGAGCCTCAGAACTCGGTCAATACTAATCTTATTTGCAGGCACTGGACTAAATATACATTCAATCAGCCATAGCTTGGAAATACCTCCTGAACTTTTTTGACAGCGATCAGCTGTAAAATGGCTTGGTCCTGCTCGGTTTTCATTGACTTTGTGTAAAACAATTGAAAGTTTTTCAAAAGATCCCCTGGGGTCAACCTGTCAGTGTGACAGAAGTTTGATGCTGTCGTGTGAGAACAAGCAACAGCAGGCATTTTTCCTACTCCCGAGTGCCTCATCTTCTTAATCTCCTCACGTAAATGATTAGATTTCGATGGCTTACGTTTCTTCCCAACCGCAGAAACCACCACAGGTTCATCAATGCCGTCAAAATAATAAAAAATTTTGTTTGTTTGTTGATCAAAAAGTACACAGTAGATAAGGAAAACTAGGATGCCGGGTGTATTCAAAGCGCGTGGAATGGTGCGCTGTGATTGGTTGAGCGGATTTATTGCATTCTGCAGAGAAGGGAGACTGGCGTTTGTCGCAGTTTGGAAAGAAAGGGAGAAAACATGGCGGATATCGCATTTTACGTAAAATAAAAAAAATTCTTTTCAATACCGTCCCTATACAATTCTGATTTTTGAGGGAACCCCCTTTTTTTTTTAAATGCCATTTATGGCGTTTTGGAACCAAACTCTTCATCTGCTTCTGCTACATAAAACTTACGAACAGACTATTTTGCTAAGCAACAGTGAGGGAGAGAGAGGAGAGGAAGAGTCCAGAACCGGCTCTCTTGTCTCTTGAACTCTTGGTTTTGTGTGATTAACAGCATTGCTAATACAAAAATCTGAATGGCTGTTTGAAAACATGTAAATACTATTTGGCTTTTCCCCCCAACAAGCAGGTTAGAAACAGAAAGTCGCACAGCACTGTTTTGTGGACCACAGCAACCGGGATGGCCTCTATATTTCTGCTTTTCTATAACAGCCACCTACTGTCAGAGAGTTCTCTTACGAGAGGTCTCTCGTACTTGCGTAAGATATCTTACGCTAGGGGAAAACCTCTTTTCCTCGAGATATTGAAGCCAAAAATTATCCTTAATTTTGCAATAATGTAAAACGCATTGCAGCAGCATGCAGACATGGGCGAGACAGCTCGCGCGCCCATTGGCTGCTCTGCGGCAACTGCACCAGCCTATCGCGCCCATTACGTCATGTCCCGCCGAAATCGGGTGGGGCCAGGGCTATAAATACGGCCCAGAGAGGCTGGTTTGGTCAGTTTTTCATCTCTTCAGCGGGCCTTCGCATCGCTGGATCCTGAGAGGAAGCCGCGCCGTCTGAGTCAAGCACCCAGCGGGATTAGTGCATCTGAAGCTGCTGGTCGACATCTCGCCTCCTTCAGTCGCCGTTTCTGCTGACGCTTTCCGGCGTACATATCCTTTTCTCTGCTACTGTGTTTTGTGTGTGTGTGTTCGCCGCCGCGACACACACTCTCATTGCACTAAAAGAGCCGGGCGTCTTTTTCAAGACGCCCCTTTCCCCCCCAACCCGCAAAGCTCGCCGGTGCGCCCGCTTGCCTTGCCTGCTTGGAGAATGATACCTTCTCTCTCCCTCTGTTCGAGCCGCGCAAAATGCGCCGTTCACAGGGGAGGCTGGAAGCGGACGGTCGGGGTTAGTTTTTTCTTTACGTACAAGAAAGCTACCCTGCCTCTGCGCCCCATTCACGCGTCAATCACCAGCGAAAGGAGAAAATAGCGTTTTAGTCCCGCCAAGGCTGGACTGACCTGAATTTTCTCACACATTTCTCAGTTCCCTGATCAGGCGACTGGAAATATAAATATTGCAGCGCCAGCAAGCAAACGCCGAAGAAAACATGTTGACGCTCTTATATGCTCGTGCATCTGAAAGTCTTTGTGTTCCCCCCTGTGGCTCAGTGGCGGAATCTTTGGTTTTTCACACGAGAGACCGGGGTTCGAATCTCGGTCTAACGGCAGATTAATTATGCCTCCAATGCTTCACTCTGTCAGTTCCCTGAAAAGGCGACTGCAGATGTGTATTTTTGCAGCCAACGAGCGCGTTGTACAACCCGCTCGCCTGCACCCAAGCACCGTTTCTATGGTTTCAGTGCGTCACTACCTCCATTCTCACACATTTCTCTGGAAATGTCAATATTGCAGTGGACGAGTCTATTGTAATACACGCACACCTGCAAACAAACGCCAGCATGTTGATGCTCTCTGTTTCTATGGCAACTTCTCGCTCGTTCAGTTCCAGTAAATGCGACTGTTCCAGTGTATTTTGCAGTAAACAAGTGGGCGCCACAGCCCGCTTGCCTGCACACAAACGCCGCTTTACGGCTACCCAGATAAATCCCATAGAGTGTATTTTCTGGTGTTCCGGCAACGGCCGATGGTGTTATGAGTATAAACAAAATGCCCACTGCCCAGTGCTCATTCCTACACAGAAACACAGCCCGTCGCACAGGGCTCGCGCACATGAAATCGACCCAGATCGATTGCGCATTAAATGTGGTAAATGTGCCCACTGCCCAGTGCCCACAAACACTACGTTCTGCATGTCTCAAGGTTTCTGTAAAACGAAACCAACATGCATTCGCTCTGCTCAGGCAGACAATGCTCTCAGTGTTGTAAATGTGCCCGCTATCCCACGCCCACGCCCACATTCACACATAGACATGACAGGTCTTACGGGACTCGCCCAGCCCTCCCCCTTTCGGTTGACCACCGCAGAGGAGTCAACCTGCCTCAAATGTCATAAGCGCGACGCTTATGTTGCAGCACACTGAAGCCCCTCTGTCGCTGAGCGACCAGAGCGCGCTTCGCATTCAACCCCTAGCCATTCGTGCAAACGCATGGGCAAGGCTACCCGGGGTTTCGAAGTGGGTGCTAGACATTATAGAAAGAGGCTATTCGCTACAGTTCGGTCGACGCCCGCAATGCAAAGCGGCGCGAATCGATACTGCGGTGAAAAAGGAAGTAGCACACCTACTTCGGGCCGAAATAGCGAAGTTACTGAGCAAAGGGGCTATAGAACCCCTATCACAAGCTCAGAGCGAAGGGGGCATGTACAGCAGATATTTTCTGGTACCCAAAAAAAAAAAAAAAAAAAAGAGACGGGGGTCTCAGACCCATTTTAGATCTAAGACGACTAAACAAAGCACTTCTGAAACGACGGTTCAGAATGCTCACGACCAAGAAAATCCTCTCGCAAATTTGCCAAGGGGACTGGTTCATGTCGATAGATCTGAAAGACGCTTATTTTCAAATACAAATAGTGTCACGTCACAGGCGATTTTTGAGATTCGCCTTCGAGGGCCAGGCATATCAGTACACAGTCCTGCCATTCGGCCTATCCCTGGCACCTCGCGTATTCACGATGTGCATGGATGCAGCGCTCGCACCCCTCAGGCTCCGAGGCATACGAGTGCTGAATTATTTGGACGATTGGCTGGTTCTAGCTCGATCACAGTCGGAGCTCATAGAACACCGGACCATATTACTCGATCACCTCGAGAATTTAGGTCTCACAGTCAATTGGGCAAAGAGTTCACTGTCTCCCAGTCAGAAAGTATCTTTTCTGGGCACAGATCTGGACTCGCTGTCTATGACAGCACAGCTGTCGCCGCAGCGCAGACTAAGTATTCAGCGCATGACAGAGATTTTTCGCCACGGCGCTTTAGTCCCGCTCAAAAAGTTTCAAAGGATGCTGGGTCTCATGGCTTCAGCATCCTCAGTGCTTAAGCTGGGTCTGCTTCGCATGCGCCCGCTGCAGTATTGGTTGAAAGCGCGCCGCGCAGAGCTTGGACCTCCGGTCTCGCGCGCCTCAAGGTCGATCAGAAATGCGTCGCAGCTCTGAAACCTTGGACAGTGACCGACTGGTACCGGTCAGGTGTAAGCCTGGGGACTTCCTCGAGTGTGAAGGTGGTGTCTACGGACGCCTCAACCTCGGGATGGGGAGCGCTGCTCGAGGGCAGACCGTTATTCGGCCAGTGGTCGGAACGGGAAAAGCTTCTGCATATAAACTGCCTGGAAATGATGGCAGTCGACAACGCGCTGAGGCGCTTTTGTCCCCAGATAAAAAGACACCACGTCTTGGTCCGTTCGGACAACATGTCAGTGGTGGCTTATATAAATCACCAAGGAGGTATCAGATCCAGAATCCTTCACAGGCTGACGGAACGCCTCCTGGTCTGGGCTCAGCACAATCTGCGCTCGCTCAGGGCAGCGCATGTGCCCGGCCATCTGAATGTGGGACCAGACAGACTGTCCAGTAGCAATCTGCCGACAGGAGAATGGTCTTTACATCCACAGACAGTCAAAATGCTATGGAGGACATTTGGCAGAGCGGAAATAGTCTCAAGAGAACGCTCATTGTCAGGAATTCTTCTCCAAGAGCAGGGATGCGCTGGCTCACGTCTGGCCCCGCTGCCCGCTCTATGCGTTTCCCCCTGTCACGCTCCTACCCCAGGTGTTAGAGCGAATCAGGGAGAGCGGATGCCCAGTGCTACTCGTCGCCCCATTTTGGACAAACCAAGTCTGGTTTCCAGTCCTGATGCAGCTGACGAGTACCGCCCCGTGGCCGATACCGGTGAGGAGGGATCTCCTCTCGCAGGCGAACGGCTCGATCTGGCATCCTCGCCCGGAGCTTTGGTCCCTACATGTGTGGGCCATCAACGGGTACCCGTTAACCTCCCAGCGGGAGTGTTAAACACGATCACGCAGGCTAGAGCTCCATCTACGAGGCGGCTCTATTCCTCAAAATGGTCTGTGTTCACTAGCTGGTGTACAGCGAGTGGCACTTCACCCTCACGCTGTGGGGTGCCGGAGGTTCTCTCCTTTTTACAAGAGCTTCTGGATAAGGGCAGAACCCCATCCACGCTCAAAGTTTATGTGGCGGCCATAGCAGCGTTCGCTGAACCACCGCTTGGCCAGTCATTAGGAAGGAACGATCTGGTCATTCGCTTCCTTAGAGGAGCTAAGAGGCTGAACCCTCCCAGACCTCCCTCAGTTCCCGTTTGGGACCTTTCCACGGTTCTGGAAGCCATGAAAGGTGCCCCATTCGAGCCAATACAGTCAATAGACCTGAAACTCTTGTCTTTCAAAACAGTGTTTCTTCTGGCTCTCGCTTCAGTGAAGCGCATAGGGGATTTGCAAGCGCTCTCAGTGAGCGCGACGTGTATGGAGTTTGGGCCGAATGACTCGAGAGTCATACTCAAACCAAAGCACGGATATGTTCCTAAATCCCTCAATACACCGTTTAGGGCACAGGTGATCTCCCTGTCGGCCCTGCCGGTATCTGAAGAGGAAGGGGACGCAGGCTTCCTTTGCCCGGTCAGGGCGTTAAGGGCCTATGTGTCTCGCTCATCTGTTTTCAGACAGACAGAGCAGCTCTTTGTTTTGTTCAGCGGACGTTCTAAGGGACTAGCTGCGTCAAAACAGAGTCTATCCAGATGGATAGTTGATGCTATAGCGCTAGCTTACACATCCAGGGGCCTGCAATGCCCGATAGGTGTCAAAGCGCACTCCACAAGAGGCATGGCCTCGTCGTGGGCTTGGTCCAGTGGGATTGCCTTGCAAGATATCTGTATGGCGGCAGGCTGGGCCTCCCCGTCTACATTTATACGGTTTTATAACCTCGAGGTTCCCGCTTTGCAAGCTAGGTTGCTCTCGGTTTAATTTTTCAGTATTGCCCGCCCGATGCTATTGGCTCGGGATGCTGAAACTGCTAGAGCGTCGATCACGGATCGTCTGTATTCTTCTGTGGGCAGTGCGTAAGTCCCCCATATTTACCAGTCCAGGCCGAGTTCGCCCTGGCTGTGTGGAACACTTGATATAACATGCTCTTATCAGAGCTCCATATTACAGGAATGATGCTATTCTAGCCCCTCTTCCCGGATTCTCTGTGAGTCCCTTGTGATTAGGCACTGTATGAGCCCCGGGCACCTGCCCTTGGGACTTTAGTGTTATGTCTCAAGCACGCACAGCGTTTTACATTGTGTTCCCCTAGCGTAAGATATCTTACGCAAGTACGAGAGACCTCTCGTAAGAGAACGTACTCGGTTACTAATGTAACCTCGGTTCTCTCTAGAAGAGGGAACGAGTACTTGCGTATCTTGCCGTGCATGCGTCATGTTCTGATTCGCTTCAGCGATGAAAAACTGACCAAACCAGCCTCTCTGGGCCGTATTTATAGCCCTGGCCCCACCCGATTTCGGCGGGACATGACGTAATGGGCGCGATAGGCTGGTGCAGTTGCCGCAGAGCAGCCAATGGGCGCGCGAGCTGTCTCGCCCATGTCTGCATGCTGCTGCAATGCGTTTTACATTATTGCAAAATTAAGGATAATTTTTGGCTTCAATATCTCGAGGAAAAGAGGTTTGCCCCTAGCGTAAGATATCTTACGCAAGTACTCGTTCCCTCTTCTAGAGAGAACCGAGGTTACATTAGTAACCGAGTACGTTTTCATGTTTTTTGCATTTTTGTTATTGTGTTGATATTTGGAACAGCACTCTTGCTCATGTCATATTACTTAATTGTATACATTTTCAGACTGTAAACCAATATTCATATACAGGAAGGAAAAGGGGGGATGGGTTTATTTTTTAATGGGTTTTTATCTTCTTCAGCACTTTCTTTTTCTCAGTTTTTAGCTGCCTTACTCTCACCTCTGCATGTCCTCCTGGATTCAGGGTCTTGTTACAGCGTTCACACTTCAGACAGAATTTGTGCCAGTCTTTCCCCAGAGATGTCACTTTCTCCGCTACAAAACACAAAAAGATTTATCCCCTTTACAGATCATCATTCGTTTGAAGATGTACATTTAAATGATGGTTTAAGAGGCTCTTTGGATAAAAGTGTTAACTCTCTCCACTGAAGCAACTATATTCATTATAACAATTGAGCTGAAATTATTTTGTAGAGACTCTTACAGTAATGGTGACTGCAAAGATAAAAGCGTCTATGAAATGGTGGTTTGAGTCTTGTTTGAGACTGTGTCTCATTAGAAAAACAAAAAAAGGATATGAACCACATACAGATTTATTTAGATAACACACAGTTAGTTATGTTGCACGTATTAAAGTCACCATGAAATCAAAATTGACAATTCTTATTTTTTTAATGGAATATTGCAGTGTTTATTATAAAAAAATTATTTGTGCACATATTTTTTTTTTTACATTTCATGTGCACTTGTACTCTTTCATAGAAGTACCTTCCCCTCCTTCTTGCAGTGACATCTCTTCTCTTCTCTGATGTTTACCGGCGCGAGGGCGGGACAACCTGTCACTCGCATGAGGTTGACCAATAGCAAACCAAAACTGTCCAATCAATTCCCAATGCATAAAATCATATCCCGAACTTTTTTTGTCTTGTTCGTGAATCCGTTTCACTCGAATATACGTCACAACATGGAAGAAAAGACTATCGCAGTTTCTTTTTCATGCCGACTTTAATGCGTGTAAGTGAGTCCAATAAGAAATATTATGAATATGCCTAATGTCCATCTGTTTACTGTCTCATAGATTACATCAGGGATATGTGGATGAGTGAAGGTCTTATCAAACCTGACCCCTTCATATCGAGGCCAGTATATTCCAGGCACATGCCTGAGGGAGCACAGAACACCCTCATGAGCCGTTCTTCACAGAGCAGACATCACATCACGTCAGTGTGAGTCAAGACTGAAGAACAGCACAATAACATTTTAGGTCAAACTTTGTGAAATCTATTCAGGGATGTTTGGGGAAGTATGTTTATTTTTATGTGTTCTATTACAGGATGTTGCCTCAGGGTAACAAATCCATTTTCTTCACTTTGCAAGCAGGAGATGCATATAACACAATAAAACAGCTAATAAAGAAGGGACGACTTTGGATAAACCAATAAAAAGGGTTTCTTTTCTTACACTATATTCGAGTGAATAATTGTCTTTAAAAAAAAAATTAATAATAATCTGGCATGGTACACCATGTGAAAGGCACATTTTCAACGTTGATAATAATAAGAAATGTTTCTTGAGCATCAAGTCAGCATATCAGAATGATTTCTGAAGGATCATGCGACACTAAAGACTGGAGCAATGATGCTGAAAATTCAGCTTTGCCAACAGGAATAATGACATTTTAAAACATATTAAATTGGAAAACAGTTATTTTACATACTGTTTTGACACCTCTGCTGTTTTTACTGTATTTTTTGATCAATCAAATGCAGGTTTGGTGAGCACAAGACCCTAAATGTGTAATGCGTACAGTATATAATTAAATGCATCAAATTGAATGGAATGCAGTGGATATGGACACAGTCAATATAGAGAGTATACATATCAAAATTTTAAGTGAAATTTAGATTAAATTATATTATTAAAAACTTCTACTTTCTGGCATGTAGCAGTTTGGCATCTTCCATTGCCATGTAGTGTTGTTTCTAGGCAACTAGCTAAAATGGAAATATATTTATTTATTATAATATATTATTAATTTAATATTGTTGTTTTTTTAATAACATTGTTTTTCAGCATTTATTTTTGCCTTTTGATCTCCATTTCATGCTAAATGCATGCAATTTCACTTTCTGTCTTCAATCGTATCTGCAAGAAATGAGCAGGTTGAAAAACTCAATGTTTTTGTGGTGCAGACAAATGTGCAGAGAATTGAACAGACAGTAGTCCTTGTCTCTAAATTTGCTGTTCTGCTTAATGGTTGCATGATGTCCACTTAACCTGAGTATCAAATTAGCTATTTCCACAGTGAGGGTATGCATGGCAAATTTCAGTCTGACAGAATAGTTGCAGAGGTCACAAACACTTTAGAAACAAAACTGAAAAAGAGTTTTAGATCTAATAATCTAAATAATCGAATAACTTAAAAGTCGTCATGAAACAAGACACGATTGTATTTTCTTTCCTATTGTCAGGCACGGATTAACGCACGGGCCTACTGGGCACTTGCCCAGGGCACTGGGCCAGCAGGGGGCCCTGTAAAATGTATATTCTTTTCAAATAATAATAATTATTTATTTATTTTTTCAGTAAAATTGTGTTGAATATTGTGATTATTTTTTGCAGTTGCAAAGGATTAACTGGTAAATAAATCAAATAAATAATTTTTATGTATTGCTGCGCTGTTGAGAGGGACATCTAGAGGCGTGTGAAAATCATTGCATAATATAAAGTCACGCGTAGAAGACAGTTACTCGAAAAACAAAACAAAAATGAGTTTAAAACTGCAACCGAGTGGATCAATGAAAAGAAAGGGGAAAAAAAAGGAAAAAGAAGCAAGAGACGCTCAAAGCTACCAACAATCTCCAGCTTTTTTAAAAGTCGCGACGATAACGATAACCGACCTTCTCATCTGAGCTGCTTTAGCACTCTCAAACACCTGACCAAGTGACCAATCAAATCACAGTAGATGGGCTTTATGTTCACAGAAGCGCGAGCCGAGCACGAATTCCAGCGCCGTCGACAAATGTAGTGAAGGGGGGCCTTTGAGACATCTGTGCCCAGGGCATATCATCGCCATAATCCGTCCCTGCCTATTGTGACGTATATTCGAGTGAAACGAGTGAAATCGAACAAGAAAAAAAAAGATCGTGACTTGATCTTGACAAATAGGACAAGATTGGATCATTGGATGATTGTGGTTTGCTATTGGACGATCTCATGTGAGTGACATCAGGTTGCCCCGCCCTCACGTCAGTAAACACATCATCAGATAAGAGAAGAGGGAGGGGATGTTATTTTGATTAAATATTACGAGAGTACATGAAAAAATAAAAAATAGGATAATTTATGTGATAATCATGTGCATGGATAAATAATTTATAAATAAATACTGCATGAAAAACAAGAATTGTCAATTTTGATTTCATGGTGTCTTTAAAGGGTTAGTTCACCCTAAATGAAAATGTTGTCATTAATTACTTACCCTCATGTTGTTCCAAACCTGTGAATATTTTTAGCTTTCTGACTCCCCTATAGACAGCAACGTCATAACCACTTTCAAGGCCCATAAAGGAAGTAAAGACATCGTTAAAATAGTCCATGTGACTACAGTGGTTCAACTTCAGCGTCAGAGTCTGACAGGGAAGAGAAGAAATTGTTGAATAAAGTCGTTTTCTTTTTTTTGCACACAAAAAGTATTCTTGTCGCTTCATAACATTAAGGTTGAACCACTTTAGTCACATGGACTATTTTAACAATGTCTTTATTACATTTCTGGGACTTGAAAGTGGTTATGACGTTGTTGTCTATGGAGGGACAGAAAGCTCTCGGATTTCGTCAAAAAGATCTTCATTTTGTGTTTCAAAGATGAACGAAGGTCTCACAGGGTTATTAATGAGATACATTTATTTTTTTGGGTGAACTAACTCTTAAGGAAAAAATACTGTTTACTAAATACTGATTGAAGAGAAAAAGTCCTGCACACATCAGAGGATAAAGAAGTGGTTCGCTTCAGCAATAGCCTTATGGCATAACTGCTCAATTATGTGGGCAAAAAGGGTGTTCCTCCACTGAAAGCCATTTAAAAGTAGCCGTGTGCCAGGTTGAGTACTTAAAGACTTTATGTGGTATTCAATTTAATAGGAATGCTTTTTCCAGGTCACACTACTCAGCTGTTCAAGTCTCATGAGAGCTAGTAGCAGCCAGAGACAAAGTAGATTCTCACTTGTTAATTATTAGGCTATAGTTCTCAGTGGGATGGAGTCAGCTCAGACTCAGCATGATATTAGCACGGACAATTTTTTTTTTTTCAATATGTCATTTTGGTGATCAAAGATGAGTTTTAAGGGATACAATTGACTACAGGGGGACTTTAAGATGCGTTTTGGTCGATCAGATCTCAACTAGACGAGGGAGACACATTCCCGTTTACACCTGGTGTTTTAATCCGTCTCTTTTGTCCACTTTCAACCACTTCTGTCCTGATTTCTTTGAGGGGAGGGTCTATGGGCGGGTAAATGTATGTTTTTTTTTTTCCAGATCTTTCAATCTAATGGACTAAATAAGGTTGCACAATTTACATATGAACACGAAGCAGAAAAACAAAAGAAGAGCAGCAGTTTTAGTTTCTGCTCTGACAGCCGCTAAGACCACGCCGAACGCTGTGAGTGTGTGTTAGAAATCAGGAATGGTGAGAGAACATTGTGCTTGGTACGTTTTTCGTCTTCCAACCAAACCGAAAAAGTTTAAGTCCCGTCTGGCTAGTACGCTTCCCGTAATGTTTACACATTATCTCAGAAGGCAGAGAGTAGATGGTCTTTTGTGGCTGCTTGAACGCATTTGACCACACGAGTGTCTACACTATGAAAGCAATCCGGTCGAATGTGGACGAAAGAGGACAAAAGAGATGGATTAAAACACCAGGTGTAAACAGGTTTGTGTCTCCCTCGTCTACACTGAAAAAAAATTATTCTTGAATTTAATTTAAAAAAAATATGGTAATTGGTTGCACACAATTTATTTTAGCTACATTTAAACAAATGTATTAAGTTGAACTTAATCAATTTTAGTTCAACTTAATGCATTTGTTTAAATGTAGCTAAAATCAATTGTGTGCAACCACTTACCATAAAAAAAAAATGGATTAAATTCAACGAAATTTTTTTTTCAGTGTACTTGTGATCCGATCGACCAAAACGCATCTTAATACCAAGTTGAGCGTCATGGTGTGTTGCTCAAAACTAATGCTGTTCATTTATAGTGAGAGTATGTTTTAGTATAAAAATGAAACCTTGTAGGGAGTTTTACAAAAAATTATTCTAGCCAACAGCTGTTAATGATAAATAATAAATTAATTTAATGACTAATTACACATAGGCACAAATGCCAAATGACACCTGCAGTTTAAAAGAAATGTCCATCTATTCAACCAGAGAAGATAAAGAGGAAGAAAAAAAGAAGAGCACTGTTTAACATGGTCCAATAAATCAAAATGTGGCACACACTACATTCACAGGAGGCTTTTTGAGAATGAAAGGAAAGTAAAGGCCTATAAATAATGTATAGACTGGACAGAAGAGTGTAGAAAGTGTTAACCGCATTAAATGGGTCAAACCAGATTAAAACTGAATGTTCAATCTGGTTATGCACTTCAATTTGTGGTGGTGTTGTATTGGCTGATGATAATTATTTCACTCATATCTGATCACATTTAAAAATGAAAAGGTATTCAGCCTAGTACATAACGAATATGAATCTGAGTTTTACATTGAAAATCCACCTGATTATTATATTTACCTATTGTTTAGTCACTCGTTTTAACTAAATAATATAAACTATGGGATTCTGAGCTCTAAGAGTCATGTAGCCTAATACACAGTTATATACTTTCATTCATCCCGATTTTGCATTTCATGCGTCATGCATTATTAAATCAGTAATAACCAAAAGCTCTCTCTCTCTCGTTCATATTGGTGATTTCCATGGTATTTATTTCACTGCACCACTTCGATATTCATTGTATCTCAAATCTCAGCAGATCAAATAGTTTTGTTAGCTGCAGCGTCTGTAATCAGGTGTACAAATCTTAATCATAAAACGTAATTAATTTAGTAAGAATATCGTGCACTCGTGATTAGACAGTTAATTATCAAGCCCACACTGTGTGGTTTGTAGACGTTAGTTATAAACGCATACCACGATAAATGAGAATGGAAGTAGGCTAAATTCACACTACATCATGACATCTACGTTGCAGACAGCGTGTGCATTGTTTAATTCATGGGATTTTGAAAAGGAAGCAAAATTGGCGACTTACCAAAATAAACAGTTTTGTCACATTTGGGACATTTTGATGCCATGTTCCTTGCAGAGCTAGGGTTTCCTTTTGATATGAGCAAGTTCTCTTTAATTTAGATCTGACACAGTAAATGCGACTCTTCGTTCTTAGCGATGCTTGAAGCGCGAGCGCATCCTCTATTTCAACATTGCCAGGGCGAGCGCGGATCCTCCCTCGATGACGTCAGGGGGCTAGTGAATGTGCTCACCCTTCATTTTATTAAACTACTGATGTCTGCTCTTTCCCCCTCTGTCTGAAGAGCTATACAGCACAGACATAATGGAAATTATATAAAATATTATATAATGTAAATATTAATTTACAAATATTAATATTTAAAACAAAACTGGATGAATACCTTTTCATTTTTTTTTTATGTGAACAGCCTTGAGTGAAAAGGCTATTGATCAACCAATACAACACCACCACAAATTTAAACTGTAAGTAAATACAGACTATCTCGTTTAAGATGTTTACAATTTTGAAATTGAGGTCTCATGCAGCTATGACTGAGACGTACTAAATTATTTAATATTTCTACTGAATAATTAAATGTAATTTAAACCCTTTTTCTTTGTCAATGTTCTTAAATCAATGTGCTGATTCCAAATCCAATAGCAGGTAACGGCTGCTTATCCTTTATTATATGGTGAGGTGTATTATTTTATGTATCAGTAATATATTTTAGACTTTTGCCTTACATTTTGTCATCTTGAATATATATTTTTTAATTTCCAAATAGTAATATAGGGGTAGCAGGACACACTCTTATAAATAAAGGTTCCAAAAGAAGCATTTTGGGTTCCCCAAAAAACATTTCAGAGAACAGTTCTTAAAGTCCCCCTGCATTCAATAATTGCATCCCTTAAAACTCATCTTTTATAATCAAAATTACATATTTAAAAAAACTATAATTTCGTTCCCTATCCCCTAGTGCACTATTTGCCATTCACCATGAGAACAAGTGACCAATTTTAGCCACAGTTTCAGTGTCTATTTGGGGGCGGGGCTTTACATTCTAGAGAGCATTTGATTGAACAGAAAATCTGATAAGAAGCTGAAGTGCAGAGTGATGTCATCAAAATCATTTCTCCATTTTGGCGGAAGTGAGAGACTGTACGTTTTGAACGCTTATATCTTCTAAATGTGAATTTTGTCATTGTTTTGGAGCACACTAGCTTATAGATAACAGTAAGGCTAACATATTCATACTAAAAGCCAAAAAACTTCAATATTGCCTTCATGGGGACTTAAAAGACTGAATTAATAAATCACTTTTGACCCGCTTATAAAAGAGAAAGCAAGAGAAAGAGTATGGCGTATGTGTGAGATACAAATGAAGAGATGCCACTGACATTTTTCAAACTGTTTGCATGTATCCATTTTGACCCTTGACTGCCATTACAGTGCTGTTTACAGAACTAGAATAACAAGTGAACAAATAAAGTAAATCAATAAATGAAAGAACTGATAACAACGAACAAGGGCCATTTACTGTAGACAGAAACAGGTGGATCATGTTGTTGAGCACATGCAAAAACCTTTAAACATCGGTTCAGAAGTTTTGGTTTAGTTGAGAATGTTTAAGCTTTGTAAAAGTCCTGCATGTTTCTGTATTTCAAACAGTTCCCCCCACAGGGTATTTATATATAATTAACAATTGACAAAATTATGTTTTGAGTTCTGTTGCATTAAATATTTTACTTATAATATATTAAGTATTTTATATTAAAATGATATATTATATGTATATTTATATCGGCCAGATTTATCTGCAGTAATTCCTCTCAGTCTATTTTAACCAGACCCTGGCGGTGGATCTTTCGCCAAGTGTCATGGACAGACAGACTGCTTATCTCTATCAGGTACAGAGATAGTGAAAGACAGGCCCGATACTTTGTCCATACATGGGTCTCCTGTGTGTCCCAGTCAAACTTCACACCGGCCGTCAGATGCCATATGAGAGCATTCTCAAATACTTGTGGCTCAAACGTCTGTGACGGGTCAGAGAGTTTCTCCAGGGCATGTCTTTCCATTTAAAAGGGTATTTGAGGCGGTTTGATTTGATTTTACATGTTAAAAATATCTTTATCACAACGATCTCCTCAAAGACTTGGTCATCTGATTTGGTGACCATTATGCACTCTAAAAAAAGGAATCTTTATTTTCAAAAGCCATATGACTCTAAACTATTTTTAAGGATTGGTACTGTGATTCCCACACATTTATCATGTTAAAAAATATGTGGGAAATGCTTTAAATTTGTCATCTCACTCCCTCACATTTTTGGAACTCTATTCTCTATCTCTCTCTCAAAAAAAAAAAAAAATAAAAAAAAAAATAAAAAAAAAAATAAACGACTGGGGGACGGTACCCTTTCAAAAGAGTCTAATATGTGCCATTTAGGAATGTACACTTTTGGTACCAATATACTTTGAGGTACTAAGATGCACTCTTTAGGTACCTTTTGAAAGGGTACCGCCCCAGTGACAGCTTTTGTACCTTTTTTTCTGAGAGTTATGACAACATATGTAAAGTAATTTTCAACTTTTACATTTTTTTATTTTTTATTATACAATTTCAACTTTTTTTTTTAAAGTCAGTTTAATGTGGGCTAATTTAAGTTGATTGTACTTTAAAATCTAAACTTTTAATTTTTAGATCTTCTGACAGTTTTCTGTCTCTTCTCTTTGTGTAGACCCTGAAATTGGTTGAATCTTACCACACCTTCTCCTCCATGCAGGTGTAAATTAAGTCTCTTCTCAAGAAAATTCCCAAGATTATTCAAATGAGGAAATCATAAAAAGACCTCCATCGTCCTGACGTCAAGAGGGCAGAGTTGACAGCGAGGCATGACAAAAATAACTTGGGAGGATCACCAAGGTTATCAAAACATTAAAGAGATTCAAGAGGAAAGCATTTAATAAAGCCAAAACAAACAATATGGTAAATATGATTATGATTTAATTTCAGCAGTTAACCATTACATTCTTTAGTTATAATACAACATCATCATTATTGCTCATGGCATCCCCTATCAATGTTTAATCAACATAATTCTTTCAGTGTCATGATCAATTATCAAATAATTTTGTTATTGTTCATAACAATACTTCATGTTCATTGCCCACTGAAAATTATTTGTGTCATCATAAATTTATGATATGATAAATATCACACATGTAAATGGAAAAAAAATGTAAACCCTCATTTACCATAGTTCTTCATTATTTTTTGAAAATATTTTGGAGTTTAAAATACCTTAACCCTTATGAAAATTTATCATGATTTAAATAAAACCAACAAACTGTGGTTATTGTAGTTAAACCATAGTAACCACAAATTAACCACATGGTTTTGCTACACTAACCATAGTTTAACCATGGTATTTGTAGTAAAACTGTGGTTATACAAGTGGTAATCAATCCGCCAAAAAACAATGTTTAGCCTACTACACTTTTTCTATGATAAAACCATGGTTAATTTTTGTTGAGACAAAGTAGAAATAAGACAGCAGATGTATACTTCTCTACAGTATATGCCAGAATATTTACTATTTTAGTTTGTCCAGATTTACATTTTTGTTTATGAGCCCTTTCAATTTTACATCATATTACTAAGTTTTTCCATATTAGTATAATAAACTACATTACCCACAATGCACATGCGCTGTGTTTTTTTGTTTGTTTCCGGGCGCGCTTTGCAAAACTTAAAACGGCGTTTTTACTTTATTTTATTAAACCAAACCCTAAAGCTGTCTGTATCATGTCTACAGTCGTTACCGAAGTTTGTCATTTAGCCTAGCATAATTATATCACGATCTCATAACTCTTTTAAGGTTTTGTGTGTGTGTGTGTCAATGGCAAGTAAGAAGTTACGGAGGACGGGCGTCTCAGCTGATCTCTGCGAGCGACTCAAACGGCATCAGGTGGAAACCTGCCAGGTAAGAGAGTTCAACCATCCTGACCTGCTCTTTTATCATATTAATGGCAGCTGTTTGAGGAGCCGTCGTACAGTGAAGACTTGTGTAACTCTGCCTTGTGTAAGGATGTTCTGTCCGTCACTCCCGTGGAGCTCATGCGGCTGGCCGGACTCAGTTATCCCGCTGCTCTGGAGCTCCTGCGTTTGGTCAGTAAAGCTTGTTCACCGACCGTGAGAACCGTAAGTCACTCACACACCCCATCAGGTCCTGTTGACTTATCGCGCGAAGCCTTTCATTAGTAGTAATGTTGTTTTGTTTTTGATGGCAGGCACTGGATTTATGGAGGAAAAAGGGAGAGCTGTGTTTCTCCACATCACTTCCTGTCCTGGACAGGTTACTGCAGGGAGGTTTGCCACGGGGTGCTCTCACTGAGGTACAGTGGTCTACTTTTGTAGCATTCTAAATTGAAATTTTGCCATTTAACGTGACTCCCCCTCATGCTGTTGATTCCTTTTTTTTTTACCACATAAGGAAATGAAAATCTCTTGTAAATCATTATTATGAGATAAACAGTCGAAATTATGACATATGAAGCCGGGTGCACACTATGGGTTAAAACTTTTTGACTATTTTTCAAATAAAAGCTTTCCTGTTTCATAAATCGATTAACTTTTGCTTAATAACAATGAAAAAGGCCCTTCCTAAAACTTCCGAGAACTGTTTAGAACTTTCTGGAACATTCAAAATCTCGGTATATAGGAGACAGGGACTGAGAGAGAGAGAGAGAGAGAGAGAGAGAGAGAGAGAGAGAGAGAGAGAGAGAGGGGGGGCAAACTCAACTTGATACTGTTTGATATGTTTCAATAGCAATATATAGTGTTGCACAAGATAAGTGACACTACCTTAAAAAAGAACAAGGTTATCTGGACCAATAATCTTGTGAGATCTCTTGTGAGATGTGAGAAGAAGTGTGCCTTTAGAAGAATCTTAACTAGAAGAAACACGCAAAATGCCACGTCAAATGCTAATTATTGGACAGTACCAGTTTCTTGGAGCAGAAATCAAAGGAAGCAAGGAGCGAATGGTGGTAATTTTAATAGAAGTTGCAGATTGCAAATTGCAAAATTATGGAAGAACAAATTGAATTTTCCAGTTAAATGTATTCTTCCATAATTTTCTGACTCTGTAAATTTCCTCTTTCATTGTTTTTAAGCAAAAGTTCATCGATTTATGATACAGGAATAGTCAAATAGTTATAATCCTAGTGTGCTCTGTGCGATTATGGCCATTATTTGGCCGTCTGAGACAAATTTTGTGGATCCTAAAAGATATCTTGCAGTCTGTGATCACTAGTTTGACATGTTCGCCGACAGCAGATTGATTAATGACCATTGCGATCAAATTTTACCTCAGATGAAACTCTGGCAGTGTCAGAAATTTTAAGGCACAGTCCTACAGTGTAGCTTCTCCTACAACCATCAAATAAAAAAACAATAGGAGCGCAGAACCTGAAGACGCGATTAGTGAGACTACAGACTGCCACTTGCTATACACACACATCTTAGTTTTTTCCCCCCAGTTTTCTTTTCAAGAAAAGCCATGATCAAAATTAACGCTGGAGATTGTTTTTGTTTTCTAGCTACCATTTCTATCCCACATGTAAATGCAGCTCAGAGTCACCGAACGTGTCACGGATTGATGATTTAAAGGACAAGTTCGGTATTTTACACTTAAAGCCCTGTTTTCAGATCGTTTCTGATGAAATACAATGCTTAAAGGGATAGTTCACTTTGAAATAAAATTTTGGTATGTTTTAGCTTACCTCAAGGGCATCCAAGATGTAGGTGTCTTTTTTTCCGCAGTAGTTTCAATTTTGATATTTTTAGGTCAAACCGTTCTTGTCTGTCAGTCATATAATGCAGGTCGATGGTCACTGTCTCAAAGAGCATGCACAGAGTCCAAATTAAAACAATTCCCCATCGTCCAAATTAAAACAATTCCCCATCGTCCAAATTAAACAATTCCCCATCGTAAGTACACATTGATGGCCCAAGACACGAAACGAGCGGTTTGTGTGAGAAAACGAACAGTATTTATATCGTTTTTACCTCTTGAACACAGCTGCGTCCAAATGATCTGAGAGCGCGGGCGGGTATAGATATATACACTAGATGTCGCATTGGCTACTATATATATAATGTGTACACACACACACACACACACACACACACACACACACACACACATATATATATAATATAAAAGCTTCATCGGAGGAAAAGTTTATCAGTGAAATACAATACACAAAGCAATTTTATAGCTTTAAAAGTATAGAATATAGCACACAAGATGTACAGACTATTTTATGGTGCTTTTCCATTGTCACTATAAAAAAAAAAAAAAAAAAGAATTCTATGGCCACATACAAACTGCAAACTGTTTTGGAAGTGATGATCGCATTTAAATGCGTTCTTAAAAAAAGCTAATCCCCTATTTGTTGGCTTTTAGACAATTATTTTAGTTTATGTCATTGAGAGCCAAATATGTTAATATATAAAATATAAACACACATACTGTATATATTGTATAAAAACCCGTTTGTACTGTGTAAAGTATTATTATTATTATTTTTTAAATAATATGTAAATAATATATTAATAAATAGCCTAAATAATAATTGAAGAATAATATCTGACCAGTTTTTAGAAAGCAAAATAAAACAACAATTCCAGTATTGGTCATTTTAAAATGCTATATTTATTTATTTATTTAGTCAGTCAGAGTTTTAAATGACTTTTAAGTTGCTACTTTGAAACAACATGCTCTCTGGACTGTAATATTATGGATTAACTCTAGACCACAAGGCTGATGAGAGAAACTGTGATGGAGAGAGACAGACTTGTTCAAAATGCTGACACGTACTAGCACTGCTCCTCAGACGAGCTGACAGTCAGTGTCTGTTTGAAAGAGACTTGCGTTTGCATTACTACTTGTTCAGCAAGTCCCCCCAATATTCAAAGTCCCCCAAAGATGTTTCTGCTGGACAAAGTTGCAAATTTTTCAGATAATAGGAGTATAAATAAAAATAATAAATGAAATCATTTAAAATAATTAAAGTGATTAAATTATTTGAAAATCAATAAATAAAATGATTAAATTAGGAACATTCATAGTCATAAAAAAAAAATTACTCAGAAATAGCAATTTCTACCTGATAAAATATTTTAGCACTTTACATAATTATATAAAAACTCATTTATAGAAATGTCAATGCTATTTTTGTACATTTAATCAATAAGTTTGTACATTTGATACATTTCCATGACTGTTCCAGGTCTAAAAAATACCTCATATACAGACAGTATATATCCAGGTTTTCCAAGACTGGGTGAATTCTGGTTCTTAAATAAAAATGTTAGTTCAGTTCATGAGGGTACAGATTAAAATGCCAGTTCACATTTAGATTTTGACATAAAACTGTGTACTGTAAATAATGGCGATTGTCACTAGCCACGTTTCCATTACCCTTCAAATTGCACAAATTGAAATTGCGAAATGAAAATACGCCCAATAGAAACGTGTCACTTTCGCAAAAACTCCCATTTA
The DNA here is from genome assembly GCF_965113295.1 of Leuciscus leuciscus. NCBI lineage: Eukaryota > Metazoa > Chordata > Actinopteri > Cypriniformes > Leuciscidae > Leuciscus > Leuciscus leuciscus. Next base: position 19,730,459 of record NC_138743.1, read on the forward strand.
TCGCAAAAACGTTTTTACACTCGCATGGGGTGGTTTTTCAGGCAATTTGAAAAATAAATATTTCGCAAAACTGCAATGGAAACAGTTTTTGCGCATTTACAGGTCACCTGACGTAGATGACGCGGTATGTTTGGACAGAATACGAGACAGAGTTCTTTATTAAATTCATAATAGACAGAAGAATTACAGGAACACTGGATTCTAAACTTCAAAGAAATGCCACAATCAAGACCTCAAAGCAGAAATGACATGAGTGAGAAACACCTCAGATGTGCCGCTCTCAAGTATAGGCTAAGGGTCTTTCCTTGCCATTAATGACTGGATAACACACATAGGCCTACGTCTCCTTCGATTAATAATAATGGCCAGTGCGGTGGCTGAGATGCATAAACCTACCAACGTCCGTTGCGATGATTTTTGGAATGACTTATCGCGAGAGGAAAAAATGAAGTTTTAGTCGCATAACATCAGTTAATGGAAACGCCGTCATTTCGCAATCGTTTTTTGTCGACATTTAGAAAAAATTGCACAAGTTTTGCGCAAATCTGTAATGGAAATGCACCTACTGTCATTTTATTTGAGTAAACTGTCTCTTTAAGTAATCATGACACCGTCTGTGTTCTCAGGTGACCGGCCCGTCAGGCTGTGGAAAGACTCAGTTCTGTATTATGCTCAGCGTTCTGGCTACATTGCCGAAGAGCATGGGAGGTCTGGACAGTGGAGTCATCTACATCGACACAGAGTCGGCATTCTCTGCTGAAAGGTGTTTAAAAACGTTTGCACGCTCTCTCTGATCTGCACTTTTTTGTGTTTCCTCTTAAACTAACCATCTTCCTCTCTAAGACTGATAGAAATGGCACAGGCCAGATTCCCAGAATTCTTCTCAGTGAAGGAGCGTCTGCTGGAGATGGCATCTCGTGTTCATCTTTTCAGGGAATTGACCTGTCAGGATGTCCTGAATAGGTTAGAACACCTCCAAAACACATAATATTTAGTTCCAGTTACTGTACTTTTAAAATAATAGTTTTTAATTTAAAAATGAGACTTGTCATTATTTCCTTTTATCCTTGAGATTCACTCCAGCTCAATTTCTATGCAGTACTGTTAAGAGCTACAGGAAACACCTAAAAGCAAAGCATGAAGCTTGCAATGCCAATGTCTTTGGTTCGATTCTAAGGGAATGCATGCCATGAAGTGATTAAATGTACACTACCAATCAAAATGAAATAATAGCTTTTTTTATGTTTTTGAAAGAAGTCTCTGATGTTCACCATTTAACTAAAAAAATACTAGCCTAGAAATCTAGACGCACCCTAGCGGCAGCAAAATGTATTTTGCAGCCAGGGCAGTCTAGCAACTCTCCATAGACTTTCGAGCTGCAAAAACCTAAATTGGGTCAGGCCAATCACGTCGCGTAAAGAGTATGCGGGCGGGCTTAACATATGACGACAGAGTTGCGACGGTTCCCTGGCTGCTACTTGAAAACAAAGAATGACGGCTACTGCTGGAGAACAGTCTTTCGAATCGGCTTTGGGCGCGACTCTGGAGGACTTGGAGTTGATTTTTTCTTTGAGAAAAGAGCAAAGAACGGCACTTAAGTCATTCTTAAAAAAAGGAAGATGTGTTCGTAGTTTTGCCGGCCAGATATGGCAAAAGTTGAATCTATCAAGTAGCTCCGCTGTTGGGAAAACGCTCTGGTTGGTTGAAGCGCTGTCCTATTGCGTGCTGAGGGAATTTGAAAGACAGTCGTTTATCCCGCCCCTCGGATTGAGCCGTGTCTATGGAGAGTTGCCAGACCAAACATCGTGATGTAGGTCTGGCTTGCCAGGCTAAAAAAAACAGTAAAAACAGTAATATTGTCAAAAAATATTACAATTTAAAATGTAAATTTTTTAAATTAAAAATGACTTTTTAGTACACATCTCGTTTTTGAAGTCATGGTTCTGCCTGTTTTCAGGTACAGCAATGAGAAAAACAAACCATTTATTTTTAATTTTTATTACTTAACCCTTAAACAGGCAAGAGTAGAAAATGATAAGCAACAAATAATTTCATGACATGTTTTATATCATCTGGACTTAAGTAAATCATATCCAAAATAATTTTTGAAAAATGTTATGTATTTTGGATTTTATGAGTTGTGACTCCCAGATCACATGGCCTGTTTAGGGTATAAAAAAAGGACCAAATCTATAACTGTAACTGCCATTGCATGTTTAAAACAATTATATCCTATACTTCAATTATATCCTATACTTCAACTCATATATACTTCAACTCATATAATGTTGTCATTTTATATATCATTGGAAAGCAAACTCAAGATTCAGCCTGTGAAACCCGTTTTGAAATCGGACCTTGCGTTACCATAAAAATGGTAAAAAAAAAAAGAAGGTAAAATGGTAAACATTTTTGGATTTAGGTCAGGCTGACTAATTGATCACAGATAACTTGAAGCAAATCATGTGACTAGCATACTCAGACAGACAGGCTGTATCAGTTTAACCTGTAAATTTTATAATTTGTAAAAAAAAGACCCCTCAGAATACAAAGATTGTTACAAAAATGAATACAAAGTTAATCCCTTTTTTATACCCAAAAGTGGCAATGTGACTCAGGTGTAATATTTCAAAACGTGCTAAATAACATGAACAACATTTTTATAAATTTTCTTTTTCAGCACCTTAAGACAATTAAATGTTCATAATTAATGTTAGCAGTGTTAGTATTATTTTTTCAAAAGAAAAGTAAGTTTAATATATATTTACTTATCTCAAAATCTGAATGTCCTGCACCACTGGCAGCCATGTTGGATTTAGGCCAGGCTGACTAATTAATCACAATTTTTTTTAAACAAATCATGTGACCAGCATACTCAAGACAGACCAGGCTGTGATAAATGATAAAAGGATTTGATGAAAAAATCATTCTTACGCCCCAAAAAAGACGACAAAAACTATGTTACACCCATATCACATTGCCAGTTTTAGGGTTAACTGTGCTTTGTTGAATAAACTATTTCTGTCTTTAAATAAAAAAGTAAATTAAGTCAATATTACTTTTTACACACACTTTTTTCACATAATTTTAAATGCTTACACTTGTCTTTTGGATAAAAAAAATAAAAAAAAAGCAAAATATTTTATAATAAGGTTAGAATTATTGCACAACCAGTCTTTGGCTACAGGATGATCTGGCTGTGGCAAAATAAATGACATCAAAATTACATTTTAATATATAATAATCTATAAAAATATGTCCTACCTTGGTAAGCCTATATAGTCTATATAGTATATAGTAAGTAATATAGACTTCTTTCCAAAACAAAAAATCGCAATTATTCCAAACCTTTCACCAGTAGTGTATAGAATAATAAATGCAACTGACTTCGCTTTGGATCAAAGCGTCTGCTAAAATGCATGAATGTAAAAGTAAAATGTAAATGCAATGAATACAAATCCTGAATTTAAAATTGACTACAAGATCATGAAGGTCTTATGCTAGGCCAGGCTGTATTTAATCTTGTGAACACACATTAGTGGGGCGTTTTATTGCTGCTCTGATGTTACACAGACTGGAGCGTCTGGAGGAGGACATAATTGCTTGTCGAGTGGGGCTCCTTATTTTGGATTCTGTGGCCTCTGTTGTAAGGAAGGAGTTTGACACGTCGCTGCCGGGTAATCTAATGCACAGGAGTAATTTACTGGGCCAGGAAGCTGCTGTACTGAAGTACCTCTCGCAGGAGTTCTGCATCCCAGTAAGATTATTTACATAGTTGTGTATGTCTGAATTTTTCAAATATCGCACACTTGTAGTGCATATGGTTAACCACAAAGTGTCGCTATACATTTACGTTTTGCATTTCAGTGCTGTGTTATAGGTCACCTCTATATTTCAAACACCAGAGGGCGTTAGAGAGCCCAGATGAATTAGAAAAACACTCTAGGCCTGTTCACACAAAGCCTGCTCCTTTTCCATGTTATTTGATCTTGGGAATTTCCACACTACTTTAAGATCTTCAAAGATACATACGTGAAGCCTTTACTCACCTCCTGCATCACCAACACATTTATCTAGAAGAGGAAAGATAGGATTGCACCGGAATATGGTTTTCTGCTTCCTACTCATGAAGAGTGTAACAGCTGGAGGGCTGTTCCAGGATCAGGTTGTGCTCTGTCTGTATTCTTCTTATCCACTAGTTTACAGCTGAAATTCATAAAGTGGGTTCTGAAAGTCTGAGCAAATAATTTTTTTGAATCATTTACAATTTTATGATTATTGTATAGAGAAAAGTACAGTATACAATAATAGGAAGTTCATGTTAATGTAAGCTAATTGCTTCTGTAGTTCTATTTACTTTTGTTTCATTGAATACATATTTTCAGCAAATTATATTTTAAACATTTAAATGATTATTATTAATATATTTATAGAAAAAAACCTAAAATTCATGTTAATTTATTTTGATTGCTTTTTTTTATATATATATTTTTTAATACATAATCTAGCTACATTTTAAAATTATTATTGTTATAGAGAAACACAAAATATTAAGAAATTCATGTTAATTTGTTAATTGCTTTTGTATTTCTATTTATTTTTGTTTTTATTTAATTCATATTCTAGCAAATTATATATTAAACATTTAAATTATTATTATTATTATCAAAAAAATGTATGTTAATTTCACAGTTGAGCTGTATAGATAATCACACAGACAATGCGTGACGCAGAACCAACAATCAGGAATAACTTTAATAAACACAGAAGAGAACACAACTACCATAACTTTAAGACAATGTTGAAGTGAGGAAAACTTGAGGGCTTAAATTAGCCTGGATGCCAGCCGAACTTAGCCCCGCCCACAACATTTTTAGGTCGGGAAATTTGGTCTGGACTTGATCCGTTGTGGAGCAATTATGCTCGAACCAGAGCTGTTCGGACCAATCAAATTATCAGGGCGGGCTTTATACGATGATGGACAGATGATTAACAGTAACGTAATCTTCCACGTCACCAAAGAGCGCTTGGGTTGAATTTGTTTTTCAACAAAGATGACTGCCGCTGCAGAATTGAGATTTCACGAGTTCACACTTACAAATAAGTCAGATAGAATAAATGCATATTTGGCGTGCTGTCCAAGGAGAGGGCTCCGCCCCCCCCCCCCCCCGTATTCCAGGCTGTGGAAGAAAAAGCCAAGAGTGAGTGGAGGGATGCTGAAAACTGAGTGTGACAGAGTGAATATATGCTTCCTCTCATGCTGATAGGGTAGACATGGTAATTGTTTGAAGACAAGTTGATTGGATTGATTATTTGAACGTGCTCCTCCCGAACTTTGTTTATGTAACATCATGTGTAGATTCCACCATTGCGTCTGTTATAGAAGATATCGACAGTGCATTAATTTTAAAAGAGGAACAGAGAACCGTGATCAAGGCATTTGTCGATCGGAAAAATGAATGAAGAACATACGTCACTTACTCCGTTGCTCTGATTGTTTGTAGGTCTATCCAATTGAGTGCAGAGGCATTTTCTTTCCTGGTTCGGTTGAAACACGCCCCTTAATCACAGCCAAATAGAGCAGTATCAGACTCATATTCTGACTAGAATCTGAGTATGACGACGTACAGGCTAGGCTTAAATAGAACAGGGAACAGGTGTGTACTAATAATGAATGAAAGATGAATCAGGCAAAACAATGACCATGACTAGAAACTAAATGGAACAAGACAATGAACCAGAACATGACTATGAACTAAAGACATGATCGTGACTTTACACCCCCTGGAAAGCACGTCCTCACGCTGTAAACGTCAAGCAGAGGCAATAGGGGGTTCTGGTGTAAATGAGGACCTGGAGACAGACATGAACTTGATGGGGCTGGAAGAAGATAATCCCAAGGGGGAGACAATGGTGGGAGGAGCCAGGGTAGAGATTGGATGAACCAGAGTAGAGATGGGAGGAGCCAGAGGATGACCCAGAGCCAAGACAGGTTGAAGGCCCACAGCAGAACTGATGGATGGAGGAGCCAGGCTGGAGTTAGGAGCCTGACCGAGTGAGATGGAGACTTGACCAGAGGGAATCTAGGTGGAGCAGAGATGTAAAACCAGGGTGACATCGAATGCCTGGAGGGCCATGGTGGAGCTGCAGGTCGGCGTGACCTAGGTGGAGGCGTGGGCTTGGCAGACCAGGGGAGAGACGGTGAAACCGGAGAGAAAGAGGAGCCCGGTGGAGCCAGAGGGGTGGAGGGTTGAGGCGCATCTGATAACTCCAAGGCGACGATTGACCAAGGTGACGCCAGAGGGATGAGGAAGCCTGGCGGAGCCTGAGGGATGACAGGCCAGGGTGAAGCTTAGGGAGAGCCAAGGTGGAGCCGATGGGTCGGAGGGCTGAGGTGGAGTCCAGGGTTGGAGGCTCGAGAGGGAGATGAGGGATCCACAGACCACGGCAGAGCTGATGACTGGGAAGCCCCAAGCGGATCCGTGCAGCCAGGCGGAACCACTGGAGGAGCTGAAGAGAAACAGTGGCGATGAGGCAGAGGAACTGGATGGCTTTGGCAGAAGAGGAGGAAAAGGGTGGGACCATCCAGGATGAAGGAGCTTTGGAGCTGGGTGGAGCCAATGGCAATGAAGGAGACTTGGTGCAGGACGATGAATGAGACTTGGTGCTGGATGACGAAGGAGACTTGGTGCTGGTTTGACTCAATGGTGACGAAGACGACTTGGAACTGGGCTTAACCAGCAATGACGAAGACAACATCGGACTGGACGGAACCAGCGGAAACTGTAGACCAGCAAATATTTCCTCATCCAGCTCATAAAATAATTCCTCAGTAACCTAGCTCATTTCACGCACATCAGCAACGAGAGCGTGGGCGGAGCTCCAATCCATTCAAACGAACTCTACTAATATGCCCTCGACGACAGACGCTGATGCCGGCTCACACTCCTGGACAGATTCTGCAATGGGCTTGGGCTCCGGGATGAATGTGGCCTCTGGCAATGGCCCTGGCTCTGTTTTCATGGTGGGCTCTGGCTTGTGATCTGTTGCGGGAATGACTGTAGGATGGCTGGGCTCTGGGACCAGAGTGGAGCTGGCGTTGCCCTCATTCGCTTGGCAGATGGTAAATGGCAAGTTTCACTGCACCAGCACCCACTCCACAAACTTTGCGAAGCTCCCTCAAGCACCATCCATAGGTAGGCATGCCTTTGACCCCGTTGAGGCTTGTTGAGGCTGATGTTCAAGAATACGCAAAACAAGCTGTCAGGGTAGTGGGTAAGGCATGCCAGATCTAGGAAGTCATGTGATCCTCGAGGAAGCTATTCCCCTGCTCCAGCAGAAGGAGACAAACAGCGGGGATATCCATAATTTTATTCCCCTTTCGTTGTTTTACCGGATGTATGCCGTGCAAAGGAAAACAAAGAAAATAAGCTGCTTATTTGAAAGAGGAATGACTGGACTGCTTGTAGATACTAGCCCCACGATGTTCGAAGTCAAAGCTTAATGGTCCGATGCTTCTATAATAGTTAATATTTGTTAATTGCTTCTGTTTTTCTGTTCGCTTTTGTCTTTAAATACATATTTCTAGCAAATTATAATTAAAAATGTAAATTATTATTATCATTATAGAGACACATATAAAGTACTTTTTTTAATACATATTTTGATATTATCACAGCAATTTAAATAAAGAAATTTAATTTTCAATTCAGTTATACTACAATTGGCTAAAAATACAAAATAGAAGTAATTAACACTAGATGTCTTAGTATTTTGTATTTCTTCCTTTTGCTTTACTTTTTTCTAGATTCAAATTTGGTTTTGAATTCCAGATTTTCAGACTTAAGTTTGGACTCCAGTGTATCTACAAACTATAATTTAAAATGGGTTGCATTACAAATGCAGTTACAGATCATGTTTATTGTTACTTGAGGCAAATTAGGATGGATCTATCATTTTATTGACTATTTTTGTGCTTTGTTGACATTAGGATCAGGTTTAAATGTAAGTGTGTTTCAACAAAATACTGGGCATTCCCTTATTTCAAAATGACTAGTCAACTATTCTCCGAGGACGTCTCAGGCTGTAACCCCAAAACTCATCTGATCTGCAGTTATTTGCCTCTTGTCCCCCTCCAGCCATGCTCATTTTAAACATAGCTTTTGTGTTTTAAATCAGTACAGTAAATGTCTGGCTTGACACTGCCAGTGGCCACAAATGAGTTTTAATACTGCTTTCCACAGCAGTAGAAATGGGCCTCAACATGAAACCACATGGTAGATAACTCCTAGAGGTAGGTAACTATGTTATAGCCCCCCTCACACACATAAAAGCTCATAACCGTAAAATAGGTCAACCCATTAAGTTTCCAAAATAAAACCTTACACTTTAGCACCTAGAGCCAAACCGTAATGAGGCAATTAAGTTTGTTCTCCCAAGCTTTAGAAATATAAAGGAATGTTGAAATGTTTTAGGTTTTGGCTGATTGTTTTTATTTGTGTAGTTTTGATTAAGAGAGCCATGGAAGACATAGCAGTGGTTCACTTTAGGCCGCTTTAAATACCACGTTTGATCAAATCAGAACATTGACCTAGTTCCAACAATGTTAGCTTTTTGTGTGCAAGCTTAAGTACTGTTAATGACATACTGCTATATTTTAATTAACACCAATATTCATGTACTTAAGATAGATCATGTTGTAAGGCTCTCAACAATCTTGTTTGACCCCTCTGTATATTTCTGGAAGAGCCCTATCAGATAAGCCTCTAAAAACTCAGAAATTACATTGTAATAAATTTTGTTATTGTGTAATGTGTGAGTTTTTAGAGGCTTATCTGATAGGGCTCTTCCAGAAATATACAGAGGGGTCAAACAAGGGATTGTAAATGTTGTGAATTTTTTATTTTATTTCAGAATTTATACAGTAGTGGCCATTGACATCTTTGACTATTGACAAAATTGCCATCACCTTTTTTCATTCATGAGTGTGTGTATATATGTATATATATGTATGTATGTATGTGTGTGTATATATATATATATATATATATATATATATATATACACACACACATACATACATATATATACATACATACATACATACATACATACATATATATATATATATATATATATATATATATATATATATACATACATACATATATATACATACATATATATATATATATATACATACATATATATACATACATACATACATACATATATATATATATATATATATATATATATATATATATATATATATATATATATATATATATATATACAGTATCTCACAAAAGTGAGTACACCGTTCACATTTTAGAAAACATTTTAGTATCTACTCAAGGGACAATGCTATAGAAATTAAACTTGGATATATTTTAGAGTAGTCATTGTGCTGCTTGTATAGCAGTATGTATTTACTGTCCTCTGAAAATAACTCAACATACAGCCATTATTGTCAAAATAGCTGGCAACAAAAGTGAGTACAGCCTAAGTGATAATAGCTGCACGTCGTTTAACCATGCAAAGCCACATGTCCTATTCATCATGTTCATGTTTTTGTCTGCTTAACAGGACCATGCAAATTGTTGTATCTTATTAGAGCAGTTAAAATTTGTGCTTTGAGTACAATTCTCTCATACTGACCACTGGATGTTCAACATGGCACCTAGACATGTGCCGGTATTCGGTAATGCAATAAATCGCGGTAATGAATATGCACGATATTGATATCGCGGGCACTTCAAAATACCGTGAAAAATAATAGATCCGAATTTAGATTTTTAGAAGGCGCGTTAGCTTATTTTCCATCAACCGCTTAAACAAACACTGCGTATATGCTGCGCGATTCGAGCGCCAAACACGTGCGCATGCACTCTGATGTAAACAATCCTCCACATGCTTAAGCATGCGCACGCAGTGCGCAGTACGTTAGTCTAATGTAAACAGTCCTCGCATGATGGAGAAGCAGCATGGCGGAAAGAGGAACGCCGCCGACGATTTATCCATATACAGTCTATGGATTTATCCCGCTTCTAAAAGCAGGGCTGCCAACTCGACGCATTCAGCGAGAGACGCGCGCCTTTCTCACGCAGAGAAAAATCGCGGAGCAAAGAGGACACGGAGACCGACAGACAAGACAGAGCAGGTTACTTTTGATATGAAACAAATTCTCATCTCTCGGATTCTGTCCATTTTATTACGAAATTCAGACATTAAAAAGGCTACTGTTTTGTCGCTTGTAAATGTGACGTGACATTACAGATCACTGTATAGTGCCTCAGTTCCAGTAAACATTTAACGTTACCTCAGGAAAGCCATTTCACGACCAGCACGTTAGTTGACTAAAACAAATAGTATTTTGCTGAATATGTGCACTTTATTATATTTTATCACTTGTGTCATCATAACATAATGGTTATTTTAATGAAAACCACATTATATTTGATTTAATTCGTTATTGTTTAACCTTTAATAATACCAGCTGACAGGGCTCTCTATGGTTAGGCTACTTACAGCATTATGTGAGATTTATTATTTTTTTCATGAGAAAAAAATAACATGTGGGCTATCTACTGTAACCTTCCTAATATTTATCCAAAATGAGTCAATATTGAATCAAGATTGAAATCACTTAAGTTTTGAATTGAAATCATGAAAATTGTGTTAAGCAATAATACAAACCAGCCTTCCAGTCATTGTACCATGTAAACATTGTAACATGTTGTCACTAAACTTAATAAAATTCTGTTTAGTTACCAAATGTTTTGACAATCACAATTACACCTATTGTGATGCAAGTTTTTTTATTCTGCATCCCCCCCAATCCATCCATTTATCTTGTGCAATTAAAATATTGTGATAATACCGTATACCGTGATAAAAGCTCAATCAATTAATCGCAGCATGAAAATGTGATACCGGCACATGCCTAATGGCACCTCATGGCAAATAACTCTCTAAGGATTTGAGAATTAGAATGGTTGCTCTCCACAAAGATGGCATAGGCTATAAGAAGATTGGTAACACCCTGAAACTGAGTTACAGTACAGGCCAGGGTTTTCCAAGACCAGTACAGAGGTTTTCCAAGACGGGTTGCACTCGTAACAGGCCTCGCAATGGTCGATCAAAGAAGTTGAGTCCTCGTGCTGTGTGTCAGGTACAGAAGCTGGCTTCAAAAAACAGACGCATGAGTGCCGCTAGCATTACTTTAGAGGTTGCAGAAGCAGGAGGTCAGCTTGTCATTAATCAGACCGTACACTGCACACTGCAACAAGTCGGTTTGCATGGCAGTCCCACAAGGCAGCCTCTTCTGAAGCTGGCTCACAAGTAAGTCCGCAAACAAGAGCATGAATTACTGGAACCATGTCCTGTGGTCTGATGAGACTAAGATAAACTTGTGTGGCTCAGATGGTGTCCAGCATGTGTGGCGAGTCTGGCAACGCCCTGGTGTGGGGTACCAAGAAAATTGTGTCTTGCCTACAGTCGAGCATGGTGGTGGTAGCATCATAGTCTGGGGCTGCATGAGTGCTGCTGGTACTGGGGAGCTGCACTTCATTGAGGAAAACATGGATTCCAACATGTACTGTGACATTCTGAAGCAGAACATGATGCCCTCCCTTCAGAAACTGGGCCGAACGGCATGATAACGACCCCAAACACACTGCCAAGATGACAACTGTCTTGCTGAGGAAGCTGAAGGTGATGGAGTTGCCAAGTATGTATCCAGATCCGAACCCTATTGAGCACCTGTGGGGCGTCCTCGAGCGGAAGGTGGAGAGGCGCCATGTGTCCAACATCCAGCAGCTCTGAGATGTCTTTATGGAGGAGTGGAAGAGGGTCCCAGCAACAACCTGTGCAGCTCTGGTGAACTCCATTGCCTGGAGGATTAAAGCAGTGCTAGATAACAATGGTGCTCACACAAAATACTGACAATTTGGACACAGTTTTGACATGTTCACTAGGATGTACTCACTTTTGTTGCCAGCTATTTTGACAATAATGGCTGTAAGTTGAGTTATTTTTAGAGGACAGTAAATACTGCTATACAAGCAGCACATTGACAACTGTAAAATATATCCAAGTTTCATTTCTATAAAATTGTCCCTTGAGAAGATGCACTAAAATGTTTGCTGAAATGTGAGGGGTGTACTCACTTTTGTGAGATACTGTATTTAGGCCTATGCATTTGCCTGTTTAAAATTTACTTACCACATGGCCCAATACATAGTATTATGTAATGAGTTATGTCAACATTTGTTAAGTAGCATGATGATGGAATTCAATATCTGCTGAACTTGCATAGTGTCAGCAGACTGTTTATTCTCATCTTTCTGTGATCTAATCTAACTGGACTAAACTGCAGTACAGATGTTTCCCTTCTGTCTCCCTCAGGTGGTTTTAACTAACCAGATCACCACACATGTGGGCGAGAAGGTTCACTGTCCTCAGAGGAATCAGGCAGATGGTAAGAACAGCCTTCCATCGTCTGCTGGAGTCTAAACTTGATTTTTGAGGCGAATGTTTTTGTTTAAAATGACCGTGTTTTGGGATTTGATGGTGGAAATTTAGACCAGAAATTCCTGTCAAGAGGCTCTTCTGTTTCATCCGTCCCTAATGAGCCGTTCTCTGATCTGGCTAATGGAAGTCATCGTTCCAAGCCATTCCGAGATGGTATGCAGGATAAATGAGCGTCAGATATGACCCTCCACACAAGCAGCTGTTGTAGGTTCTTCGGAACTACATCATTGACCCTGGAGAAGATGATATTACTCTAACCAGGGGGCTGAAAACACGATCCACTCGCTCAACAAACATGTCTGGGCCTTATGCGAATCTCACGACATCTCTGATTCCATGGCTGTGCAGTGACCTGTGTCTTCTGTCACTGTATGTATGGAATAGTGCAAGTATACTCTGGCGTACATCCAGGTGTACAGTTGAAGAGGGTCTTGTTTTGGGGCAAAGCTTTGAGGAAAGAGAAACAGGCACCGTTCTCATGTTATCTAACAGACACGTTTCTGTCCAGTAACTTTACCCCCAGACATCGGTTTCTTTATATCTCACTGTTCCACTCGGCAAGGTGGAGTTACCAGGAACTCTTTCTCCCACTCATTTGCTCTGTATTTTTCTCTCACACATGCACACAAATGTTTTTCCATCTCTTGGGATTATGTAGGGAAAGAATGGCCCTTATACAGCCTCACCCTGTTTATCTCCATCCTTGGTCTTATCTGACCTCTCACTTAAAGGGATAGTTCACCCAGAAGTGAAAACAGTTTGTGCTTGCGTTCAAATCAACATTTAAATTCATCTCAATTTGTCACAAGACACTAGAGAACTAGTATCATTGTCCTGTACATCTTTGAGATGCCATGTTTGAATGTGCACAAGTGAGAATCTTCTGATCAAGTGAAAGATTTTTGCGAGTTTTTCATGAATAACTACTAAAATTTCTGTCTGTGATATATCACAAAGATATAATGGATTCAGAAGACTTTAAATAAAGTGGGCAATGTTAACAATATTATCATATCATCTATAGAAATTTTGAAAAGAAAAACGCCATAACTTATTCCAGTGCAATGATTTACTTTAACCCTTTAATGCACAAACGTTTCAGCCTGCAGTAACTATGAGTGAAATGTCACTTTATCATTGCGTTTCAGACAAGCGTGCCGCACAAGCCCTGAAAAGTGAAGCCAAAACGTCTCGATCACCCCCTGGTGACTGGTCCTAGTATAGGTCATAAGCCCCGCCTCCCTGTGTTATTCAACGGGACGTGAGACCAACTAAACAATTAAACTACACTTCAAATATCTTTTTTCCAAAGGTGGTTTCTTTCATTTGCTGTCGTTTTTATCACGCTGATGTAAGTTCAAGTGTCTGTTTCAAAAATAAGTTGGTTTTTAGTTAGTTACGTGATGCGGTGGTGTAACGTCATGATTGACAGCTGTGATTGACAGGTTCTCTGAGCGAAGTAGTCACTGAAGCACCAACGGACATTTTTTCGGGATCTTCGGAGGACTGAGGAGATTGTGTTTACTTTATTTTAACAAGCCTCTTGTCGTACTGCAATCAATTTTTAAAAAAGTGTGAGGGCGGAGCGTTGATTTCGCGGCTTTACTTCCTGCTCACTACTGCGCAGGTCTGGTCCCGAAATCGCTACTGCGCAGACTCAAGTTCCAATATGTCAGCGCCATATCGGGACTCTGGCGGCTTCAGTTCTCATCAATGGAAGAGAGCGAAGGGGCGTCGTCCGTCTTTTTTTACAGTCTATGGTTTCAGACATTGCCATCTTTTGGAATAAAGGTGAATTGCACTTATTCAGTCATCAAAGATTCAGTTGTGCAGAAAAAATATACTTGCGACTAAAATAGTATTCTGCCAGGCCCGTAGTTGGCGATGTCACTTTGTAAAGAAACACTACACGCCTACAGACTGAACACGTAATATGCGTGCGCATGTCACAGTTTCCACAAATTTGTGTTTCTGTAGTTTACACAGAGATAATAATGTTATCATTTTCAAAAACTTGCACTTTGAAACTCATTTTCAAAACTTTGCGTTTTTAGGCCCCCAAAACCCTATTGTCGTGTTAATGAACGGCCAAAACGCATAAAATGTAACATTAACGACAGTAATTTGAACATACCCGTAGTAAAATTAAAGAGCAACACATAAATGTGCAAAAAAAGATTTAATAAAACAACTAGTATTTTCAGTGCTGACTAGCAGCAGTATCGTTTAGTTGACTTGTCTCACTCATCCCTAATTAAGACAGACCAGTTCTTGAGAAAATGTGTTTTCCTCTTGGCCTTGGTATTGGAAACTACTTTTGAGGTCTTTTGTTGAAGTTGTAGACAAAAGGCCACACCTGCAGTTTGTATCTGCTTCCATAGTTAATCTGAGATGTTGACTATTGTCCAGAATAGTAGTCGCTCTCGGCTACAACTGGCTGCTGCTTCAAGCTTGTGATGAGGCCAATACACATAAATCATAACAGACCTCAGCAGAGTTACTCACCATTTCCGCTCTAGTCACCAGCCATTGGCTTCAAATTACTTTTGGGGTCAGATTTGATTCCAGTGCTTCTAGTGTAAGGTCTGTGTGTAAAAGAGGCCACTGTGATTTAGTTCAGAGCTCCTCTGAACACTGATAAGAAGGCTATTTTGTGCAGTACGATAGGAAAAAGCATGACAGAGGAGGTTTCCTTTGTTTCATTTTCCTGCATTTCTGTAACTTTCTAGAGGATTTTAGCATGCTGATATTAGCATGCTGATATTATGTTGTGAAATTTCCTACAAAAAGGGAGTTTTCTAGGAAGTTTCACATTGTTATTTTTTTAAGTATGAAGATGCTTTATGAAAACATCAAGCAAGCTCAAATCAGGGGTTTAAAAGTGGTGGTAGCTTTAGGTAAGATTTATTGTCCAGTAGCTACACTAAAAAAATCCAATTACATAAATCCTATTTTCCCTTAAAAAAAAATGTCAGCTGGGTTTGCAAGAAATTCACTGTTAAAAATAGTGTCAATATTATAGATATTACGAAAATTTTACATTTTACAACTTATATTTGATTAAAGTCCCCCTGTGTTGAAAATCAAGCTTTTAATGTTGTTTATATGTCTATGGTGTTTTTAATTGCTTTAAAAGCATAACCATGTGCAAATTCATAAGTCAATACCATTGCTGAGTATTTTCTCTTTAAAACTGCAGTGAACCAAAAATCGCGGTTTGAAATCGCTGGTGTTTCTGACGTCACAAACTAGTGTAACCAATCAGATAAACGTGTGATCATCAACGAGTGGATCTCTGAGCTGGTGTGAGTGGAGGCGGGGCTAATCTGCATATCCATAGAACCGCGTATACTAAATGAGGCAAGGGTTTAGAGTTACATTCAAGCTATTTTAAGGCATGAATAATTTATTTCAAGGAAACAAATATTTAAATATGTCATTTTGATGATCAAAGATGAGTTTTAAGGGATACAATTATTGTCTACAGGGGTTCTTTAAGTAATATAATGTTAAAATACCAATCTACTTGAACCAAAATCTAAAAATGTTTTTTTTATCTTAAAATGTATTGATATAAAAAATGAAGACAAAATACGATCAGATGCTAAAAATACTCAAATGACACTAAAATTAACTAAATAACAGAAAATGTAATACAAAATGTCTAATGTACGTTAACAACTTTTTTCTTGTTTAGAAAAAACAAACTTCTATATGTGATGTCATGAGACTTCTAGAAATTTCATTTGACCGTTTTTGATTGTAAATTATATAGAAATTCGAGGTTTTACCTTACAAAAACATTATAAAATTGACAGTATTTTACATTCAGATTACATATAATGCAATGTTAAACCAATCTGTATACAGTAAGGTAACTTACAGTTAAAGCAGTTAACCGTTTTGTACTGTAGCATTTTTACAAATAGTCCTCTTACCATGAGGAACGGAACTAGATTATGCAAGATGCAAGGGTTTTGATGTTTACTTTGCACGTGAATGTCTAAACGAAGACATTTTTTCTCTTATCCAAAGCAAATTGATAGTTGTGCAATCAAAGTTTAAAGCAGCTTTAATTTAAACACAAAAATGCAATCACCCGTTGAGAAACAACTGATCAATTTGTGCTAGATCTGACCTCAAAACGATGTAATTAAATGGGCCTCCTTAAAACCAACTAGTCATTCAAACAAGCCACCAATGAAAGCATCGTTTTGCAGATATGCTTGTAGATGTACAACAAATCAGCAGATGAGCTTTATAAACATCAATGAAACATTCACAAATGTTTTTTTGTTGTTGTTTTTTTTCAGTTGGAGGATAACATTAGAGAGAAGACTGTTGGAAAAATTGCACCTCTGCATGATTATATGGACAATTCAGCTTTCAAACCAAAATCAGCCCAGAGGACAAAAGAACTCTGCACATTTTTTAACCACATTACCTTTGAATCTACATCACCACATGAAAGCCATTCCCTTGTCTATGTCCAGCCCAAGTCAACAACTCTCCCATTCCCGTTTGACAATCCATCAATAAAAACATTTGGACGTGCTGAATTTGGTGCAAACGCAAATTGGATCCTATAATAACTGATTTGCAGGGTATTAAAAAGACAACTGATTGAATTCTTTGAATAGCCCTGCTTTCACAGTGTGGGAAAGCAGCGCCCATGGCTTCTGTTGGGATCGGAGAGAGTAGGCGGATTATACTGGAACCCAGAGCATTGATTTAAGAAGCTGGGTCTTAACAGGGCGTCACATTTGTTTAGTCTGGCCCTTTCCAACCTTATTACCATGAACTCGCATTAAGTCGCATGGTCATTAGTCTGCGATTCTTTCAGACATTGTTAGGGGAATCCACTTAGAATGAGTTGTTCCTGTTGATAGCGCTGTATATTTGCACATGGTTTTAGTGCCTGAGTCACTATATATTAATTATGCAAATAAAGTTACCCACGAAATCTGTTGAACACAATTCACACAATGCAGTTCCCCATCTTGCAGGTCGGTTCTGTACTACGGAGAATACATCAGACTATCGTTTTTTGGTGTATTTTACTGGGACTTGTCTCTTTAAAATGTGCTCATTTACACACATCAAGTAAGTGTTTAATAGCAATAATAATTTTCTGACTGACTACATTATTTTACTTATTACTCAGATACTCACCAAATAAATATGTGGACATGAAGTATTGGTTTGAGTTTAAGTAGTTAGTACAAGTATATATTGTAAATCTTGTAAATGAAAAAGATCAAGATGAACATTCCAACAATTTTAAAGTAATATTAATATTGAAGTCCACTAAGGTAATTTTCACTACAGTCCTATAATCGATAACTGAGATGCAAGATGGGTTGCAGTTGCATTTGTATTAAATGAGGAAGCGAGTCTGTGGCGTGATACTAGACACAATAATAGGTTTTCAACAAGAAAATTAAGATTCTGTTATATATTATTCGCCTTCATATCGTTCCAAACCCATAAGACTTTCGTTCATCTCCGAAACACAAATTAACATATTTTCATGAAACCCGAATTATTTCTGTCCCTCCATTGAAAGTCCATGTTACCAAAACTTTGATGTTTCAAAAAGTTCATAAAGACATTTAAAGTAATCCATATGAATAGAGTGGTTTAATGTATGGCAGGGTTTCGTAAACCTCTGGGGGTTCACGTGGGAAATGCATGGGGTTCATGAGTTTTTTGAAAAGCTAATAATTAACATAATAATAAATTAAATGAATAAATACTTAAAAAAAGATTAAATTGATGAAATATTTTATGTTTGCCTACATGTCATGTGACCAACATCAGAGAACTGTGAACATTGAAATTATTGAAATAAATCTCAGGGGGTATTTCAAGTAAATGTTTTCGGTTAAAGTGGTTCGGCTATCAAAAAAAAGTTGCATGAATCAACGCATACACATAGAACGCATCAAATATGGTAAACGTACTTGCTTGACGCGCAGAACGAACCTAATAGGTTCTTGTGTGCCAAGCGAGCATGGTGGTGGTGAACTAACCGTTTAAAGTAGTGGCGGTTTGAGTTACACCGAATGAAGTAGTGTTGCACGGTGCACCGATACTTCAAAAGCATTACGATTCTCGGAAATTAAAAACGTCACGATTCCTAAATTTATTAGTATCGATACTTCTAAGAATGACCACATTCCAGATTTGTAAGGCCGGCGACACACTGGATGCGTGGCGTGAGCGTCTCAGCTGCGTGGGGTGGCCGTTCTTATTTCGGCTCCCATGTTAAAGTTTTAGTTCACCCAAAAATGAAAATTCTGTCAGTAATTACTCACCCTCATGTTGTTCCAATCATGTAAGACTTTCGTTCATCTTCGGATCACAAATTAAGATATTTTTTATTAAATCTGAGAGCTATCTCACTCCTCCATAGGCTTCCAGAGGGACCGAAACTCGCCGGCCCAGAAAGTCAGTGAAGAAAATGTTGAAATAGTCCAAGTGACTACAGTGGCTCTACATTAAGTTTATCATGCGACGATAATACTTTTTGTGCGAAAAAACAACAAAAATAACGACTTTATTCAACTATTAGTGTTCTTCAATGTGGGCCTCTGACGAGTGTTCACGGGAGCGCCACGACGCATGCGCGAGAACTGAGATTATGGCGTTCTTCTTCTACTACTACTTGTTACTAGCTGCTCACTCCTTAGGAGTATTATCGCCATCTACTGTACAAGATGACGTCCCGACATTGCCGGGAGCGCAAAACGGTCTGTTTACAAGCAGATGAAGACGCGCGCTGTATGTAAAACTGTATTCGTAAATATGTCCGCAGATTTCGATGTAGATGAAGATTAGATTTTTTTTTAACCAACCATACTTATTCGAACCAGAATACACAGACATTTAACTACAAGAGATGGAAGATGCTGCAACACAACCGCAGTCTGCTTCTGAAAGACAGAGAGCATTGGACAGCTGATGGTGTAAATGTAATCAGTGCCAAGCGATGCCTACTGAGGCCATCCTTAAAAATATTTTGGTTGCCGTAACAGCCAAAAAAAAGAAAAAAAAAAGGGGTCGGTTGGTCGGTCTATATATAGCCTATATTCGTATTTTTTTTCAAGATTCAATGTAGAGTTTCGGTTCATTTAAGAGACGAGCGCGCGGGCGCCTCCATGTCCTGATTATATTGCCTGCATGCTATATTTAGCCTGCCTCTTATTTATTAAATCCAGGAAATTGGTTGATGAAAAAAATATAAAAATTAAGATACAATTAATACAAAACGAAATTCACTTTAAAGAAAGGCTTTCTACAAAAAGCCTGCAGTAGCCTACAGAGAAATTTAATGTCGGAGCGTCTTGCAGGTGAGCATGTGGTGGGGGGAGAGATACGATTTTCGATCAATCATCGAATATTATATTATTTTGCTTGATATTCCAATCCTTAATATTTGGTATTTTAAATGCCTGTTTGAGATCTCGTTTAAATTGTAAATATGTTTAAATTGTAGTGCCGCTTTCAGAGCGCTCACGTCCGTAACATTGTTTCTTCCTCATAAATGAATAAATAAAATAAAATGAATATATTATATTCTGTGGAGAGCCGCCGACCCTTCTTCATCCGGTGGGTATATTACTTTTGGTTTGCGCAGTGTAATTCATAGAAGTACTAAAACATATTTTACCACCTAAAAGTTAAGGATTTTTTTGTGTCACGTCTGTAAGTGTATTTCCCTCATATTAAATATAAAACGCATGTGTATAGGCCTACTGATATTTTTCTAACGTCTGGACTCATTTATTAAGAGAGTATGGATGTATAAACAGACATTTCAATATATTAGTAGGCTACGCATTTTCTGATAATTTATATTTCAAGTTTTGACTGCAGATGTCACGTCCATAACGCTGGAATTGCCCAATAGTAGCCTAATGTAAAGATGTGGTAGCATTAGCATTTTTATTTAAAAGAAAGAGCGTAGCCTATGCTTGTATGTAGGCCTATGGGCAATTTATATTCACAATACTTACTAAAATATAATTAATATCATTTTATTGCATTTGTATTAGTTGTTTGAAGAGTAAAAAAAAATCCTTCGGTACGTCTTAAAGGTACAATATGCAAGAATTTTTGCCGCTAGAGGGCGCTACATTCCAAACAACAACAACGGCGTAGCTTGATGACGATGTGAAGGAGCGTGGAATGATGGGAACTGTCGTTTTAAACTCCACCGTGGATGTAAATCAGTCAGACGGGAATCGAAAAATCATGTTCATGGATGAGGCTAAGTTCTGTTTTTATAAATGTTGCGTTTAATGACATGCTTTTAGTGGCGAGGCTGGCGTGGTTCAGCGCGGTCTGTGATGGGAGAGAAAAGAGACGAGCAAGTAGGTCAAGTGCAAATGCACCTGTGTCTTATTGCAGTGATCGGCGTGGAGAGACCGCTTATAAGCCGCGCTGGAACGAGAGAGAGACTGGAGAGAAAATTGGACGCAGAGGAAGAAAACCGGTGGATCCAAGCTCTCATTTTTGAACTGTTTTGTGCCGTCGCAGTCACGACGACGCGTCTTCTTCCTTCCTGACTCTTAGAGGATTTTTTAAACTCCGCTGCTCTGTGCTTCACTGAAACCTGGCTGAGTGAAGCCATACCGGACAACGCACTACATCTGCCGGGCTTTCAGCTGTTCCGAGCGGATCGCATCGCGGAACTAACGGGGAAAACGAGAGGTGGTGGATTGTGTTTCTACATTAACGAAAGTTGGTGTTCAGATGTAACAACACTGAAGAAGATGTGCTCTCCTAACTTAGAGGTGCATTTCATGAACTGTAAACCTTTCTACTCGCCACGGGAGTTTTCCTCATTCATTCTCGCGAATGTTTACATTCCTCCAGACGCGTGTGTGAGCGCGGCGATACAACAGCTGGCTGAACATATAGCTGAAATGGAACAAAGGTACCCAGACTCTCTTTTAATCATTCTTGGGGATTTTAACAAAGCAAATCTCTCCCGTGAACTGCCAAAATACAGACAGCATGTTACATGTCCTACCAGAGACAGTAATATATTGGACCACTGTTACACCACGATAAAGAATGCGTATCACTCCGTCCCACGGGCAGCTTTGGGGCTCTCTGATCACTGTTTGGTTCATCTTATACCGACCTACAGGCAGAAACTGAAATCAGCTAAACCTGTAATAAGGACTGTAAAAAGATGGACCAATGAAGCAGAGCAGGATCTACAGGCCTGCTTCGATTGCACTGATTGGACTGTTTTTGAAGCTGCAGCCACCGATCTGGATGAGCTCACAGACACTGTAACATCATATATCAGTTTCTGTGAGGATACATGCATTCCTACCAGGACATTCTTATCATTCACTAATGATAAACCATGGTTTACTGGGAAACTCAAACAGCTTCGTCATGCCAAAGAGGATG
This sequence comes from Leuciscus leuciscus, assembly GCF_965113295.1. Taxonomy (NCBI): domain Eukaryota; kingdom Metazoa; phylum Chordata; class Actinopteri; order Cypriniformes; family Leuciscidae; genus Leuciscus; species Leuciscus leuciscus. The sequence continues at coordinate 19,752,422 of NC_138743.1, forward strand.
CTTACAGAAGTGGGGATAAAATCTTGTATAACCAGGCCAGAAACAGACTGACAAAGGAGATCAGAGTTGCTAAAAGAAGCTACTCTGAAAAGCTGAAAACCCAGTTTTCAGCCAACGACCCGGCATCAGTCTGGAGAGGCCTGAGGAACATCACCAACTACAAATCACCATCCCCCCCCATCTGTGGAGAATCAACAACTGGCCGACACTCTCAATGCATTTTATTGCAGGTTTGAGAAGCCCAGACTCACACCTCACACCCGCTCTGATGTGCACTTCACACATCCACCATCACCTCCTGCAACCCCTCTCCTCCCCCCTTCTGCCATCCAACCTGAGCTTAAGGTCTGTGTGGAGGACGTGAGCCGAGTCTTCAAAAAACAGAAGACTAGGAAAGCTTCAGGCCCAGACGGCATCTCATCTGCTTGTCTAAAAGCCTGCGCTGACCAACTGGCCCCAGTCTTCACGCAGATCTTCAACAGATCATTGGAGCAGTGTGAAGTTCCCTGCTGCTTCAAACGCTCCACTATCATTCCGGTTCCCAAAAAAACTAAAATCACTGGACTTAATGACTACAGACCTGTCGCTCTCACGTCTGTGGTCATGAAGTCATTTGAAAGACTGGTGCTGGCCTATCTGAAGGACATCACTGGACCCCTGCTGGATCCCTTTCAGTTTGCTTACAGAGCAAACAGGTCTGTGGATGATGCAGTCAACATGGGACTGCACTATATCCTGCAACATCTTGACAGACCTGGGACTTATGCACGGATCTTATTTGTGGACTTCAGTTCGGCCTTCAATACCATCATCCCTGATCTTCTCACAGCCAAACTGACTCAGCTCTCCATGCCATCCTCAATCTGTCAGTGGATCTCCAGCTTCCTGACGGACCGGCAGCAGCGAGTGAGACTGGGGAAGCTCACATCCAGGACCCTCACCATCAGCACTGGCGCCCCCCAAGGGTGCGTTCTCTCCCCACTGCTCTTCTCCCTGTACACTAATGACTGCACTTCTAAAGACCCCTCTGTCAAGCTCCTGAAATTTGCAGACGACACCACCGTCATCGGTCTCATCCAAAATGGTGACGAGTCTGCTTACAGACTGGGGGTTGAACAGCTGGCTGTCTGGTGCAGCTATAACAACCTTGAGCTGAACACGCTCAAAACAGTGGAGATGATTGTGGACTTCAGGAGAAAATCCCCAGCACTCCCCCCTCTTACCATCATGAACAGCACTGTGGAAGCAGTGGAGTCATTCAGGTTCCTGGGCTCTACCATCTCTCAGGACCTGAAGTGGGCAAATCACATTGACTCCATTGTGAAAAAGGCCCAGCAGAGACTGTACTTCCTTCGCCAGCTGAAGAAGTTCAATCTGCCACAGGAGCTGCTGATCCAGTTCTACTCAGCTGTCATTGAGTCTGTTTTAAGCACTTCCATCACTGTCTGGTTTGGTTCAGCTACCAAATCGGACATCAGGAGACTACAACGGACAGTCCGGACTGCAGAGAGGATTATTGGTGCCACCTTGCCAACCCTCCAGGACCTGTACTCTTCCAGAGTGAGGAAGAGAGCAGGTAAAATCATCACAGACTCCACTCACCCTGGACACCCCCTGTTTGAACTGTTACCGTCAGGACGGCGACACAGATCACTGGCCACAAGAACATCCAGGCACAGGAACAGTTTCTTTCCACAGGCCATTTCCCTTCTGAACACTTAACATGCCCCCCAATGCATATGCCTGTAAGTGCAATACTCCCACTGTCTAGTGCAATATTCTATTCTCTAAGTCAGGTGATATTTATATTTATATTATTCATACTACTCAAAATACTGTAAATATGTTCATAATCTGTAACATGCACTAGACTCCCACTGTCTAGTGTAATATTCTCTAACTCAGGTGATATTTATATTTATATTATAATTCATATTACTCAACATACTGTAAATATGTTCATAATCTGTAAATGTTTATTCAGACTAAACCCAACTGTGACCCCTTTTTTGACTTTTTATACTATTTTTATTTTTTATTTTTTTTATATATTTTATTCTTAGAATTTGTATTACTATGTTTCTTGTTGTATTTGTATTTGTATATGTGCACTGGAAGCTTCAGTACCAAGAAAAATTCCTTGTGGGTGCAAGCACACTTGGCAATAAAGCTCTTTCTGATTCTGATTCTGAAAAAAAAAACCTCATAACACTTTTATTTCATTAAAATGAATTAACCGCAAGAAAAGTAAGGTTTAATACTTCATAGATGTTACTGTATTTGTTGAATTCATTGTTGTGATAACGCTGCGCAGTTTTACATGTTCTAAACAATTGTTGTAAAAGTACATTCGAACATGCCCACATCATTTGCCAAAATACTGATTAATCTTTATGTATAACACATGCTATGTTTATTTACATGGCCATAAACACCAGACGTGATAAACAATGTCAATAAACTAAACACAAATCTAAAGCAATAATACTTTCCTTACATAAACATAACTATTACCGAATGCTACATTTGGAAAATATAAAATTAAGCATGCTTTGTCGACAGAACCAGCTGCAATCGGTAAAGAATAATTGTGTCCCATAACGACTGCAAGAAACAAGCTAAAGTTTGTAGCTTGATAGACGCTACAACTACAACTTTCGCATTTGTCCAGGACTCCACGCAGTACGAGCGGAAACCGAGGGTGACGCGGATATGACGCAATTGACTGGCGACTCCCAGCTCCCCCCTGCTCTAACGCCCCGTTTCCTTGGTTAAAATCGCAATTTTCTCACGATTTAAAAATAGTTGGAAACATTTGGGATATTGTAAGTAATCAACTTAACAAAATATATAACACTGGCCTTTAGAGTTTGGGATATTTTAATGCAAAATTCTTACATATTGTACCTTTAACGCAAGTTTACAACCGGCAAGTCATTTTTTATCAACTTAAAGGTGAACTAAGTAACTTTTTTTACCTTAACTGAACAGCTTCGGAGTCATTGGAATGGTTATATCACTTATTTCGGGTTGAATGGTGGTCGTTTCGCACCCCCCTGGTGCCCGTGAGCGGAAAATACGCACTTGCAACTTTGAGCCGGCGGGCCGCCGGCCGCTGCGTCAGGAAGTCTCGCATGATATCAGGTCTCGCGATGTAAACAATTGCTTTACGGCCAAAAGAAATCTGCTAAAATGCTGTCATTATTGCACTCCCTCACGCTGTCCGAACCCGAATGAAGAAGACGTTTTAAAGAACGTCCCATCTGCTTTGATGTCGTTGATCTATAGCCTCTGGTGTCTGAGAATGAACAACGAGTTTTTACAACAGTGTTGTCAAATAACTATTCCGAAGCTATGGGGGGAGCTCTAGAGAGAAACCTGCGAGCAAAAAGCGAGAATACAGCGAAGAAGTCCCAAAGCTACTGAGTGCTGCTTTAAAAACCAAAGGGGACTTTTTTAGTCCAAAAGGGGAAAAAAATTATTAATTGGGTCGGTCCTAAATTGACAGGGTCGGTCGGGTTACGGCAAACAAGAATATTTTTAAGGATGGCCTGAACAGGAGAGCGTGTGCTGCATCGATTGGGACATACAGTTACATACATTACGAATACAGTTTTACAAAAGCAAAATAATATAATATTCGATGATTGATCGAAAATCGTATCTCTCCCCCCACCACATGCTCATCTGCAAGACGCTCCGACATTACATTTCTCTGTAGGCTACTGTAAGCTTTTTGTAGAAAGCCTTTCTTTAAAGTGAATTTCGTTTTGTATTAATTGTATCTTAATTTTAATATTTTTTTCATCAACCAATTTCCTGGATTTAATAAATAAGAGGCAGGCTAAATATAGCATGCAGGCAATATAATCAGGACATGGGGGCGCCCGCGCGCTCGTCTCTTAAATGAACCGAAACTCTACATTGAATCTTGAAAAAAAAGAAGAATATAGGCTATATATAGACCGACCAACCGAGCCTTTTTTTTTTTTTTTTTTTTTTTTGGGCTGTTACGGCAAACCAAAATATTTTTAAGGATGGCCTCAGTAGGCATCGCTTGGCACTGATTACATTTACACCATCAGCTGTCCAATGCTCTCAGAAGCAGACTGCGGTTGTGTTGCAGCATCTTCCATCTCTTGTAGTTCAATGTCTGTGTATTCTGGTTCGAATAAGTATGGTTGGTTAAAAAAATTCAAATCTTCATCTACATCGAAATCTGCGGACATATTTACGAATACAGTTTTACATACAGCGCGCGTCTTCATCTGCTTGTAAACAGACCGTTTTGCGCTCCCGGCAATGTCGGGACGTCATCTTGTACAGTAGATGGCGATAATACTCCTAAGGAGTGAGCAGCCAGTAACAAGTAGTAGTAGAAGAAGAACGCCATAATCTCAGTTCTCGCGCATGCGTCGTGGCGCTCCCGTGAACACTCGTCAGAGGCCCACATTGAAGAACACTAATAGTTGAATAAAGTTGTTATTTTTGTTGTTTTTTCGCACAAAAAGTGTTGTCGTCACATGATAAACTTAATGTAGAGCCACTGTAGTCACTTGGACTATTTCAACATTTTCTTCACTGACTTTCTGGGCCGGCGAGTTTCGGTCCCTCTGGAAGCCTATGGAGGAGTGAGATAGCTCTCAGATTTAATAAAAAATATCTTAATTTGTGATCCGAAGATGAACGAAAGTCTTACATGGTTGGAACAACATGAGGGTGAGTAATTACTGACAGAATTTTCATTTTTGGGTGAACTAACCCTTTAACAATAGTAGCACACTGCCTGCGTGACACACGCGCCCGAGCTGCGCGGAAAACGCGTAAGAAATAGAAATACGCCTATTTTTCACGTGACACGCAAGCGTGTTGGAAGCGTTTCCAGGCAAAATAGAATAGGAAAATATGTTTCTATGTCATTTTGACACAAATACATATTAATAAATGACATTTTGATGTTTGAAAGTCACTAGGTTTTGACATAAATGCAGATATAAATAAAAAAAAAAAAAAAAAAAGATATATTTTCCAATACTGCACCTGTCAATAAAGAACGAAATATTCTGTAGCATATTTTTCCGTCAACACTGCCAACGTTGTCTTTGCTGCTATATATTTGTTTAACATGAAGTAGGCCTATAGGCCTTCCACAACTCTCTCCCCATATGTCAAATATATCACCAATGAGGCCTATCATGTTACCAATATTAAACATTGTTTAATATAATCGCTGTTCATATTTTTATTCAAAGTTCAGAATCAAGATAAAGTTATTACCGGTAACTCTTATGTTTCTTATGATAACTGAGATAATGCTGCTAAATTTATAATTTTTTTTACCTTGAGTGTCATTGCTCTAATTTATTTTTGATATTTTGATATTTCATATTTTGTTCAAATGTTTAATATATCTGCTGTTCATATGTTCATTTATTAGTGTGTTATATGATTAGAAAGTTGTCCCGGTTTTAAAAATAAAGCACAGCAATGATATTTGAGAGTGTTTCTCCCTTTTCAGGAAAAGTATCGAAAAAGTATCGAAATCGCAATTCTTGACTTGGTATCGGTATCAAAACAATAATTTTGGTATTGTGACAACACTAGAATGAAGTGGTTTGATTTTAGTGCATTTAATTGAAAATATACACAAACATAATGTTTAAGTGAAATTTAGTTTAGGAAATCTTGAAATGGTAAATAAAAATGTAAATGTATTTTAAAATGAAATTTCAGTTGTTTGCTCCAAAAAGAATGACTGACTTTATTTAAACAGTATTTCAGTCTATCTAGCCTAGCACCTGGTCCGACTGGATTGCGTGTGTTTAGTAAATAAAACACAATTTGGTGGTAAAATTCTGTGTGAAAAGCGGCGCTGTTTAGTGAATTCGCCCTTTTTATCCGTTAATGTGAAACAGAGCTCAAAACCCATCTGGAGCTGTAAAGTGGTTGGCTATTGTTTCCAAAAAAAAAAAAAATCTTCGGGGGGGCTATTGAGGATGTTGTTTTTTTTGAGAGGAGGGGCCTTCCAGACATCCAGTTCACTGACATGCCGTGCCAGCCTTTTCAGGTTTCTCCCGCACTCGACTTTCCACAGGAAATGTTTTGAGGAAGTGAGAGTTGCTGATGTGACAGTTGTGAATAGTATTGTCAGATTACAGCATGGTGCTTAAAATGTTACACAACACAGAATCATGAGAAAGACACTCAGACCGTGACCTCAGAGGCCCTGGCTGTTTCTGGTTGCGGCGCAGTGGGCGAACATAAACACACAGGTGTGTTTACATAGCAGTTCGAAGAAGACCCGGATGAGTGTTATGTCAATAGTAACATTGGTAACTTCCTCAGGTGTCTGACCCAAAGAAGCGTTTCCATTGTTCTTCGGGCTTATCTGTTCTACACTCAGTCCTTAAACCGCAATAATGACTCGATGGCTCCAAGTATTCAAGTGATTCACTGTAGATGAGTGAGTTATAGCAATTGGGAAATGGTGCAATATGGCTAAACAGCTTTATGCTGAGTCCAAAATGAACCTCCTAATGGTGGGTGAAATGAGAAAATGTACTAGCAATTAATATTTGTTACTGACTGTGAAACTGTATTTTTGCATTTTATATATACACTATCATTAAAAAGTTTGGGGTCAGACTGTCGGACAGATATGACACTTTAAATGATTAAAAGTGACAGGAAATACATTTATATTGTTACAAAAGAATTCTGTTTCAAATAAATGCAGTTCTTTTGAACGTTCTGTTTAGCAAGGAACGCTGAATATCACAGTTTTCCACCAAAAGTTAAGAAGCACAACAGTTTTCAACATCGGTGGTAATAATAAATGTTTCTTGAGCAACAAATCAGCGTATTGGAATGATTTCTAAAGGACCATGTGACACTGAAGACTGAAATAATGATGCTGATTTAAATTTTTTTTTACAGTATTACTGTTTTTACCATATATTTGATCAAATAAATGCAGCCTTGGTGAGCGTAAGAATCTTCTTTCAAAAATATGAAAAAGTCTTACCCCAAACATTTGAACAGTATAGCTAATTCACCTAAATGATGACATTAAATTTGCAACTTTGGATGAAAACAGCTAGTTTGTGCGCATGTTTTCTTGTCAGATAAAAATTGTATATGACTAAAAAAAAAAAAAAAAAAAATTATATTGTGTAATAAAGATTGTCTTTTTAATCTAAATCATCATTTAAGAGAGGTTCAGGTGATCATTGTTACAATTTGGTTTAGACCATCTTACAACTCTTTCTTTTGAACAGTTGTGTCATCTTACATTTTACAGTTCTAATAAAACAACTTGTTAACTGTTGGCAAACTACAGTTTTATTTACTGACCAAAGCCAATTTTTACTCTAATTTGGCACTTGACAAATGTAAAGTTTGAACCCTGACGGTATGAAATCTGTTTTGTTTTTTTGGGCCTTCAGTATCTACTGAGGAGGACTCTGGGTTTGTGACAGCAGCGCTGGGAAACACATGGAGTCACTGTGTTAACACACGCCTCATTGTCCAGTATGAAGACACAGAACGGAGACAGGTACACACCCTTTTACTCCTCTGTGGGAATTAGTAAAATTTTGTTTGCCATAACGAACGATTTCAAAACCAACCAAAAGACACCTAACCAAGTGACCGAAATATTTAGTAGATATACGCATATAAAAATATACAGTTATTCTCTTGGGAAAAAATGGACCAAAGGTACTGATGACATAATTTTGAACCACACCGTTTTTTTGTAATGTAATAGAGTGCAACAGTTGGTTTCCGGAAGTTAAAATTCTGTTAATTTTCTGTTTCTGTTCATAGGGAAATTTATTTTTAAAGGGATACTCCACTTTAAAATGAAAATTCTGTCATCATATACTCACCCTCATGTTGTTTCAATCCTTTATGAATTTCTTTCTTCTGCTGAACAGAAAGGAAGATATTTAGAAGAATATCAGTAACCAGACAGTTTCTGGTCTCATTGACTTCCATAGTATATTTTTTTCCTACTATGGAAGTCAATGAGACCAGAAACTGTCTGGTCACTGATATTCTTCTAAATATCTTCCTTTCTGTTCAGCAGAAGAAAGAAATTCATAAAGGATTGAAACAACATGAGGTTGAGTATATGATGACAGAATTTTCATTCTAAAGTGGAGTATCCCTTTAAAGGGGTCATATAATGCCATTTTTGTACAAGCTAATATGATTCTTTAGGGTCTAAATTAAAAGTTTGTAATATACATTAATTACAAATTCTCATTAGTATTGTAAGAAAACACAAATTTTACCTGGTCAAAAACAGCTCTGTTTTCAGCACGCCGTTTAAGTGCATGTGTCTTTAAATGATAATGAGCTTTACTCACCCTGCCCCTCTGTTCTGTGTGTACACCGTTTGTTATAACCATAACACAATAACCATAACGCGTTGTTCATTATAAACGTGGGATTATGAATTATATTGAGAACGTCGTACATAGAAAACATGCCGTAATGTACCCTGAGTGTAAACAGCCGCATTCATCGTGAAGCGCGCAGCAAGCGATTTGCAAAGATTAATATAAAGATTAATATAAAGGTTAATAAAACGTTACACTCACTTCTTCTTCTGGAGGTGCAGCAGGAGCACGAATAGTTGGTACCGATCCTTTTTTCAGGAGCAGCTTCTTAGCAAAACCAGCTTTTTACTGACCTCGTTTGTAAAGCAGTCTGGTGTGTGAAATGATTCGCACAAACATGAAAGCATTGCTGTTGATCGTGGGGAATATTCCCTTTGAAAACAAAACTCAGCCACTGCGTCTTCAGCGGTTCGGATTTAGGAACATCAAAATGACTGCTGTGTTCGTTATTACACCCAAGAACAGAACACCACAATCGCTTAGATGCCATTCTGCTCATAGACAGTGCTCCAGCGTATCAACAATGATCGCGCCGGTCCGCGCGGACTATGATTGACAGCTCGCTCACGAGCGAGGGCGGGTCTGTGTTGAAAAGCTGCTGTCAATCAACAATCGTGGGAGAGGCGTCACTTTTGTGACGTCACAAAATCGAACGGCTTGATTTGAGATGGGGGAAAACATATAAGAAGATAAAAAAAAACCACTGGATGGATTTTTATCATTTTATGATAGTTGTGTACAGGCACTGCCAAAACACATTTCAGTACAATCAACTTGTAAAAGTGCATGTGTTTCTGTGTTGCACATCACCACGTATCACACACATGACCAGCGTCGCCCAATAGTGAGCCTACGTGGTGACGTGCAACACAGACGCGCTACGCAGTTACACTACGTGAAAAGACTCGAGCCCCAGAGAGAAGGAAATTAAAAGTGGAATAAAGTCATTATTTTTGTTTGTTTTTGCGCACACAAAGTATTCTCGTCGCTTTATAAACTTAAGATTGAGCCACTGGAGTCACTTGGACTATATTAACGATGTCTTTAATACATTTTCCGGGCCAGCAAGTTATAGTGTCTTAGCCTATGGAGGAGTGAGCCAGCTCTCAGATTTAATCAAAAATATCTTAATTTGTGTTCCGAAGATGAACAAAGGTCTTACGGGGTTGGAACAACATGAGGGTGAATAATTACTGACAGAATTTTCATTTTTGGGTGAACTAACCCTTTAAAAGTGGGCCACCTGCAAGTAGCAAATCATGATTCAGCATTTTTATTTTTTTTAAAGGACACCATCTTCAATTTTCCCCCTAAACTTCCTGCTTCAACAGGAAATACGTCAACACAGGAAAATAAAACTGCACTCATCCAGCGATTTCATCTTTAAGACGAGCTTAAAAGAAAGAAAACTTCTTACTCCACCACCCCTTTCATTGTCTCGGTCTGCCCTACTTGTTTTCGTCCTGTCAAATAATGGCATACCTCATTGCCCGTACACCCTTAGAGCCCTGAATACTTTGTTTTTCTCTTTTCCGACTGAGCTCCCACCTAAAGAAAGGCACACTGATAGAGAGGCAGTGGTCCAAAACTGCTGGTACACAAGGAAGGCAATGGTGCCTGGCTCTTTTGTGCGGTTCAGTGGCTCTGGCAGGGCCACTTCAGTGAAAAAAAACAAAAAACTCAGAAACTCCCTGATTTTCCGCCATTTACTGTGGATGTTATCCATTAGAGGTAAAGTCATGCTACTTCATATGTGAAAGGTGTGCGTTTGGGTTAAAGTGAGGGGAACTGGACTGGTTTGGGTGGCTGAAAAGCTTTGCGTCTGTGTGTCACGGCGCATCAGTGGGGAATCGCATTCACACAAAGCAACTGGCAGCACGTTTCCTCATTTTTAACCACAAGTAACAAGATAAGACACCCCTGCAAAGGTGAAACTAAGGAAATGCACCAGTTTATTTTTATACAAATAAGCCTAGAGCAAGTCTTGCCGTCTGTGGACGGTTAACTTGAGACGGAAATGCCTTTCATTTCATGATTACACAAGTTATAAGGCAGTCATATTAGGCAGAAGGCACAAAAGCTTCATTTGTTTACTTTGTTTTGAGGGGTCTGATTCATTTCCGATTTTTGTTTTTGCGCAACATTTACCAGACAGTTTCACCCTTCACTCTGTGCCTGTTTCCTCTTTTGAGTTTTGTTGAGTAGTTTTCACTAAGGTATCTCATTTTGATCAAGGCACACCCCTAGTGCAGGGTTTCAATATTAGAGGCTGATGACAAAAGGAGTAATGTAGATTCACCAGAATCTCTAATAGGCTTTGACGCAGGTTGCCGGCAGACACTGCTGAGTCTGGTAACCCAATGCTGCTGCTTCCCTACAGGCTGTTTTCCAGGATCCTATGCTTGCTTTTATGCCCATTGACGTAACAGCCAGATAGATGCCCTTTTTGTTGTAAAAGGGGAAGGAGTTCAGACATGTTTAATAATGAAGTCCAAGAAAGGTTATTAATTTAGTCTGATACATTTTGTAAAAACAAACCAAAAAGTGCTTTATTTTCTGAAGTACTTTTTTTTTTTTTTTTTTGCTGTGGAGTAACGATATAAAATAATATAATATAATATAAATATAACCAAAATAAACATTACGTTATCTTCTAAAGCCATTTTTAAATTCAGTGATTCACTTAAAAATTAGTACCACAATAATAATGTACTGCCTTTTAATGTCTTTTTTCCCCCATAAGTGTTTGTGTGTGTGTTCACTACCATTCAAAAGTTTTTATATTTATTTTTCATATGCAAGACATTGTTACTATATATATATATATATATATATATATATATATATATATATATATATATATACATATACATTTTTTTATATAAATGTTGTTCTTTTGAGCTTTCTGCTCATCAATGAATCCAGAAATATTAAGCAGCACAATTGTTTTCAACATATGATAATAATCAGAAATGTTTCTTGAGCAGCAAATCAGCATATTAGAATGATTTCTGAAGGATCATGTCACACTGAAGACTGGAGTAATGATGCTGAAAAATCAGCTTTACCTTCACATGAATAAATTACATTTTAAAGTACATTAAAATATATCTTAAAATTAGGGATACACCGAAAAAAAAGATTCTGGCCAGAAACCCGAAACCGAAAATTCTCTATACACTTGGCCGAAAAACAAAGCCGAAAATTACCCTTTTTAATAATTACTGATTTATTTTACTTTTTTTTTTAAATAATTGAATTAAAAATAGACTTTTTAATTAAATTCAATAATTTTATTGAATCTGATTTTAACACACCAAAATTGGATAGAAAATATATTACAATATTAAATATCAATTTATTATTATTATTCATTCAGTTCTATGCAACATAATTAGATTTAACAGATTTCATTTTTGACCACTTATCAAAATAAAGTACAGTATAGTCCTAGAAAACTATAATTATCAGAGCATGTGAGCAGATGGCAGAGAGCGGATCACGGAACGAGAGGGTAGCGTCATTTTACTAGCGTTGCCCAGCAGGGCTTTACCACACCATGTTACAGCACAGTATAGGGCTATTGCAAACAGAAACAAGACTACAAGTAGTACACAGAAATTTCATATCGGGACATTATTTGAACAGACTTTGCTTTTCTGGTGAGCGTGAGCGGTGCATAAGTGGAGCGTTTGCTTTGGCCGTCAGCGACTGAGCAGAGAGCGCAAACACATGGAGCGGGACATTAAACAGAGCAAACTGGGTACCAGTACAGATGTAACTGCTCAGCCAGAGTCGCTTCGAGTTCATCTCGTGTGTGCATCTCGCAAAGTTACAAAAAATGTTGCACGGGAGTAAAACCTGAGCGGCGGGCCGCATATATTTTCGGCCTGTTTTCTCTTTCGGCCCAAATCCCCTAAATGCCATTTTCTGAACTTTTAGTGGATCCCTATTTAAAATAGAAATATAATTGACAGTATTTTTGATTAAATAAACATAGCCTTGGGTAACATTTTAAAAAAACATTAAAAAAAATGACTGACCCTGAAATCATTTGAACAATTGTGTGTAATTATTAAAATAATCATTGTAATTAGTAATTACTTAGTTCTGGCATGAAACTAGATGGTGCAGGCTGATAGGTCTTTAACTCATTTTGTAGCGATCACATCATTATCTACAAAGCACAGCTGATTAGTTGTTGTTGCATCAGCGAAACAAACACCAGTAGTGTTGCTGTTAGGAGTCTGCAGTGTGCTTTCAGAAACCCTCCACCTTCCCCAGCTCCACCTGTATAGATTTACTACTGGCTTAATTCATGTATTTTACATGTGCAGAAGCAGCATGTCTTACATGATCACAGCAGTGTGTATGTGAATGTATTGGTAGTAGCAAGTCTCGGTACTTGCTCTGCAACAGCAGCGTAGCAGATCTATTCCGCCAAGATCAAATACATTTTCACTACCATATCTTGCGAGAGTTGTCATTACATAATTAGAATTACTAATATATTAATTTAATGAATTAAGTCCATTGTTAGCCCTAATTATTAGCGATTACACTTTGGCCTTGTATTGATACTGTGGCCATGAAGTGACATTGAGCCCCTCTCTTACTACTTCTACATATCTTCTTGTTTCTTGTTTTAGATTATCATTGCCAAGTCACCCGTGGCCCCTTTTGCCGTGCTGAGCTACACTGTTCAGAGGGAGGGCATCCGTCTTGAGGGTGAGTGTGCTTGAAGAACAGTGTACTGACAAAACTGAACCTTAAAAACATGACACCAGTGTGAGGCAGGTAAGGACATGTTATGAAGTGGAAATGCCAGTGGAAATGAAAATGATAGGAATTAATGTGGTGTTGCACTAAGAGCACAGGAACTTGTTTTAGGTGACATAAAATTGATATATTGAAATTGTTTATGGGAAGTACACATCCTCAAAAAGTATGTATAATATATTTTAAAGGGGTCCTATTATGCTTTATACATTTTTAACTTTCTATAAAGTTTAATGTTGCTGTTTGGGAATAAAAAAATCTGAAAAGTCATTGCATTTTTTGTCAACTTTTAGTGATTACTTTAAGTCAAACCGCAGTTACCGACATTAATTTTGGTAGCTATTTTATATGTAGTCTTTATTAATAATGTCATTATAATTTTTCTCTCTAGGCCAATTCAATTAAGCTTATGAGAAATTAGAATCAATGTAACAGGATGTATTGATATTGCACTCTTTAGCAGTAGTACTTTTGCAATTTTACATAGCCTATCCCTTTTCCTTAGTTCAGTGGTTCTCCAATTTTTTTAGAGTGCCGTACCCCCTGAAGCATTTGACGTCCTTCTGCCCCCCCTCTTCCACTTAGACTGCAGTCACACCTTTTCCATTAAGGGACAATATTTGCCCCCCTTTAATCGATTTTTCCAGTTCATTTTTTACCTTTATAAAATAAATAATGCTTTACATAAAACAATGTTCAATAAATATGCAATGATGGTAAAAACGAAGTGATACTTTCAAATATTAAATTAAAATCGCCAGTAGGTGGCGGTGAGTCACTGTCTTTATGGGCCCTATTTTAACGATCTGAAACGCAAGTGTCAAGCGCAAAGCGCAAGTAACTTTGTGGGTGGGTCTTGGGCGCTGTTGCTATTTTCCCGGCGGGATAAATGCCTCTTGCGCCCGGCGCAAATCTAAAAGGGGTTGGTCTGAAGTAGCTTCATTATTCATAGGTGTGGTTTGGGCGTAACGTGAAATAAACCAATCAGAGCGACATCTCACATTCCCTTTAAGAGCAGGCGCCCTTGTTCTAAAGCGGATTCTATCTATCTATCTATCTATCTATCTATCTATCTATCTATCTATCTATCTATCTATCTATCTATCTATCTATCTATCTATCTATCTATCTATCTATCTATCTATTTATCGTAATAATGTATGATTTGCAAAAATTAAAACTGCTGCTTCTGTGTAGATGAGAGAATCAAAGTGCGCGTTGTGCACACGCTACATTGATTATGGCCAAGCATGCGCCCTTAAAATAGCATATGAATAACATGCGCAACGCGCCACTGACTTTAAACAACTTTTTCCTGGTTAGTGGCGCAATTGTTTTCTAAACCTGCAAAATAGCATGAAAGAACGTTTGCGCCGGAACACGCCTCCTCTTAGCGCTGAACCGCCCCCGGGAGCGCAAGTGTATTTCTTAGTTAACCGACGTGCTTCTGTGGAGGGAAAAGTCTGCTTTGTGCGGGTGCAAAATAGGAATGATACATGCGTCGGTGTACAAAGTCAATTGCGCTGGGTGCAAGATAGGGCCCTATGAGTGAGTCATCGAGTCAGTAACGAAGCAAGTGGCTGTTTATGAACGGGTCATTGAATCTCACGATTCGTTCAAAGCCACAGATTCGTTCACGAATCACCGCTGTGTGCTGTAGTTCTGCTATGGCTTTCGTTGCAAAATAGAACAATGATATAGCCTACTGACAATACCGTTTTAAATGTAGTACATCACAATTAAACATCACTTAACAAAAGTTACCCTTTTGTTTGTTGAACTGTTGTATAAAATCAATGTCACATTTGAAATCATGTGGATATTCGGAAAACGTTGCATTCTTGCTCGTATAATATGATCAACATTAAAACCACTTTTGGATATCAGCCTGCATTTTGATCGCAGATTTAGTCGCACAAAAAGTGCGTGTGTTGTGACAGAACACAGACCGACTGAATGACACTTTAATTTAAGTAGAAAATCTCAAATGAAGATCGCTGAACTCCAGCTTACTTGTCTGTGTTTTCAGATCATCCGCGCTTCTTCAACAGTGTAGAGCGTGCGCAAGCGTGGTTGCCAGATACTATTGAAAAACAGAAAAAGATCTCTGACTTGGGGTTTACATTTTTTTAATCTGGCAAGCGTAAGCATGAACGCTTGTAAAAACAGACTGTAATGTGTTGTCTCCTCCTTTATTCGACAAAAACAAGTGGTTTTGGTCAATTATTTTTTATTTTTTTAAACACATTTCAGTCTCGTCTGTTTTCGGCAACGGTATTGCATGTGTTGATATAGTCACAGTTATCGTTTAATGACGTGGGTGTCGTCTCTCATCGTCTTGTCTTAGTCAGGGGAAAAAATAGCCTACATCAAGATGTTAGGTCTGGCAACTCATCATTGGCACGGCTCAATCCGAGGGGCGGGATAAACGGTTGTCTTTCAAATTCCCTCTGCACGCAATAGGACAGCGCTTCAACCAACCAGAGCGTTTTCCCACCAGCGGAGCTTGTTGATAGATTAAACTTTTGCCGTACCTGGTCGGCAAAACTACGAACACATCTTCCTTTTTTAAGAATGACTTAATGTTCTTTGTTCTTTTCTCGAAGAAAAGCTTAACTCCAAGTCCTCCAGAGTCACGGCTAAACACGATTCGAAAGTCCGCTGTTCGCCAGCAGCAGCAGCTATTCTTTGTTTTCAAGTAGCAGGGAACCGTCGCAACTCTGTCGTCATTATGTTAAGCCCGCCCCGCCTACTCTATACACGATGTGATTGGCCTGACTAGAGTTTGTTTTTTCCAGCTCGAAAGTCAACGGAGAGTTGCTAGACTACACTGGCTGCAAAATAAATGTTGCTGCCTCTAGGGTGCGTCTATATTTCTAGGTTAGGGAAAAAAGGTCGTCAACAAAAATTTGTCGTCATATTTTTCGTTAACAAATTGCTCCATTGTAGTCTTGAGTTTTCTTCTGGTAACATACACATCATAATATTCCTCATTTAAATAATTTCCGCTCAAATAATTTCCGCGAGGCCTGGTTGAATTTCATTAGTAGTGTGAAACTCGCGGTTATGGGAAGGGGTTGATTTCCCAAACACGCTCAAAGCGGTTAACCAATTACACAGTGTTACAGACAGACTGAGAAGAGAGGTGCTGCAACAATGTAAAATATTTGAAAAATAATGTGGTTTTGGAACATTCAAGCTCAAAACCGTATTATTCTAGTGGACACCAAAAACAAAATCAAGACTTTGATAAAGGGCATAATAGGTTGCCTTTAAGTTTTAGATTTGTTTTTGTCATGCAATGTGTATTTCAGTTGTTGTTGCGACTCTAGTTTTTAGTAACTGAAAGTCACACTGTTTATTTTAGTGTCATTAATCGGAATCATAAAAAAATACCATGGTTGGTTTTTCAAAAAGCTAATAATACAAGTACACTCATTTGTGTGTGTGGTTTGTGTTGTTAAACCTTCTGGGTCAGAACTTCTGCCCACTGCAGTTTAACTTCCAGGACCTCTGGCTGTCCTGTCAGGATCATTTGAATTCATCCGTGGGCTTCACGGTTTACCTCGGGGCGGTTTGTGTGGATTCCCAACACCACAAAACTTTAATGGGAAACAGGATATCAGAGGAAAAACACAGTGGGGCTGTTTTGGCTCTTCAGCAGAGATTTATAGTGGTGTATGTGGTGGACTTTTAACAGCACTTGGAGAAGAATTCAAAAGTAATTCACCTTGATGTGCTCGAGTTCATTTTCGGGTTTGGAATGGAAGTAGTTTGCTTGTGCAGTTTTACTTAAAGCTATGATTGATATCAGCGGTTTCAGTTCAGCATAAATTAATAACAATGAATAATCGAACAGCTCACTTCCTGTTGATGCCTGTGCCTCATGCTGATATGAGCTCACATTCAGGAGCTTGTTCTCGTTTTTGCTGGGTTTTATTAGAGGAAGCAAGTACTAAATTAGCACATTCGGTGCTTTTGTTTAGAGAGATGCTGTAGATTTTGTCTTGGCAATTAATGTAGCGAAAAACATTTAGGGCTGCAACAAACTACTATTCTGATAAAGTTAGAGAATCTTCTGTTGCTGAAGAACCTGCCACATTTCCTTTAGAAATGGAAAATATACATTGGTCGTTTGTCATTGAAAGGTTTAGGGTTACAAGATTTGTAAAAAATTATAAAAATAAGTCCCTTATGCTCACCAAGACTGCATTTATTTTATTAAAAAACTGTCAAAACAAAACATTTTGTGAAATATGATTACAATTTAAAATTCTATTTTAGAATTTAGATTTTTAGTTTTCTATTTTAATACATTTAAAATGTAATTTCTGTGATGGCAAAGCTGAATTTTCTTCAGTGTCACATGATCCTTCAGAAATCATTCTAATATGCTGATTTGCTGCTCAAGAAACATTCTTAATTTTTTTTAAATATTTGTAGAAACTATGATACATTTTTCTTTGATGAACAGAAAGTTCAAAAGTCCAGCATTTATTTGTAATACATTTTTAATTAAATAAATTAAAGTCTTTACTATCACTTTTTATCAATTTAATTTGCCCATGCTTAATAATGTATTAATTAATGTCCCATTACATTATTTATATATTTAAAATTACATTGACCCCAAACTTTTGAACGGTAGTGTTTACTTTGTTGTGCATTTTATAGGCTACAAATGTGATTAGATTAGCCAAATGTCAATAATTTACTTACAGTTGTGCAATATTTAAAAAAATGTATTATCCATTTTTTTTTTTCAATGTTGGAGCATAGATGTTATGGTAGTAATGATGCCTGAAGGAAGAACCTGAGAAAACAGAAGTCTAAGTTAAAATATTTGGTAACACTTTATTTTAAGGTGGCAAAGTTACACATTACTGCATGTACTTACTATAGTAATAACAGTAAATTATGCATAATTACAAGTAACTAACCCTAAACCAAACCTTAACCGTAACTCTATAAGTACATAATATTACTCAGCGCTTATTTGAGTAAGTACAATGTAACTACGTCACCTTAAAATAAAGCATAACCAAATATTTATTTAATATTTTCGGTGTAAATTTTCACCCCAAATGTGTCGTGAATTTTTGGTTTCAGTCAAGAATTCGTTTTTCGTTGTATCACTACATCTAAGCAATTCCCTATTTTTGTACTTTGCTGACAAAGCTTCTCTATGAAGAGATTGTGTGGTTGTGCGTCTTTGTGTTGGGGTGAGAAAGTCTTGTGTGTGTCCAGTTCAATCCAGCTATTGAATAGTTTTGCTGTGGTCTGGCTCTCTGCATCAGTTGTGTTAATCAGTCTCTCTCTCAACAAGTGCATCTTTGATGTGTGGCTCGCAAAGCCTGCCAGCTTCAAATAAAGACCCTGTATGAGAAAGACCTTTGAAACACTCTTCACACACTTCTCTCTGAGCTTCTTACACGACGTCCTCAAGTCAATCGCACACGCATACACTAATGCTTCCTGCCAATATTTGATCTCAACACGCCTCTGTACTTCAGTTTAATCCAGAAATGATTATTGTTGGTTACTGGTGTGTGGATGATGCCAAAAATGCTAATGCAAATTATTGAAATAATAGAAACCTCAACTTCCTCATCTGAAACAAACACCTCTTCCTCCAACTCCGTTTTAAAATATGATTAATTTCTGCCATTACATTCTTCAGTGTCACATGACTCTTCAGAAATCATTCTAATATGTGTTGCTGCTCAATAAACATTTATTATCATTATCCCAATTGAAAACTGTGCTGCTTAGTATTTTTCTGGAAACCCTGATTACCATGTTTTTTGTTTGTTGTTTTTTTAGATTATTTGATTAATAGAAAGATCAAAAACAGCATTTATTTGAAATATTTGTTTTTAATATTAACATTCATGTTTGATCAATTTAATGCAACCTTGCTGAATAAAAGATTTTCGGTAACAGTTTATTTTAAGGTTACATAGTTACACATGTAACATATACTTACTAGGGGTTGCACAGACCAGTCGACTAGTCGATTTTAATGGTCTGCCATGCAGCTTTAAGCTCGACGTCGACTAGTCGCTGATCATTCATGGCCTATAGAGGGTGCAACAGGATAAGAAATAGTTGAAGTCCACTTTTACGCTCCGTTTCCAACAGTTAAAATGACAAATAAATGCCATAGAGTCTCAGCTCGAGGTTTAGGCTTATTTGTCATCAAGGCAAGGCAAGGCAAGGCAAGTTTATTTATATAGCACATTTCATACACAATGGCAATTCAAAGTGCTTTACATAGAAGAAATTAAAATAATAAAAAGAAATAAGAATAATTAAAACAGTTTAGAAAAATAAAAAATAAAATACAGTACAAACAGTCGGACGAACATTGGCACAGTGCTCATTCAGTAAATGCATAGTTAAACAGATGTGTTTTGAGTCTGGATTTGAATGTGACTACAGTAGGAGCACATCTGATCTCCTCTGGAAGCTGGTTCCAGCTGCGGCTGGCATAATAGCTAAAAGCAGACTCGCCATGCTTAGAGTGAACCCTTGGTATTTCAAGCTGATATGATCCTAATGATCTGAGTGATCTGTTGGGTTTATATTCAGTGAGCATATCTGCAATGTATTGAGGTCCTAGGCCATTGAATGATTTATATACCAGTAATAATACTTTAAAATCAATCCTAAGTTTAACTGGGAGCCAGTGTAAAGACCTGAGGACTGGTGTGATATGTTCATATTTTCTGGTTCTGCTCAGAATCCTGGCGGCAGCGTTCTGTATGAGCTGCAACTGTCTGATGGTCTTTTTGGGAAGGCCAGTGAGGAGTCCATTACAATAATCCACCCTGCTGGTGATGAAAGCATGCACAAGTTTCTCTAAGTCTTGTCTGGAAACAAAGCATCTAATTCTTGCAATATTTTTCAGATGATAGTATGCTGATTTAGTTATTGCTTTGACATGACTACTGAAACTAAGCTCTGACTCTAGTGTCACTCCAAGATTCCTGACTTGATTTTTGGTTGTTTGACCCCTAGAGTGAAGGTATGCGTTCACCTTGAGAACTTCATCTTTGTTTCCAAACGCAATGACTTCAGTTTTGTCTTTGTTTAACTGAAGAAAGTTTTGACACATCCAACTGTTGACTTCATCAATGCATTGGCACAGGGAGTCAATGGGGCTATAATCGTTGGGCGATAGGGCTAAGTAGAGCTGTGTGTCGTCTGCATAGCTGTGGTAAGCAATTTGGTTATTTCTCATTATTTGGCTCATTGGGAGCATATACAGGTTGAACAGGAGTGGCGCAAGAATTGAGCCTTGAGGGACTCCGCATGTCATGGATGTCCACTCAGACTTATGGTCTCCTATACTCACATAATAACCTCTCCCATCTAAGTATGACCTGAACCATTTTAGGACTATCCCAGAAAGCCCCACCCAGTTTTCCAGCCTGTCCAGAAGTATGTTGTGATCGACAGTGTCAAATGCAGCACTGAGGTCGAGTAGTACCAGCACTGATAATTTCAGTGCTGGTACTAGTCGACTAGTCGACTAATCAGCGACTAGTCGATTTGATTTTAAACACATAAATGTTGACTTAAAAAAATCTGAAGTCGTAATATGAACTCTAAATGAAACTCCTAATACTTACTAGTAATAACAGTAAATTATGCATAATTACAAGTAATTAACCCTAAACCAAGCCCTAACTCTAAACCTTAAAAATCATCAATGTATTAACTCATTCATAAACATTTTTAGATCTATCGGCATGACAACAAGTTCCATAATTCCGCTTATGCGTCATCAACCTACGCCTTTGTTATTGTAAGAGGTTTTCCCCTAGCGGCGAAAAAAAACAACATATTGTAGCTTTAAATTCATCAAAAGTGACAGTAAAGACATGTTTTATGTTTCTTTTTCAAATAAAAGCGTTTTTTTAAACCATTTTAAACCTATTTCCGTTTATCAAAGAATCCTGAAAGAAAAATCACTTTCCACAAAATTATTCAGCAGCACAACTATTTTCAACATTGATATGAAGAACTGTTTCTTGCATATTAGGATCATGGGAAAATTCAGCTTTGCCATCACAGGAATAAATTACATTTTAAAATGTATTCAAATAGGAAATGTAGATGTAGTTACTGTAGTAATAACTATAACTTATTACTCAGTTCTTAAATGTATAATTATAGTGTAACACGGACACCTTAAAATAAAGTGCAACCTAATTTTTAAATTTTGGGGGGAAAGCCTTGTGAAAAAGTATGCTTAAATGTTGCGTCAAAATACAAAAATCAGTTGTATCCAATTGTGCGCATGACTTAAATTTGCAATTATTTGGGTTTGTTGCGTGCAAATAAGCAATCATCAGTCATAAGTGATTCTGTGTAGTGTAATCAGTGTAGTTTTAAATGAGAGCACTTGTGCAAGTCCACAAAAAAAAAAAAAAAAACCTGAAGAAGAAAATTATCAGCTTGTTTTTCAGTTGTAGCCTAAATAAAGAAAAAAGACATGCAGTTGATCCCTACAAAATAAGTATTTTTAAAGTAAATTATTTTTATCAAAATAATCTTGATTGCAATATATGTAGAGAAATAATTCATTGTGATTGCCATCATAATCGTGCAGTCCTAATACAAGGCAGAATGGAGAGGAGAGTAAGCAACAAAAGAGATATTACCCAATATCTCGCATGTCTGGGATTTCACTTATGGATACAGGATTGTTTAACAGCCTGCTGGGACTCACCATGGAGCACATATGGAACATGCTGTCACTGCAGAATAGAAGAGCTGGACGGCACTGTGTGTGTTTGTGTCTGCCTGTCTATCTGTCTGTCTGTCTCCATATGGTCACCCTTTTTATCTCACCATGAGCAAGAAGTGACTTAAACTTGCTTTCATACGTTACAGTAAATGCCGTAGTGCCAGATGATATAAGCATGCTAACATTAATCATGAATTTCCCTTTCTCTCCTCTCAGTCTTATTTAGCACATGCTGATTCATTTGACTTAGCTTAGAGCTTCACGCCTAAACAAATATCAGGAGCCGTCATTTAATAACTCAGCAGATAATGAGCTCTAAAGACTATCACTTCGAAAAATTATGGCCATAATACTGATGAGTAATACATATAAGGTCCGTACCGTTTACCATCACAATCTCAAAAGAACAAAAGGTAAGAACAAACTTATGCCTCACATGTCTTAATAACCTGTCACCATCCATCCATAATAGTAACAGATTCATGGATAATCACCTAAGCTTTGCCAATTGCCACTTTGAGGACAAAATTATTGAGCTATAAGGTCTAAGGGTCTAACAAAGCATAACTAGTCCTGGTTCTACCATTAAGGGCGTAAATGCCACACCCTTTACCATTACTGTGTTTCAACACACAACTAACACAACTCAGCCAGACCATCTTGTGATGTGTATGTTACCGGAAGAAAACTCAAGACTACAATCAAGGTGTTTCAGGGAGTTCAGAAACAGTGCTTACTGATATAGAGAACAATTCTCTTTGGAGTGGCTTGGTGCTTTGCAACTTTGCCGACCTTTTTCATGCTCAAACAGCAACATAACTCACTAAGGAAAGTTGAAAATGTTGAAAAGCATAACGTCCTCTTTAAATTGCAATCATAAATTTGTAGAAAAAATATATTTTTACAGTATTGGACCAGTTAACACAGTCAAAAGTCAGATTTCTATCATCTGAGTCATTACTCAAACACAGTGAGGTATTTCATTACCATTTCCCCTGTATGAATTTCAGAATTTTTATCCAGTCAAAGGGATTGTAAAACATATTTTGGTAATATGAGTTCTTGGTTTTTAATGTCTTTCGCTTCCTCTTTTGTTACTTGTGGTTTGCCATATTTTGCTTTTTATTAATGCCTCCAATGTAAGAACTAAGAATGCGCATAAGAAGCTCTAGGATTTTAAAGGAATTTTATATATTTGAATCCAAGTTTGCTTGTTTCCAGCCAAGGGCAAAGGCCAAGTCATTACAGAATGACTTGTGAATATTGGTTTGGTACTGTAATAGTTCTCTGGTAGAACCGCATCTTGGCAAAGAGAATGTAATGTGGTGTACCACTCATGACTTGCCGGGAAATTTGGGAAAACGTGTTTCTTTACTGGTCATTTTTATATTTCAGTACAACATTCTGCTGGTGATGAAATGTTGTTCTACTTGCTGAAGTTGATCTCTTCTTCAACGCCTATGAGAAATGCAGACCGCATCAAGTCCAACTTGGTCCCATTCTTATCGAATTGAAATAATTGGACTTGTCACACCTTAATTATTGGCAAAGGAAAGTTTGCTCCAAACAGCAGACTGACTGTCTATAATAAACAGACAGCAGGCTACATGTCCAAACTTTCTGTGCCTGTGCCCCTACTGATGGCAGAAGGTCTGGACTCCATAGCAGATTTCATTGGCTAAGGATCGCCCGGGGGGCCTTCTGACTGACATGTAAAGCAACCAATCACAGTTATTTTTGTTCCGTGTAATGCTTGGGGCGTGAAAATGTAACGGCGATGTCCCTACAATAACAGACTGGTGTGTAAAACTCTTGGATGTATTTTAAAGAGTCTATGCCACGAACTTAACATACTTTACATACTTTTGAAAATCCAGATAAGCACTCATTGTCACAATTATACACACAAAGGCTTGTTTCTTCCACGAATGGGTTTGGCGTCACTGCATCTTTGTTTCTAAGTGGATCATTAAAGAAGTTCCAATTAAGTTTGCCATATGCATCAGACATTCATCCAGCGCTCCGTGGGCATGACATCTGAGGCTGAGACTAGGTTTCCTGTATTTGCTTGGCCAGTGATATGACCCGGTCAATCCATGAGAAGGATATGAATGCAGCTTTTCTTTGTGGCACCACTACAGGGTATCATGTGACAATCCACCACCACAGAGATATATTCGGTTGACACTGGTACCCCTTTTAAATCCACATGGATTGTCTTTACATGGCTTATTGATATTGGGTGGCACCACCAGAAAATGTAGGAATGGCTACATGGACTGTTTCATGGACCATCAACACCTATTCTCATTTTGAAGGCAATCATTTTTCTGTTCTTTTGTAAATGTACAGCCAAGAGACATCTACTGGAACTGGCCCCTTTATCAGCTCCCTCAACTAGTAACAGATTTCCTTAGTGTCATCTTTCCTTCACTACATTTTTAAAAATGACCTGCCCCTTTCATGAGCATGCAGTTAAGTCTAATGCTGGGGTGTCCAATCCTGCTTCTGGGGGGCACTATTTTGCAGACTTCAGCTCCAATCCTAATTAAACATACCTGAATCAGATTATCAAAGTTTTCCAGATTACTAGAAACTTCCGGTGTTGGGGCAGGTTAGTCAGCCTTCCAGGGGCAGGATTTAACACCCCTTGTATACTGCATGTCTGCTCATGTGCATACACAATGAGTAAAGTGCCAAAGATGGAGAAGATTGCAAGAATATACAGCAGGAGTGTCACCCAAGAGCTCCTTAAACTGAACCATTCACTGAAAATCGCTGCAAAGCAGTATTCAAGACTGGACTCAATCTCAAGTCCGAGACAAAGATCATATTTTTTAATGGTCTTGGTCAAATGAATTGGAGCTGGGAGCATGTGGACTCAATCTAGACGTGCTCTCGACCCTCTTCTTGTTTCGGTTTTAACTCGAACTTAACTCTTTTTTGGTTTCAGTCTTAACTCCGATTCCAATGAGCCTGTCTCAACTACAACACTGACAGACATTGTTAATTTTCAATGAGAGTAGCCAATTTTTGGTGACAAGCAGCAGAGACAGTTGTTGATGCCCCTAAGTTGAGAAGAGTAGCAAAACAATGTAGCAACAGGCCTGCAGATTTGGGGCATCTTGCATGCATCTCAACTCCTTTTCCTTAGCTAGACCACACATACATTTTTTTTAAAAACACCTGAAATGCCCAATGTTGCTTTGCCCCCCAATTTGCAGGTGTAATGCCCCTTTATCCCTTAATTTCTTGGAGTGAAACTACCTTGCCATTCCTGGGGCGCTGCTTAGGCTACTGTCACTCAGGGTTGTGCCTTGTGCTTAGCCCTCCTGGTCAACACCTTACTAATTTTACATTAATCATCAGGTATTCAAGAACATGCAAAGCTGGTCTTTTACACACAGGATGCTCAAGTCTCGGATAGGGCTGAACGGTTAATCAAAATCGAATCGCAATCGTGATTTGAAACGTTGCAATTAGCTAATCGCAAAAGGCTGTGTTTTGGATGGGATATGAAAAAAATGTCCCAGAGAAAAAGCATGACTGCCCTCTTTGTGTGGCAGTCTTACTAACCAACTGAGTGAGCGCACCTCCATTCTACCCCAAAGAAGCTTACCATCTACTGGATAGAAAGTAGTGTTAATTTCGTATAGGCCTTTACGTGATGAAAATGTTCGTCGACAACCTTTTTTTTCCATAACAAGACGAGACGAAGACGAGACAACACCAGCGTCATTAAACAACAACTGTGACTAAATAAAAATGCAATATCGTTGACCAAAAAAGAGCAAATGTAGTAAAAAAATATATATAAAAAAAAAAAACTTGACCAAAATCACTCTTTGTTTTTGTCAGGGGGAAAAATGAGACGACAAGCCGCTATGAGCATTCATGCTTGCAGTTACCAGATTTCAACAATTTAAATCCCCCAATCGTTTTACTTAATCTTTGCAATCTTGCAATCTTTGCAACCATGCGCACGCACTCTGTCTACACTGCTGAAGAAGCACGGATGATCTAAAAAAAAAACACGGACCAACAAGTAACCTGTAGTTTTGCGATCTCTTTTTGAGATATGAGATTTTCTGCTTAAATGAAAGTGTCATTCAGTCAGTCTGTGTTCTGTCACAAGCTGCTTCCGTTGTTTGCTTCGACTAAATCTGCGATCAAACCTTCTCAGTAATGAACTGCAGTAAATCCAAACATGGATCTTGACTATAGCCTATTGATTGTGATTGCTGAATAATTGCACTTATGCAGCTCTGTATGATAAGAAGTCTTTTTTATATATTTTTTTTGCTGTTGCTGTTTTAATTGAAAAACATTAAAGTAATTTGGATTTATTGGATTACTAGGAATTTCACTGATTTAATTTGAGAGAAGTTTCTTGTTTTACCAGTAGGCCTATATGATAAATAGCCTATCAATCAGGAAACTAGATGAGGTCAAATAAACCATGTGTATAGGTTGACATTCTCCTGATTTGTGCTAATAGGTGAAAGTGCAATAATTCTGATGAAATACATTTCTCAAATGACAATAATTATTATGATTATAATTTTGAACAAAATATACCATTATGCAGCTTGACAAGAACAAATACAGGACATACATGGTTGATGAAATATGATAACTAAAAAGTTCCTTTGACACAGGACTAAGGGCCTGTCCACACGGAGACGCGTTTCGCTGTATACGTATAAATGTTTTATCGTATTGGCGTTTCGTCCACACGGATCCGGCGTTTTCGGACACTGAAACCGCTATTTTTTGAAACCGGGTCCCAAGGTGGATAAATCTGAAAACGCCGCCCTTGCGTTTTCGTGTGTACGGCCAATCCGTATATTTTGTGAAACGATGATGTCATCATCACACCAAGCGTCAACTAGTCAGACACCGTTAAGTCACAGCAACTACATTTATGGTTTTTCATATTGTTCAACAAAGTTCTTGATTAAAAAAGAAAAAAAGAAGCTACTGTGCCTAATATTATTGTTGTATACAGCGCGCAAGGTTTATGCGCGAGCTCCAAGTCTTCTTCTCCGTTTTTAGTGTATGTCTGTGGCAGAATTACAGTGCCACATACTGGTCTGGCATGTATACTACATCGTTTTGAGTCGGTTTCAGTGGTTTCGTGTGTACGCAGATATTTCTTGAGACGACGCCGTGTTTACGGAAGTTTTTTTTGAACGGGGAAAAAAAATATCGGATAGGGAAAGCTCTGGCTTCGTGTGGATGTGGCCTAAGACTTTCAGAAAAAATATCTTTCAGAAAAATCCCAATTAGATATTTTCCCCAAATCGCACAGCCCTAGTCAGAGGCTAGTCCTTACCTAAGACCTCAACAATACTTTGCACAGTTCACGCATCTTTCTTAAAAACTAAATCTTAAACATTACGTCCTTGAGGTTTAGTATTTGAATACTAGTATTTGTACATGAATTCTATGCAGAAAGTAAAACTCATTGACCTCAAATGTGTGATTCAAGGTAGGTTTGCAGTTCAAGTCTGAGATAACCTGGGCTAGTCATGGGGTTAGTCACACACCTCTCTGTACCTAAGAGATGAGTGTAGGTGTATATGCACTTTAATAATTAACCTTTACGCCAGTGTTAGTGAGGTCACAGACGGCAGCTTCTGGTGTAGGTCAGAACACAACAGCTGCTTGTAGGGATTAGCTGTCTATTTCTCCCTTCTAGCTGTATACCCCCCCCCCCCCTCTCTCTCTCTCTCTCTCTCTCTCTCTATCTATCTCTCTCTCTCTCTGGCTTTTAACACACGTCCTCTTTCAGATCAGTAATTTTGCCCAATGATTTGTTTCTTCAAGTTTCTAATTACCTCCTAATATACAGTATTGTTCACTTAAAGGCTTTACGTACACCTCTCGCCCTTAATGCATTCAAAATGAATTGTATTATCACTGACACTGTACCAGATTTGGTCATGGCATGATGCTGCATTTGAATGTTGCACTCTTGCTGAACTCTTAGCAAGTAGCTGAATTGAAACATCTAATCAGTACTTTTCATTGTATAATTGTTTCCCTTTCCCTTGACCTAATGCTCAGAGCAAGCTCAGGCTCAGCTGATGTGATGTAGCTCACTTACATCTTTGAATTTAATTAATTATTTTAAATTGTAATAAAATTATTATTATTATTATTATTATTTATTCTGTTGTCTAAATAAAGAAAACCATTGAAAAACACTATTAATGCCTTATTAAGGGTAATCTGTATGTAAAAAAATAAATAAAAATGCTCACCAAGGCTGCATTTATTCCTGTGATGGCAAAGCTGAATTTTTAGCAGCCATTACTCCAGTCTTTAGTGACACATAATCAGAAATCATTATATGTTGATTTGCTGCTCGAGAAACATTTATTACTATTAACAATGTTGAAAACAGTTGTTGTGTATCTCCAATATTGTACGATATTAATGAATCAAAAAATATTTAATACTAGCTGATAACTAGCATCTGAACTGAGACTTTGCCTCTCTGAAAATGATACATTTAAGTTTTCTAAGAAGCTGAACTTCAGATGTGCTGGCACAGCTAAAACAATGCGACTTTATAATTGTCTTAGCCCTACCTATGCACTATTAGATTATGTTACAAAACTTTTATGTAATTCCTTTAAATGACAGTAGTGTTGGATAAGATTCTTTGGTCCAACCTCATAGGATTGTGGTTGGACTGATAGAACTTTCTTTCTGTAATGGGCAGGAATAAGCAGGTCTGGAATAATGCTGCCCCTGTTGCTACTCTACAGCTTAAGACTCTGCCTTTAATGAAAGGGGTAACAGGCCTAAATGGCTGGAGGCAAGGGGAAGCCTTTGGGAACGGCAATATCCTTTTGGAATTAAATTGCTAAGTTCAACTTTGATCCTTTGGAGAGGGGATTTTATTTAGGCCAGCATTGGTTTTGCTATATATTTGCTACCTCTCTCTGAAAACTGCTTTTTTTTTTTTTTTTTTTTTTTTATCCCCAGCAAATGGGTAGAGAGGAGTGTAGAAGACTGTATGAAGAGTAATGAAAAGGCATTTTTAGTTTATGCAAGTTTTGTTGTTACAGTGTTTGGTAAGAAACATTTGCGATCATTTGTGTAAGTGTATTGCTCTACATTTGATAAGGTCCTTACACTGTGCTTCTTTCAAGTTACTTGCATTGGCATGCTTTGAGTCCATCCATCCATCCATCCATCTTACCAGTTATCCTCTCTAGAGTTGCGAGGCTAGATATGTTTTAATTTGTTCTACCAAATTTCCTCAACAAATACTTCTAGTTTCAGATAAAGCATGTGAAGTTTCACCTCAGATGTGCCTTTGTGTACGTAAAGAATATCAAGTGCTGGGAATCCCCAGTGTAATCGCTTCAGGCTGAATTAGCCTGGATTTAGGGCTGCTTGACGCCGCAAAACACAAAGCAAAGTCAATGAATGATGGTAAAGCAATCACCATGGACTACAGAGTCTGTAGTTGGGTCTTTTGGCAAGCTGTGTTAGGTCATAACACAACTGTTTTACTTGCATAATATTTACTTACTGGATAATTATAAAGGAAAAGATTTCAGGTTCAAGACCAGTTGATGAGAGCCGCTGGACAGTGAAGGGTTAAGTGTGTTTCCTGTAGGAGAATAAATTAAATGTGGCCATAATCACATTGCAGGAATGCAGTCAGTGTACTCTTGTGAAACACCCCCTAAGCCCTGGCTCTGCTCCACTCTCTCAGCGCCTCACACAAAGATGGCTTTGTTCTCTCCCCCCTCTCCCCTTCTCTCTCTCTCTCTCTCTCTCTCTCTCTCTCTCTCTCTCTCTCTCTCTCTCTCTCTCTCTCTCTCTCTCTCTCGACTTTTTATTTATTTGACTCCTTCTAACTCTCATTTGCTTTTCTCTATCCCAGTTTTACTTTTTCTCTCTCTCAGCCACTTAGTCAATGTTCCTGTTTTCCACTTTTACTTTCTCTCTTTCATGGATTCTGGGTTTTTTCCCATACCTTCCCCTACTTTTATTTAGTTTGGAAGGTCATATTTCTGGACTGCTGTTTCATTTTGTTCATGTTGTGTTATTGCTTGTTTTCTCTAGAAGAAAAGCTTGATGATTTATAAAGAAAATAAGTTGCTGAAAGCAGCAGCACAAGACATTTTATTTTATTTTTTTACATTGCCCCATCAAACACTTAAACTATATTTGTGATTCTCATATGGGATAATTAAAAATATCAATGACTATGTTACTTTCAAAAGATGCATTAATGCAAAATTTAGTTCTGCTTTGTCATTGATGATCGACTTAGTACTGACCAGTTTGCAAAATCTCAATTGGGACCTGACCAAAATTGTCACAACAACATAACTTGCTTGATGCATTGGACTTCATGCTTTAGTTTTGTTGTAAGACACTTCCTCAAGTTCATATTAGAGAGACATTGAGAGAACTCCTGCTGAGAGGCAGTTCATTCTCGGTTACTGATTTACCCAGGTGTTGGGCAATTTTTGGTGAATTCTTTCCCTCCTGCCAGATCAATTGGATAAAAGACGAGCAAGAACTGGCGGGTTTTCTTCTAGGGACCGTCATCTGCTCACATCTCGGACTGCAGCTGCTGCTCTGTATTCCAGCCACACGTGCATCCATGTGAATATGGAAGCAACAAACGAAAGCCTCTGCATAAGCCATGTTTCTCTTAAGATTCATTCTGTTCACAGGTGCTGATTTACCAGCGCCCATTGAGACGTAGTGTATGTGTGTGCGTGCACATAAACACATGTGTAGATTTCTGTCTGTACTTATGTGAGTGTCATTGTTGAACAGAAACCCCCTTTCTATTTAAGTGCTAAACAGAATGACTCACCCTGTCACAGCTGCAAATGTCCGCACTCCCAGAACTGTTTCGCTTTCAGCAGAGGACATTGCATACAGTGCATGGGTACCAAAACCCAAACTCCTGAAAGTAAAATGGGCTTTGCATTACACTCTCAGGCTCTGAGTCAGACCTAGACAAATGACTGTCAGTTGAATTCATACCTAAAAAGAAGGAGGTTAAGTTGAGCTACATTAACTATCCTGACCCTACCTCCCATAAAAAAACAAGCCTGCAAACAATGGTGTTTACTGTCAAGGGTGGTTATCATCCAATTCATTACATTTATATTGAGATTATGTAAGGGCAATTACACAACTGCAATTCCCCCTTCCTGTCCTTCATTTTGGCTCTCTTAAAAAGCCACAGTGTCCTCAAATCTCACAGAGGAAATGGAGCATTTCTGAATCAGAACATTTTTGCTGATGTCCCCAGCCTTGGCTCACAAAGGACAAAACGAGGCCCTTATTAAGCTGCCCCTTTGCCAGGCCACATGGAGGATTTGCGAGTTCAATGGGATCTGCAGGAACAACAAGGGAACAACGAAACTCTTCATCCTGTCAGGAAAGCATGGCAGAGGATCCTAAACCTACGGCCTATTTTTCTAGACAAACTAAGCAACTTATTTGAAGCCTGGGTAACATGAAGGTGCCATTTTATTTACCCAGCGTGTCTAAGCTGAAGCCTCACATTATCTTCACACAGATAAACTTGAAACAAAAGGCCTTGGCTGACTCAATGTTTCCAGCAGGGTGAGGAGTAGAGGGATTTTACAGAGCTGTACCATGTGTCTTGGCCAGTACCACACTGACTCATTATTAGCAATCAGTGTTGGATCTGGATGGCTTTAGCTGCTGTGGTTCTGCGGGGTAAAAGCTCCCATGATTGTGAGACGTTTTCAAGCTGCTCATCTCTGTAATTTAGCAATTCGGTTTGATTATTGTGGGGGTTTTGTTTCGACTGCACCCAGAATAGCTCAGGCCTATGAGAAAAGGGGGCTTACTAATGATTTCTGTTTCCTAAGACTTACAACATGCTACTCAAGTGCAAAAACACATTCTGGTGGGGCTGATCCACTAGAGTTCTCTCTGTGCCCAGACGGTCTTACTGATGTGTCCCCCTAAGGAGAAGTTTTCTGGACTGCAGTGCTCCAGGTGAAGGGGCCCTTTCTGTGTTATGTTATACTGCAGCAGATTTCATTAAGGTGTTCATTTCCAGAAACCTTTTATCTCCTCCTCGCAGTCCTCCAGACTCCATCTGAGCTCCATAAATCAAAGTGGCAGAGTTGCGGGGGTCAATGCGAGAGCACTCCTCTTGAGAGTCTTCTCTTGTTCACTCTGTGCTGGTCCTGGATCAGTGAGTTGGGCATTGCGAACCGGATCATTTATTTTACATATGTACTACTACATGTTCACTTGTGCTTGTTCTAAGTTCTCAAAGCTCTTGCATTCCATTTCCAAAAGGGCACAGTGAAAAATGGTGAGTGATAGGCCATGTTCGCGCCTCCTGAAGCTACAGGTTTCTTTCCGCTATTTCCTGTCTCGCCAATCTTGCTAAGACTTGCCCCATGTGTTCTGCTTTATGGAGTAATAAAAAAAAAAAGCGTAATAGCTCTCATCTATTCTTGTTAACAGCACAGTGTGCGCTTGTTTGAGTGTGACAAAGGGTGAGAGAAAGGCTGGATATTAAGGGAATTTGGAGCAGCCCCCTTAAAGGCATATGTAAACATTTACGGTTTGTCTCAAGCTGCTGGTGTGATTACAGAGGCCGTACTGTACAGAGGCAGTCGAATGGAAAATGCAGAGCACATGAGTATGAGTGGCCTACTTGCTGGAGAGCATTTCCCGACCACTCTGCTTCATGGTATTAGCAGGGCGCTGCCTCTCGAAGCTAATGTGTTACGTCTCATATAGAGGCTTGTTAGGAGATCCAGTCAACATCCGTCTGCACTCTGTTCAAGTATGTTTATGGGTTTGCTTATCTCCAGATTGAATAGATGTTTCGGCGGCGTAGGATGACGCAATGGAAACCAAACCAGATGAAGCGAATAATTATGTTTGTAAGCAGTATGTTCATGCTTATAGCTTTGGAATACCAGTCATGTGAAATCATCACTAGTCATAGTTTTGAAGGACTCATCCAGAACAAACCCTCTTGTTTTGATGTGTCATGTGTTTTGCTGATTGTTACTTCTATGGGGAATTGGAAAAATCACTCATGCCTGTTATTACTCCAAGCATGGAAGTTGCCAGTGTGTGGGATGCTAATATCACTCTACAGAGGTTGTGCTAGCTTTAGTACACAAGTCTTAAGTGCGTTTACACTGATGGTGATGTGCAGTGTCAAAGCGATGGACATCATTCGTTTTCAATTAAGAGTTTGCCATTTAAAAAGATAAGCAATGCGGAGCCTACCAATATGAGTGCCCACAGTGATCTTCCACCCGATACAGATTTTTATCTCTGCCGATAGGAACCGCTTCACTGAGTGTTGAAGTTTGATGTTCATGTCTTTGCCTTCTATTTTAGGGCCCCATCATGAGGTTTTAACAGAAAATGAAACAAGACTAGCACCCAGG
Source organism: Leuciscus leuciscus (assembly GCF_965113295.1). Taxonomy (NCBI): domain Eukaryota; kingdom Metazoa; phylum Chordata; class Actinopteri; order Cypriniformes; family Leuciscidae; genus Leuciscus; species Leuciscus leuciscus. The sequence goes on from NC_138743.1 coordinate 19,785,802, forward strand.
CTCATGGGATGTGTTGTTCTCATGAAAAGCCAGAGCTTGGGAATAAAGAGGTTTCATAATAAGCTTCACAGCCACAGGAATGACAGTGGCAAAACATAGCTGGATGTGTATTTAGCCATGTTCTACACTGTCTTCCCCCTCAAACCTGGCCACATAAAATGTGGCACTAATTTCCCTCAGCTGGTCACTAGGAGTATGTTTTCTTGGGTTTTATAGGAATACATATTGGTCATTTAACTGATTCTGTTCCTTACCAAGACTTGAAGGATCGTAGATTGCTATGGAGTTTCAACCTAAAGGATCAGTGGAGCCTGTATTTCCTCCCACAAACTTTCACTCAAATTGATACCTGTTTGTATACTGTATATCGGTGTATAATACCATGATGTCAGCCTGTGCCAAAGCAAAACCAACCCCTATTTTTCTTGTCTAGTATTTTGTGGAGTCATTTTTTGAAGCAGTTACCGGAAACATGAGCCGCTTGCATCTAATCAGGTAAACTAGGGAGACAGTGGACAAGACTAAAGGGTTGCTCATGGGTCAGTGCAAAAAAAAGAATGCCCAAGATAATGAAATGGGGAAATCTTTTAAAAATGTTTTTAGAAATTAATTATTTGTATTCATGTTGATTTCATCCTTACAACAAAATTGACCTGAATTAAACTTACCTCCAAATATCTGATATTATAGTCACTTATTGAACTTTAGTAGACAAAGTCATGGTGGTCAGGGGTCCTCGACGATATAAATTCCTGTTTTAATTTTATGCTTTTATGTTTTCCAGGGAATGAAAACCCAGAAAGTTATTTAATCCATGGAACAGATCCAGGGCTTCAGCCAATCAGAGTGAGGACGGGGTTCATCTACAACCTCTCCCAGGCCACGCCTTCTTCTTGCTGAGAACCCTTGGCTGCAGAACTTAGTGGCTGTTATTGTCCTATTTTTAAGGCCAGTAAACAAATGTGAAGTGACTAATGTTTTCTATGTCAGTTAAACACTCAATGCCGTCCATTATCTGAAGATAACGAAGTGTGATGATGCATTTGAGACATCAAGGTTATTTCGATGATCATTTGATGACTATACTGACACTTCAGTTTGCATGAGGCTATTGAAATTGTAGAGGCACACATCATTTAATATTTATCATGCACCATAGATATTCCTAACAATTAAATAATATGATTGCTTTATGATTTCTTTCAGGTACAAGTCATGGTTAAACATTGCAGGAACATGTGGTGGAGCAGCAGCTTCTTTATGGCAACAAAGAACGACAGACACAAAGCGGACAGAGCAAACTCCACAAGTCGATGGCCAAGACTCCCCTTCGTAGAACATTACCTTAGTTTTCATCTAGTTAGAAAACTGCAACATCAGTCAGCTATTGATTGACAGGCTTAATTTTCCTCTCGCTAGTCGTGTGATAAGACAGCAGTCTTGGCCAAACGCTTCTTGACCCTGACTGGCCGTTGCCATGGCTTCTGTTCCCATGACTCCTGTTCCCATGGTTCCTCTGCCTTAAAGGGAAGTTTGTCTGATTAGATGAACAATGGTGTTATTTTGGGTGGTTCCTCCTTTTTCAGCTTGTTTTGCTTTTGGTTGTATCTGCACATATAAGCATTGACACATTCTCTATGGTCTATTCCTTTCTAGTGAGTTAAGTGCAGAAAGTACACCTTTTATACTTCTAACATTAATAAATCTAATTGATTTTCAAATTCAACGTCTTCTAATCTCTAATTATTTCAGCTTCATTAGCAGATTGTGCTGACAGTGCAAACGACAATCTTTAGCTCTCTCCGCCAGCAGATAAAGTCAGTTTTGACTACCCATTCCGCAATGCTGAGTAGGTGTTCTTTCTGTCTGTCTTTCTCTTTCATCCTCTTTCTGTATATCTCTCCTCCCTTCCCCCCATAAGCAGGCTGATAGGCTGAGAGTTCACATGTTTTGACAGATCATTTAATGGTTGACCTGTGGCGATATCGCTGCCTGTGCCTGTGCCTGTACCAAGGGGAGGAAAACTCTCCTTCCTTCCAAAGAAACTCCTTTTTCCACTGCAAACCAGAAGGCTCTGGAGAATGATACATTCATGGTGAATTTAAAAATCAGAGCAGAGAGTCATAAGATTCTGACGTGAGTCTAAAATCCACAGTGATCTGTACTCATCCCTCACATCAGGCTTTCTATGAGTGCCACAATACAAACCAACCACAGCATGCACACACATTGCTTGGGGCTTTATTGTTCTGAGAGATAACACTGTTGAATGATTTATGTCGAATATCAGTATATTCAAATTAGCCTTGATTCTTTTTTTTTTTTTTTTTTGCAGTGTTTGCTTGATAAAACTGGATACTCATGACCTGAAGTCAGTTCTGTTTCAGAACCTTTTTGTTTGTTCTTGGCTCATTTAGTCTTGAGGTTAAACCAACAACCACACATTCCCCTAGCTCAAAACTCCCCAAAATGCCCCTTTTATACACACATTTGAATAAATCGTTTCAATTTTCTGACATTGTGAACTCTTCTTTGTTTACTCATTGCCCTCTGAAACACTCAGAGGAACAAAAAGAGCTGATAGAGGAATTACAAAGTCTATGGTGCGAGTATTGCTCAACTGCGACTTTGGCCTTATTCCTCTCGCCTGTTCTTAAAGGCCCAGTGACCCACAGCCCTGGTGTGCCTAGACATAGACTGCCGTGTGCATTCTTAACAGAATACCTTTTTTAACAATAACAACACTTTTATCAACAGGACAACCCTAAATACGGGATTGCTGTTATGCTTTGCTGCATAATTAGTTTTTTAATGGGTTGCTTCACCTAAAAACTCAGAAATAAAGTCTCTAAAAGATGGGGTCCATCTAGTCCATTAATGTTTTGATCATCGTTCTGAATCTGATCCAGATGTATGCTTTGACAAAAAACGTGATTTAAAAAAAAAATCTTTTTTCTTAAAATGTTGCTTTTTTTAAGAAACTTACCCACATTCAAGTGCTGATAAAAAAAGAATGCATGAAGGGAGAATAAAGCAGGTTTATTTTTGTTTAAAAGCAGAGGGTCTGTTCTTTCTTTTGATATATTGCAATGTTCAGATATTCACACAACAAAATATTCTGGGGGCCATAAAACTTTTGTGAATATTAAAAAAAATGCTGGTGTCGGCTGGCAAAAAAAAAAAAAAAAAAAAAAAAAAAACGCTGGCAGGGAAAGAGTTAAAACATAAAGGCAGCTATTGTACTGAAATATCTACTTTTTATAAATGAAAAAAATAAAATAAAATTTGGTTAGTAAATGACAACAGGATTTTCCAAGACCAAAAGCTAAAGCAGTGAAAATGCTAAACTTTGTACTACTCAGATGGCCATCTGGCTCCTATCTGCTATGATTGTATTCATGATCACAGCTTTCCTCTGGAACTTAGCTTGGTATTCTCTCTCTAAGGGAAATTACTTACATTTTAAACCCAGCAAGGACTGACAGTGCTCGCAGAGCATGGATGCTTGTTCAGTGACGTAGGGAGCAAACACGTAGACCCCTCCTGACTGTTGCTACAGTAACAAACTGTCTGTTCTCAAGAGGCCTGTTCCTTCTATCTGGTAGTCCAGTCTTTGCCAGTACTTTTGAAAGCAGCCCAGAGATTCCAAAAGCCATTGACATCAGTGCCAGGGAAAGACATAGTTTAGGGCCTTTCACATCCTTACTATTGGGCTGGGACAGAATTTGAATTTCCTGTGTATGAGCACTTTTCCAGGAAAGCAGTTCGAGCATTTTAGCTGGTTCATTAACATCCCCCCCAGCCCCCCGTCTGTATTGGGATCAGTGTGGAATGCAAGTTTGTGGCTTTTAGGAATACGAATTTTTTTCAGTGAGAATGTCAAAAATATGGCGTGAAATAATAAGCACAGCTGCGTTAGAGTGTATCACCCTTGCTTTGCCAAACTTACAAAAACAGTTCCGAGAGTCATTCTTGGTTCTTTTGTCACATTTATCGAGCTTGTCATTCGTGTGGAAATAAAACACAATGTCGGTTTGCTTATAAATAGGTATTTTATTGGTTTAAACTGCAATCTGTCGTTACAAAAGAAAACATATTGATGTGAACAGCAATAGCTGCTAACATAGGACACATTCAAATGTAGCTCTCTCAATGTCAATCCTGTTAACCTCGAATTTCCACTAAAATCTATATAATGAACTCTGGATTACAACCCTAAAAGGTACAAGACTCTTGGAATGTACTGTTAGGCACTTAGCAAGTAGAAGTGGTCCAAAATCTGTAAATAAATAAGAATTTTGAGTCATAACAAATCAAAACAACACATGCTTGCTGGTGTACGTAACATGGTTTCAAAATGGGCAAAATAAATACACAAATGCATATTTCACAATTCCCTTATTAACCGTCCATTTTAGACATGTCAGATCAGAGGTTTGGACCACCGCGGGGGTCATGAGATTGGTACTATAATGCATTTATTGTCTGTGATTTGTTCATACCAAAAGAAGTCTTAGTGAGAGGATCCCAGTCTAAACATCAGATTTATAAAATCACAGGCACAGGACTGTTATTGTCAAGAAAACTCGGTTTACATTCTAGACGGTCGGAGCCAAATAATAAAGGATTATAGAGGCATAAACATCTTGAAACTGCAGTCCAACATTAGGGAGAAAAATAATAAATAAATGCAAAACAATCCTCTTGCATTCTCATTTTAAATTAAGCTTCACTTTAAAAATAAATCAAAATGTAGTTACAAAATGTCATTGCAGTATAATATATTAACTGTTGAAACTTAACGAAAAAGGTCTTCACAATCTTACGATTAATACGGAAGATCATAATTTAACATAAAGGAAAATATATTCTATTGTTTCATTATCCAGATAAATACAAACAAAATAAAAAAAAATGCTTACAATCAGCAATAAATACATTTTGATAAGTTAAATAAGCACTGACAAGCAAAACTTTCAGTCTGAAAGTTCTCATTTCCAAACAGAAAATACCAACAATAATTGTAATGATGTAATAACAACTATATTATAACAATAATAGGGGAAATACAATATTGAATTAATGATATAACATTTCAACGATCTGTTTACAACGAAACAATTAGTGGCCACTGAAGTCACATCTTTAGTGGTAATATGAACAGAAGGAATAAAGGAAGGATGTCCTCTCTCACACATGTTCTCTCTTACATAATCCAACAACCAGCAGACACTATTTTAGCGTAAGGGATCACATGTTCAAGGGATAATTACCATTTAGCACCACTAGACGTACAAATATCTCTCAGAATGATTCATACAAATCTAAGATGGGTTTTCTACCCCAGATCTCCAAAAAATCGACGTGATTGGAAAAGTAGGAAAGTAATTGTTTGATAGGCACTTAAAGTCCAGGCGATCTACCGGCGAGAGTTTTCTGCAAGAAAAGTGGCACTTTCAGGTCTGTAAAGCACATCGTTGCAATAATATTCAGTAGATTCTTTGAACAAGAACATCCTTGAACAATTTAGGAAAAACTATGCTCTTTAGTTTGAACAAAATGAACTAAATAGGGATTTGTTTAATATGTTCCACTGAGGATTCCGAGACACTCAACATTTGAGCGGGCCTAGAGGCGAACAGTTCTGGGGTTTTTTTGCATTACATCAGACATGTTAAGACGTGGGTATATGCTCAAAGTTGACGCTACAGGGTAATATGGTATCTGATTTGACTCAGTGGTTACGAGAACACTGTACTTTATTCCACTTCTCTGCTGTAAACAAACCGAGGACAGGAAGGGATTGCTAGGAGGAAAATTACTCTATCTTTGCTTTGTCCCTCTCAAGGCCTGAGATCTCTGAGGGGCAGGTTTTAATCATCAGAGATAGAGAGTCTGCTGAAGATGGGGAGGCGACGTGTCGCGTCCAGCACGGGTGACTCAGATCCGCTCTGGCTGCCCAGGCTGCTCTGATAGCCCTCCTGGTCGGAGAGGGAGTCCGGAGGGCTTGGTGGAGACTCGGACATGGGCCTGAAGAAGGAGGGTGCGGTAGGTGAGTGAGGACCGGGCAGATCAGGAACAGTGGTGCCACCTAAACTGGGCCCAAACAGGTTGGCGAGCTCTTGGCTCGAGTAAGTGAAGGGGTTGCTGGGCCACTCGTTGATGTCTTCGGTGGAAAATATGGGCGGAGGTGTGACAGAGGTTGGGCTGTCCTGGGAGCCACCTGAGCTTGGGAAACCGGCAAAACTGTAGCTGTGATGAAGGCGTGGGCGCTCCATCTTGTTGAAGGCAGAGAGCGGAGGGGGTCCGCGGCGCTCCTCTGCGTTGTGGATGAAGTGGCAACGCGGCCCGTACGGGCAGTAACCAATGCTGTGGAATGTGCGACAGAGCTCGGTCTTGTACTTGGGGTGGCGATTTAGACTACGAAGCTCGTGCATCCCGTGGGCAAACTGGCACTTGTCACCATATTTACAAGTGCCGTTCTCCTCGAAGGGTCTGCAGAGTTCGGTTTTATAGCGGCTTGAGTTGATCTGGCTGTTTCCGTTGGCACTAATGCACGTGATGTTGCTCGGCCTTAGACGCTCCCCGGTTTCAGAGAAGGACCGGTCACGAAAGCGGTTCTCCTTGTTGTTACTGCTCCCATTCATGGAAACTGAGCCTTCCATCTTGAGACTGTTAATATATTGGTTCTGCATTGATTTGGAGCTGGTAACGGACACAGAGTGGCGACGCTGGTAGAGTCCCATTGAAGGGGTACCCACCACCTTCCTGTCCAGCAGGGGCCCGGTGGGGGTAAAGGGGGTATTGGCACCGGTGGAGGGGACAGACTGTATATGGGGACTGGAGAGGGGACTGTTGTAGGTCATCATCTTATTGTTCTGAAAATGAAGTAAACAGAACAATGTCTCAAAAATTTGGCATGATTATGACTCACTTTGCCCCAAATACCACCAGTGGGAGTTTATTACACGCTGATGGTATTTTCTGGCTTCAGGTCAGCTCTAAGGTCTGTTTTTAAGAGATAACACTAATGACCCAGCACTTTTAACCCACACAGCAATCTCTTTAAAAGTGAAAGGTTTATTAAGTCATAAAACTGAATGTGCAAGACTCGTGTATCATCTGAAATGGTGTGCATTAGCATGATGATTTACTGCATAACCAATAACTACGAAACACTCTCATTAAGTTACAAAACCTCATAACTTTTTCTGGCTTTCTATAAGGTAAGAGAAAATATGCCTTTTAATAAAATCTGTCTTATGTATTGGGTATGATAAAAATGACCACCCAGGCTATGTTTGAATTCTAGGTAGGTCACATGTGTCTGAGACAATTTTGGCCATTTCGTTACATCTTTTTTTAATCTTGTTCACTGAGTGTCAGGTTTTTAAAAGTGACGTGTCAAGTTTTATGCCAAAAATTGTGTCATTTACTTGCCCCATGAACTTCTATTCTGAATGGTGAGCAATGCTTATTTTTTGGTAAAATTACAGCACATGGTAAGAAATTAAAGTCGTAATTGACTGATAATATTCCCATCAGTAATAACTCTCAAACATAATTAGCAGTAGGTAATTAAAATAAAAATTAAAATTGCAATTAAAATATTATGTGACATTATAGGGTGGATATAGCCTAACTGATACCAAACACTACTGGCTATCGCAAGTCACGTGATGGCGACACTATGTTTAAAATAAATGATGGCTTCAGAAGAATCACAATATTGCTCACCAGCTACTTTTGCTTAAACATAGGTGTTTAAAACAATTATCCATTTTGATTAAAGCGAAACGCCACCTAATGACATTAGCCTAACATCTCCTTTTGTGTTAGAGGGATAGTTCACCCAATAAAGAAAATTCTGTCATCATTTACTCACCGTTATGTTGTTCCAAACCATGGGTCTTCTGTTGAACTAAAAAGATAATATTTTGAAGAATACTGGTAACCAGACAGTTGACGGTAGCCATTGACTTCCATAGTAGGAAAAAAAATAAAATGTAAAATACTATGAAAGTCAATGGCATCAACTGTCTGGTTACCAATATTCTTATTGTATTCTTCAAAATTTCTTAACTTATTTTGTGTTCAGCAGAAGATAGAAACTCGTACAGGTTTTGGAACAACTTGAGGGAGAGTAAAGTACTAAAGTAATACGATAAATCAATAAAATTGCCTTCATTTTAGGTTAGAACGGCTACAGTTTAAAAAAAGGTCAATAAAAGTAAATCCATTAGCCTAAGTCTAACCCATGTTTCCCATGTTAGAGAACTCGTTTTATTCCAAATCAAATCTAGATTTGTGGCCTTCCCTGTTGTGTATAATCGAATCGAGAGCATATAATGCAAACCTTTATGTGAAGCATACGTTTAACTAATGACGCATAAACGCAGATGGATGTAACTAATCCAATCTATTAGCTTTCCTTAATCGATTAGCAATCGATGACTGCAGATCATGAGATGCACGAAACTAGATAAAGTTCACAAGCAAGATTCTCTCTCTCTCTCTCTCTCTCTCTCTCTGTCTCTCTCTCACTCACTCGCAGACACACACACATAAGCCAGAAAAGTTTGACATCGGTGTAGAAAACAGCATCTCAAACTACTGCTGCATTTATATGAGATATTGATGTGTTTTGCATTCAAGTAAACTGATAAAATGCTTAAAACTACTTCCCCAAAAATATTAATTACCTTATTCGTCACTTCGTAATCGAAGAAAGAAGACACGACGGTTGCAGTCATTGTGGAATCGGGAGTTGTTGAAAATACTTAAAAGTTGACAAACAGATGGTTTGTTAAGGCACGGTGGGAGTATTCCTGTGTTTGAAGGGTCTTTGATATAGTTCTGCCCCGCAGAGAGCCCCCTCTGTCCTGCCAAAACTTGCGCGCATATCCTTTATAAAAACTTGCGCAGTCTTCCTGGCGGAGTGGGCGGGGCTGTTTCAGGCCACGCCCCTGTTCCGCACGTCTCTCTGGCGCTTTGACGTGATGTAGACTCAGCTGATTACGAAACTTCATTTCTACGAAACTTCATTACCATACATTCAATCACAGCCTGGAGTTCTTCCCGAGCGTTTTACTTAACCCATTCAGTGCATTCCAAATATAGCTGTTATATTTAAATCAAACAACACAAATATGAATTTGACTATTTAAAGAAAGAGGTGACATTAGAAGTCATAGTATCATAGCTATTGAATGTTTTTTGTGTGTGTGTGTGTGACTGTGTGTGTTTTTTTATTTTTTTTATTTTTTTTATTTCTATTCTAATGGACAGTGGGTCTCAGTGTATAAGCAAATAAACTGTAGGCTATTGTACACTATATTAATATAAAATCTAGCAATTCATTTAAATGTTTAATGTTTCCATATATTTTTTGAAAATCACTTAGGCTACATTTGAATATACAATGATTTTGTATTCATTTATAATTTATTTAAAGGCTCCAAGTAGAAGTATTATTAATGAAGAGACACTATCTTCAGGCAAAAACAGTGTTTTTTTTTTTTTTGTTTTTTTTTTGTTGTTGTTGGTTTTCATGCATCTGTCAGTTTTGAGATTTATTTATTTAATTATTTTGGCTTTTCAAAAAGTTTTTTTTTATTATTATTATTATTATTTTTATTTATTTTTTAACTAGTGGAAGGAAACATCCAAAATACTCTTTTAAATGTATCTTTTATAGCACTTCATTTATTTGTGTCTGAAGATTTCAATTACAGTCTCTCAAAAGGCCGTTTCGTTTTTTTTTTTTTTTTTTTGCAGAAATCTCAGAAATCTCCACTTCAACAGCACTTACATACACCAAACTTTACAGTATTATTCTTATTTATATTCTGAAGGTTTTTACACAGGGGTTTGTACATATATAATTTACATAATTTTAGACAACATTTTATGGCAGTATTTTCTGATTTATGTAGTGATAAAAAGAGATATCCAAAATCCCTTCTTTGACTAATATAAAAAAATTATTAAAAAAAATAAAAAATAAACAAGAATTTTGAACTTGGCTTTATACAGTACATTGTTCAGATTTTTGTTCTAGAAATGTATGCAAATTAGTGCATATTTAATTATATAATGCATCATTTGCATATTTTATACTATATTATACTTTTTGCAATTCCTATTGTAATCAATCAACTGGGTAAGTATGGTGATATCGATTATTTTTTACCCTATTCACCTGGGGTGTCTTGCCTTAAAAATATGATCATAAAATATACAAGTGCAATTTGAATAGAAGGAAAGCATGGCAATTATTTATTTATTTATTGTTCCTTGATCTGAACATTTTAAAGAATGAAGTGAAGGAAAGAATGCATGAGTGAGGGATACGTGAACGATGCATAAAATAACTTGGCTTGATTTAGTCATTTTTATTTCGTTTTTTTTATTTAGCATGGAATTTAGTCATTTCCTTATCTCTGAAATATGCAGTAGTCAAAAGCTTGTTATGTACATAGATATTTTTTTTTTCCTTCAATGATTGAGTTTTCTTTTTTTTAATGAGGCCAACTAACTCAAAGGCATTGATTGATGAAAAGGACGCACAGTATACAGTTCATGCTGGACAACAGAAGCCAGCATATTCTCCTTTACTGCTTCCAGGGTCTTGATCATGTAAACCCAGGCATTGGCATGTTTAGCATGTCTCTGATAGTTTCTGGTTTCCTTTGTGTTGTTTTCTCCAAACATTACCCGAAAATAATTTCTGCAGATTCAGCTGACCCATCAGGACCTCCTGTCCTCAATGCTTTGTCAACCGCAACGTCCCTCGCCAAAGACCCTGACCTTCGGTTTCAATTTTTATCAGAGCCTTAGAGCTTTATCCAAAGTATTCACAGAAGTGCTTTTCAAAGTCTATTTCAGCTTGTTTTCTGTATCTAGACTTAAGTAATCATGCTTAGATATTTTATTCATGGCAGAATGCTAATGAAATAAAAGTTACTTTAAAGCAGTAGTTCACTCACTCTCATGTTGTTCCAAACCCATGGCTTTCTTTCTAATGAGGAACACAGAAGATTATTTATAAAAAAATGTTTTGTTTTCAACAGGGTTCAGTTGTTTGGATCAACTGAATTTATTCATTTAGTTTCAAAGTATCAGGTTTGGAAAGACATAACAGTGAGTAAATGACATAATTAATCGTTTGATGAACTTCAAAAGTAAAAACATCAGTATATTTCTTTAGAATTAAAGGTGCAGTAAGCGATTTCTGAGAAACATTGTTGATATTTGAAATCAACTCAAACAAACACACCCCTCCCTTCATTGCTCCGCCCCCAAAATGCACATAATGTAAGAGAGTATGTCTCTTTATCATAGCAGAAGTGAAGCAAAATAATCCTTTGCAAAAAAATAAAGTGAGGACGACGAACAAACGATAAGGAAGAACAAAAAAATGAACACACAGTACACAAGATATACAATCAAGAGTTGGTTGTTAGTCTCCAGCAGCACAGCAGCTCCAGATGAACAACAACACTCAAAACTGTCCTGTTACTAGAGCTAACGTTACAACAACAGCATATCTTGGTCCTTTGAAACATTGCTCACATAAGGAGCAGAAACAACGCAACCTCGCATCTGTTTTCAGGCCTTCCCGCTTCGGTCTCTCCAGCGCTGGAAAGCTTTTCTAATATTAACGTGGGTCCTAAAGCTGTTGCCTGACAAATGAGTATTTGAACTTTCAAACATTAAAAAGGATGTAAAAGCACCATTAAAGTATCATAAAAGTAGTCCATACCTCATAATCCAAACCAATTTGAAATGACACATGGGTTACTTTATTCATTTTGGGGTGAAATATTCCTTCATTTTGGGGTGAAATATTCCTTCAAATATTCCTTCAAAATTCCGGCATATGGTGACAGGTTCATTAACAAGGGCGCTAAAGACCGTAGCCACTAGCATCAGTTGCTAGAGCACCTCTTGAGATCAGGGGAGTGAGGTTTATACACACAGCTCTTACTGGCCTACAGAACACTCACCCCCCTAAACCTCACCCCTATCCGAGTCACGGCACCAAATGTAACCGGTCCTACTCAACCAACTGAGGAATTCAAGCCGGGGTCTCCAGCGTGAGAGGCAGGCACACTAACAAGAACGCTAAAGACCGTAGCCACTACTGTCAGTTTTTTTCAACTGATTTTTTAAATTTTTTTATACAAGGTTACTTACATGCCACATTTTATCGTACCTGAACTCAGGTATTAAATTTAGCTACCCGTTTATCACACTCAAGGATTGTGTTAGAATTACGGAAGGACTTCAAATGGGAAGACATGTTTTTTCATGTTGTATCTGGTGGGGAAGGTCTGTTTTCAGGTATTCTCCACTTTATTAGAGATTCATGAGGGATGAGTTTATTTTGGACTTCTAAAAGGTTGTTCCATGGAAAATGTGTTTTAATCTCTGCTCAATTGAGTCCTTCCAATTACCCAACAGCCCATTTGTTGTTTCTGATGTATTTTCACATCAATAAAAGTCTGTGTTTTGGATGTGACTGAATTTACAGAACAAAAGGTCACATTTGAGCAGGACTTCCAACAAACTCAGAACCTGAACCGGCACAAACAGCCAAGTCAAATTAAGTTTTGTTTGTCTTTTGGGTGGGTGACCGCAGGGACTAGTCCTGTTATAGTCCCCGCTCGTGACCATAGGTCATGTTTTGCTTCCTATTCCGTTTATGACATTAACTCAGAGATTAATTGCTGAAATTATTCAGTGAAGTCAGCGGAATGTGAGTCAGATATGATTGTTCCTGTGAGAGTAGAACTTGCAATGGAAAATAAAACCAAAAGCAAGGTGGTGACATTCCATGGCTCCAAGTCTGGATGTGATTAGCCTGTAATGTGCAACATATGGGAGCAAGACAAGAAAAGAGATGGATAGTCCTTTGTACAGACGTTCTCTAATGTAAAGATGCACACGTTTCCTTCTCTCCTGTCTCCCAAGTGTAAAAAGTGTCAGAGGAAATGGAAAGTAACAGAACAACGGCTAGGTTTGTGGCGCCCGAGTGGCGTTCAGAAACTGCGGTAAGCTGTGTAGCTGTTTCAGGTTAGAGCTTATTTCAGAGCAGCATTGCTAATGTGAAACAGCTTTTAGATTCAAACCTGTGTGAAAGGACTTCCACTTATGTTCATGCATTGATATGAAACCGGAGAACGTGTCCCGAGGCAGCTGTCGTTTATAGCTTATGGTTATTATCATCTGCCGTGTCCTGATTTACCTCGGTATGGACATCTGAGGCTGAGGCTGTGGCCTTGGAGATGGCCTGAAATCACACTTGCATGATACTGATGCTCTACAGGTCGCAGCAGGCCACGTTCGCGCATGACTCTTGTCTAAATCATCATGCCTGAAAATGTATAAGCACCAAAGCCATGCCTGTCTTTACTCATAGTGAGTCACCCGAAAATATTTTTTTGTCTTTCAAAAATAATCAGAACCAGTTTCCCTCATCTTTTAATGAAGGCAGTACAATGAGTTCATTGTCAACGTCATAACAGCTCTATTCTGATGATGCACATGTTTTGTTTTTTTTGTGTGTTAGTGATCTATTATGCACCAGGGATTTATCATTTGATGCTAATTCTTAACAGATTTCTCTGCTCCAATCATGGTGCCATTGGGTTCGTGTTTGCAGTGAGTTTATTATAGTTAATTCCCAAAGCCATTAGAATTAACTGCTTATTTTTGGTTCAGACGGATTCAAATAATCTGCTGTTAGAGCTTCTTCTTTTCCATTCTGTAGGAAATGTTGCTGCCGTCCAAATGTTTTTCTTCTGTGATGTTATATGTGTGACCATTAGCTTTCACTGTAACGCCAACTGCTGTTCCTCATTGGGGAACATTTGTATGAATTTGTTGGATTGTTTAAAAAAAAAACTAAGCACAAAGTTTCACCTCTAACATCACCCCTTAACCTTAACCAGAATAGGGCGTAAGAAGGTCATCGGAAAACATGAATGAGATGCGAATTCGCTACCAATTTAACATTTTGGTTTAACATTTAAACAACGCTCAATTGGTACCAAGTGTGAAAAATAAAAAATATCCCCTGCACTATTTACACCACAACCAGGACGGATCCATGCTTTCATGTTGTTTATGCCAAATTCTGACCCGAGCATCTGAATGTCACAGCAGAAATCGAGACTCATCAGAGCAGGCAACATTTTTCCAATCTTCTATTGTCCAGTTTTGGTGATCCCGAGTGAATTGTAGCCTCAGTTTCTGTTCTTATCTGACAGGAGTGTCACCGGTGTGTCTTCTGCTGCTGTCGCTCTTCTGCTTCAAGGTATGTCGTGTTGTTTGTTCAGAGATGCTCTTCTGCAGACCTCGGTTGTAAAGAGTGGTTATTTGAGTTACTGTTTCCTCCTTTCCATCAGCTCAAACCAGTCTGGCCGTTCACCTCTGACCTCTGACATCAACAAAGCACTTTCACCAGCAGAACTGCTGCTCACTGGATATTTACACTTTTTCTGACCATTCTCTGTAAACTCTAGAGATTGTTGTGCGAGTTGATGCCATGTGATTGGATGATTACATATTTGCATTAATGAGCAGTAGAACAGGCGTACCTAATATTATTATTTATTTATTTATTTGCAGATTTATACTGTAGCTAATGACAATTAGCCTATTACACATGCATGTTTGAGACCAAGACTGAACTTTGTTCAGGGTGATTAATTAAATTGGGGTTTTTTCAGTAACTGTCATGTTTACATTTGGCAGAAGTTTTTTTATCAATTTGTACTCAAGAAATTTGACTGAACATCTGCATACAGAATCAATCCTGGGAATCAAACCTATGATTTTGGGGTTGTTTGCGCCATGATCTAATGTTTGTTAATGCAAATAAGTTGGGGGATAGTATTTGGGATAGGAAGTCCCCTAATTGAAGGGGTTAAAAAGTCCATTTCTTTTTGCACACATTTTATTTCTTCATCAATATTCAGTCATATGGACTTTTTGCCCTGTTGTACCAGATACCTTGGCAGGAACTGTAGTTTTCCCCAGACTGATGATGTGTTTTGTTATTGAAAATGAGTTGGTTTAATTCTCAGTAGTGTTTTTATGCCAGAATGTTGCAACTTGTTGAATCTCATTGCTGATATTGTAGACATACCCATGTATGATAAAGAGGGAACGAGAGAAACAGCGAAAGAGAAAAAAAAAAATCAAGGGGAAAAGGGAGTGCGGTGATTTATTTTGGTTCACACACTGTGGTATGTTATTTCACAAGAGGCCCTTGGCCAGATAAGGGCTTTGTGTTTTAAAATATGATTGATCGTGGAATTCTGCTCTATGGACTTATGAATATTATGCTCATATATTGTTTTATGTAACACAGAAAAGAGATAAAAGACATAATTTCACAAGAAAATCCAGGTCGCTGTCATACACAACATTTTTGTACAAAAAACAGTGCCAAAACTGTTGTGTCTAGAGACCCCACAACAGCTGGGAGGTTTAAGGAACTGGAACAGATAGACACATCTGGTGTGATTTGTGTAGGCCAGAAATGTTTGTTAAAGCTGCAAGAAATCAGGCATGTGTGATAAACAGAAAGGACACCGTATAGTGCAAATGGAGACGTTTCGGGAGAGTTTTCAAAAATGTTGCAAACTTGGCTCCGATTTGTTGAGATTCCAAAATGTGCTATCAAAAGTCACAGATTTGAACATAAAGGAACAGTTAAGGAACAAATCTGTGATAATTTACTCACCCTCATGTTGATTCAAACCTGCATGACTTTCATGAATAAAAGAAGATTTTTTGAAGAATGTTTTAGGCCCAAAACCATTTGGCCCCATTGACTTTCATTGTATGAACAAGCAAACATTTTCAAAGTATCTTCTTTCTTTAATAAATTCAATAGTTCAATCAAACATACCGGAGATCTCAAATGTTTTTACAGCGCACATCCAAAGTCTCCTAAACTAAAAAAACAACATATGAGCCTCATTAAACACGCAAAGATGCTTTATATCACTAAACAAGAGTCTCAGACGAACTCACTGACACTCAGGCCAAAGCTTAAGGGTGTTTCTTTGCAAAGCTGTTTATCTGCATTGGATTATTCCTTTTAAACAAGTGTTAAGCACAAGGGAAGAATTAAATACAGCCCACAATATAGCTGGAAATGGATAAGGACCTTATTCACTGAGCCAGAAGACAGGAAAAGACAACAACAGTTAATTTGAAAGTAAGAGTGAAGTGCAGAGAAAGAGAGGGAGTAGGAGGAGTGTGCATTGTCACGCTGCTGGAATGTTGTGCGGGCGTTTGTCGGTGTGACTAAAGCATTTCCCAGAGATGTAATCTGAGCAGGCCGTCTTCAGTGTTAGATTGGTGATGGAGGTCCAGGATGTGGGCGTTTTTTATATAGAGAGAGAACAGTAAACAAAGTAGTAGGCTACTATGCTACTATAACATTCATGGGTGATGAAATGTGGCCTGAAATTACCCTGTGTATTCTGTGGAGCTCAACACTGTGGCAAATTTTTATTCATGCATCCATGAATCAATTCAAAGCATGAATTCAGATTTGTCATAGTTTGTTTTAAAGGCACAGTTAACTCCAAATTGAAAATGCTGTAATATTTACTAACCCTCATGTTGTTCTGATTCCAAACTCATATGAGTTTCTTTCATACTGTTTGTGGAACTCAAGAATGTCCTGGCAACTGTTTTCAATATAAAACTGGTCTGAAGGTCCACTAAAAACAGTCTTCACGCTATCTGATCATAGTTATGAGGATATGTTTGCACAAAGTCACATTTATTTATATAGCATTTTATACAATAGATTACTTTAAAGCAAATATCTTTACAGTATTAAATGTGAACAAAACAAAATAGTGTCAGTATCTCTTTCAGTTAAAATGACACCTTCAATTTCTATTTTAAAGTGGCTCTCCAGTGTGTTCTTGTTTTTACTCAGGCCTAACCGTGACGGACTGAACCGAAGAAGATTTCCATGTCAAAGAAGGCAGAGCCCCAGAGCCACATCTACATATGACATCATCGCCATGAAACCAATAGCAGTTCGACTTTTCTAGAAAGTTCGCTTTGGTAAGCTGTTTCAAACTCCAAACGAACTACGTTTTGGCCTGATTTTGATCATAATGACGTCACACCAGTTCGTTCTTTGACTTCGCTTCAAATACATTTAAGTCTTCTAAAGCCATACGATAGATGCTGTGATGAACAGAACAAACTATAAGTCATTATTCACTGATAATCTTTCCATCCAGTGAGCTAACATTGTGACTGATATTGAATCAATAAGTTAAAGGAACACGCCGACTTTTGGGGACTTTAGATTATTCACCATATCCCCCAGAGTTAGGGCCTGTCCACACGGAGACGCGTTTCGCTGTATACGTATACATTTTTTATCGTATTGGCGTTTCGTCCACACGGATCCAGCGTTTTCGGAGACTCGGAGGCCAATCCGTACATTTTGTGAAACGATGATGTCATCACACCAAGTGTCAACTAGTCAGACACCGTTAAGTCACAGCAACTACATTTATGGTTTTTCATATTGTTCAACAAAGTTCTTGTTTAAAAAAGAAAAAAGAAGCGACTGTGCCTAATATTATTGTTGTATACAGCCATAGTATACAGCGCGCAAGGTTTATGCGCATGCTTTAAGTCTTCTTCTCCGTTTTTAGTGTATGTCTGTGGCAGAATTACAGCGCCACATACTGGTCTGGCATGTATACTACATCGTTTTGAGTCGGTTTCAGTGGTTTCGTGTGTACGCAGATATTTCTTGAGACGACGCCGTGTTTACGGAATTTTTTTTTTGAACGGGGAAAAAAATATCGGATAGGGAAAGCTCTGGCTTCGTGTGGATGTGGCCTTAGATAAGTCCATACATACCCTTCTCATCTCCGAGCGTGCCGTAACTTTGTCTGACGCACCCACTGCTAGCCTAGCTTAGCACAAAGACTGGAGGTAAACGGCTCCAGCTAGCATACTGCTCCCAATAAGTGACAAAATGCAATAGTTGGCGCATAAAGATGCATTTGGGAAGCACCCACCAGATCAGTCAGTCAGATATTACTAAATTAATCGGGTTTTGTGAAGTGGATCAAGGATTTATTGAAAAGATATGACTTACATGAAACATTCGGTCTTGAATCAAACATTGCTTCTCTCATGAACTTTCATGTCAAAAATGTCAGTGTATAATGACTTAAATTTAGATCTATTCATCTTTAGCTTCAAGACTTTAGAAAAATGAAAGCATTCAAGTCATAGACCACTTTCATAGTACTTTATTGACTATATACATTTGAGTGGGCAGTGGATCCTTCAAAAATCCACCTTTTGTGTAGAAGGAAAGTCACACAGGTTGAAGGCCTGTTGCATGAAGCTAGTTGAACAAACTCTGAGTTTCAGAGTACGTTTAGAGTTGTCAAAACCATACAAATCCAACCTTCAGCAGGCTCACAACGCTCGCACGTCCAGATTTTGCAGAGTTAGACACGTTACTTGGTCAACATATTTTGTTGATCCTGGATCAACATCCTGGTAAAAAAAATTATCTGTCAACTCAGGGTTTGATCCAGAGTTTGTGATTAACTCTGAAGCGTGACGTGCAGCGAACAGCCAATCATGTGGAACATTGACAAATAACTAGGAATAATATAATAAATAGAAGGCAAGACAAGCAATTTTTTCAGTATAAACAGCTTTAATTTGGAGCAAGAGATACAGGGGGAGTGGCTTTATTGCATCAGATGTATGTCACTTTGCTCGAAGCTGATTGGTCACCAGAAGAAACATGTGTACCAGATGTGGGCCGGATCTGGGCCGACATTATGTTGCTGTGTGGGTCCAGTTTTGATCTGCAATCTCTAACCCAGAATAAAACCTGCTCCAGAGCAGGTTAGCCTTGCAGTTTAAGTTCCCATGGCAGTGAACTATTTAAAAACCAATCCACGTTCTTGAGGCCGAAAAAACAGAGTTTATGCAAACTAATCTAAAACTTACCTGGTAGCAACCGAAACCGGCTTCATGCAACAGGCCTCTGGGAAGATGAGTAAATAATGAAATTTTCATTTTTGGATGAACTAACCCCATTAAAGTATTTCTACTGTACCCCTAATAGGCTGATTCAGAGTCTAATGTAACAACATACCATGTTGTTTAATGTAATGAAGGATAGTCATGTGCAAATGAAAAAGCCATCTAACTCAGCCGAAAGGAGCCTTGGCGTGTCAAAAGCATTGTGTGAACAGCATAAAAAAAAAAAACACTCTTGTTAAATTGCAGAAATCCAGGGAAAAACAAAGGCAGATTTAGAGGATTACGAAATGTATTGCATTCATCTGTTTTGCATTAAGCTATTAAGTGTTTTGGTGAGAAAATATCTGCCAGGTGAACATGCAAATACAGTAATCAGTCACGACAATCTCTGACTGCAAGTAATTCTGTGCCTAAACTATGTTCTTGTTGATAATGACACATGGTACAAGAAAGCAGTACAATTTATTTTCACTAGTTTGCAGCATTGTTACCTTTGGACCATTACGTGTTCATTAAATGTAAGCTGAAAACATACTTTCATACCCTGAATGCAACAAATTTAAGGGAAGAGTTGTGCTTAATAAAGGTCATAAACAAAACCAATGACCACAAAATGTCCACTACATTAATACACAGAGATAACTGTTTGGCACCATTTGAAGACTTAACGGTAAATTAGAGCAGTCTGGGATATTACATGTTTTTCCACCATGGTTTGTAATATGAAAGGGATGATTCACCCCCCAAAAAATAAAGAACTCCATCATCAAATAATCACCCTCATGTCGTTCCAAACCCATAAGACTTTCGTTCATCTTTGAACACAAATATATTTTTAAATGAAACCAAAGCGATTTCTGTCCCTTCATTGAAGACTTAAAAAATCATGAAGATATTTTATTGTATAAATATTGAGCGGTTTAATCCAAGACTTCTGAAGAGGCACGATCACCTTACATATAAACAACGCACAATCAAATATGATAAATGGAAGCTTAACTGTACTTTCTTGACATGCGATAACAAACCTCATCGGTTCTTGTATGTCACGTTTGAGCTTCTAGGTTAATCCAAGAAGCCTTGGATCAAACCACTCTATCCATATGGATTACTTTTACAACATCATTTTGTACTTTTTGAAGCATGCAGATTTTGCCTGCGTTGACTTTCAATGGATGGGCAACAATTATGAGAGAAAATTTCTTCAGTTGTGTTTCAAAGATGAAAAAAGTCTTGATGAGGGTGAATGTTTTTTTTTTTTTTTGTGAACTAACTCTTTAACCGAATAAATATAATGAAATACAATACCCCATTTGTTGTGAATATGATAACATGTTTATGAGGTATCAGTCAATAAAAAAATAAAAATAAAAAAATATATATATATATATATATATATATATATACATATACATATACATATACATATACATATACATATCTATCTATAGAACTCTAAAAAGTTCTGTGAAAGTCTTTTAATCATTTTAATTTGACTTCCTTTAATTCAAATGTGAAATACAACTCTGCATCCTGTCTGTTACCTCAAATCAGTTCAAATTAGAGACTTGCACTCTTTTGACTTAGGTCATGTAAGCAACCACTCAGCAATCGCCCAGAACACCCTAGTGATTCTCTAAAAAACTACTCATAACACCAAGAAACTACAACAATAGTTTAAAACATACTTTTAAATTGAACAATCTTTTAAAATGACAAAGTAACTTTGTGATCAAAGCAGTTTAGATGCATCTAACACACTGTCATCCTGATTTGCGAAGTTATATTTGGTCCTATCCTTAGGGCCTTTCCCACTGCAGTATCAGCTGACAGTACCTATGCATTTAGGTCACTAGCTCTTTCCAGGGGATGGTTTTTGTGGTATTTGCATTTGTGATATAACAATCCCCATTGTTGAACTGCAGCTCCCGTCACTGTCCAGAGGGGAAATCAACACGTGAGGTTGCGGATCATCTACGAGACTCTTCTGTTGTCGGGAGGGAATCTGCAGTGCCTCGGGCTTCAGCCGGACTCCAGGAGATCTAGTATTTCACCTCACATGAAAGAGAAGCCTCTCTTTTGTGGCCGGAAGATTATCCCTATTTATTCCCATTCCTGAAATCTAATCCTTACAGGACAAGAGCAGCAAGATAAAGCTAGACAATGAATGACGCAGATTTGTCCTTTCTCTTGGTTTTGATCTGCCCCCATTTGATTCTTTTAGAGTGTTTAAATTAGTAGATTTGATCTGTTTTCTTTTACAGTGACATTGTAGCTTAATAGGAAGATATAAACTTACAAAGTACAGTAAGTGTTAGCTTACTTAAAACCTAGTTGTCTGGTTGAAACCTCATGAGTGACTCAACAGGATTGTTCTATGTAGACAACATCAATGACAATTGTTCAGCTCATGAACATCTTTTCAAAAACTTGTTTAGGGGAAGGTGAGTTGTTTGTAAAGGCGGTAAGTCTATCCCTCACTGCTTCATTTACATTAGCATATAATTCAATTTGGCGTCCACCCTGACTAAGGACTATAGGGTTGATGTTACCATGTTGCTAAGCTAATGGTGTGATACAGTACCATAATACAGTATATATATATATTAGGGGTGTAACGGTTCACAAAATTCACGGTTCGGTTCGATACTATACACTTGTGTCACGGTTCGGTTCGGTACGTTTTCCATAGGCTACAGCAAAAATAAATAAATGCCAGAGAAATTTCCTTGAATTAAATTTTTTTAAATTGTTATTTTATTTAATGAAACTAACATCATAAAGTATGATTTATTTATTTATTTATTTTGTTGCTTTTTTTACTGAGCAATAATGGAGCTATACTTGACTCTTCTTATGAGCATATAAAACAAAACAGCTCCTTGGACAAAATGAAATGTAATATTGTAGTAGTAGGCTAGTTATAAACCAAGGTTTATTTTAGTTCAGATTAACATTTGAGGGCAGCAATTGTATTCATAATGTCAAAATAAAACAGACGTAATGTTACTTGAAAGCATTATAGCCCACTATTCCTGACAAACTTCCATACCTTGCAGTTAGTGTTACTACAGCAAATCCATTCCACGGTGAATGTTGCTGATCTGTGGACACCGGCCAGTTCATTCATGGCCCGATGTTTCTTCCTGGTTTCCACGTCAGCGCTGTTTGATCCGTTAATAACAGATAAATGTGAATGTTTCTCACTAGATCTCGCAGCGATGTTATTACTTCAGTGGCGAATTCAAAAAGCATTTGAAATTTAAATACTTTCTTTACTGGTCTGGATCTCTTAGCGCTGTGTGGTGTTGCTTGATCAGGCTCGCGCATAGGGCTCGCGAGTCCCGCTTCACAGGTCAAATCTGATAAACGGTCCACACAAACACAATAAGAGTAGCTCAGTTTCGTTCCTTACATTGCATTTGCCAGTTGATGTTGTGGTCAACACCAACTGCTCATAGAGCCAGCCTCTATGAGCGCGCTTGCCACCCGCGACGCGCCTTCATTTGAAATAACGAAATTTTGGTCGGCAGAAAAAATGGTCCAACGAACCGTTCGGTACGTAATGCGTACCGAAAACCGAACCGAAAGCCTCGTACTGAACGGTTTGATACGAATGCGCGTATCGTTACACCCCTAATATATATATATATACACTCACCTAAAGGATTATTAGGAACACCTGTTCAATTTCTCATTAATGCAATTATCTAATCAACCAATTACATGGCAGTTGCTTCAATGCATTTAGGGGTGTGGTCCTGGTCAAGACAATCTCCTGAACTCCGAACTGAATGTCAGAATGGGAAAGAAAGGTGATTTAAGCAATTTTGAGCGTGGCATGGTTGCTGGTGCCAGACGGGCCGGTCTGAGTATTTCACAATCTGCTCAGTTACTGGGATTTTCACGCACAACCATTTCTAGGGTTTACAAAGAATGGTGTGAAAAGGGAAAAACATCCAGTATGCGGCAGTCCTGTGGGCGAAAATGCCTTGTTGATGCTAGAGGTCAGAGGAGAATGGGCCGACTGATTCAAGCTGATAGAAGAGCAACTTTGACTGAAATAACCACTCTTTACAACCGAGGTATGCAGCAAAGCATTTGTGAAGCCACAACACGCACAACCTTGAGGCGGATGGGCTACAACAGCAGAAGACCCCACCGGGTACCACTCATCTCCACTACAAATAGGAAAAAGAGGCTACAATTTGCACGAGCT
This sequence comes from Leuciscus leuciscus, assembly GCF_965113295.1. Lineage (NCBI taxonomy): Eukaryota > Metazoa > Chordata > Actinopteri > Cypriniformes > Leuciscidae > Leuciscus > Leuciscus leuciscus. Next base: position 19,809,089 of record NC_138743.1, read on the forward strand.
CACCAAAATTGGACAGTTGAAGACTGGAAAAATGTTGCCTGGTCTGATGAGTCTCGATTTCTGTTGAGACATTCAGATGGTAGAGTCAGAATTTGGGGTAAACAGAATGAGAACATGGATCCATCATGCCTTGTTACCACTGTGCAGGCTGGTGGTGGTGGTGTAATGGTGTGGGGGATGTTTTATTGGCACACTTTAGGCCCCTTAGTGCCAATTGGGCGTTGTTTAAATGCCACGGCCTACCTGAGCATTGTTTCTGACCATGTCCATCCCTTTATGACCACCATGTACCCATCCTCTGATGACTACTTCCAGCAGGATAATGCACCATGTCACAAAGCTCGAATCATTTCAAATTGGTTTCTTGAACATGACAATGAGTTCACTGTACTAAAATGGCCCCCACAGTCACCAGATCTCAACTCAATAGAGCATCTTTGGGATGTGGTGGAACGGGAGCTTCGTGCCCTGGATGTGCATCCCACAAATCTCCATCAACTGCAAGATGCTATCCTATCAATATGGGCCAACATTTCTAAAGAATGCTTTCAGCACCTTGTTGAATCAATGCCACGTAGAATTAAGGCAGTTCTGAAGGCGAAAGGGGGTCAAACACAGTATTAGTATGGTGTTCCTAATAATCCTTTAGGTGAGTGTATATATATATATATATATATATATATATACTCACCTAAAGGATTATTAGGAACACCATACTAATACTGTGTTTGACCCCCATTATATACCAATATATATATAATCATCATAGCTAACACGCATTTGTCTAATGGTCTAATTTTAATTACCTTGAATTTCAGTTTCTCTATTGAGAACTATAGAGAAATGTGATTTTGGAACACTTAACTATTAGAAACATTTAATTTACACTAGACATAATAACAATATCTAGTGTTTAATTATTAAGAGTTTGTTTGTTCATAAAGTTTTACATTTATCCCCAACAAAAACCTTATTTTGGTTTAGAAAAATTGAGTGTTTTATCGCAGTAAACAATATATGTTTTGATAACATTCCAATTAAATTATTTCTGAATGTTTTTTAAACATAAAAAAATAAAATTGATGAACGTCCAACTAAACCATTCCAAAAAATATTTTCCATGAACAATATATAAACAACATTTTTGTGCTAGCGTTTTGATAACTTTTTTTAAAGACCAGATAGCTTAGAACAAATGTTCTATTAATGTTACTGGAAGAAAGTTTGTTCATAACTTTGAGAGAACCTTGCCAGAACGTTAGCTAAAGTTCTGAGAACATTCACTGAGCTGGGAATCTGCTAAATGCGTCAATAAGGCATGAAGATTTTAAGAAATTTATAACATCATGATTTTTTGTAAAGCTGCTTTAAAACAATGAGTATTGTGAAAAGCTCTACACACACACAACAAAATTTACTTAGACTTTGACAAATAACACTAAGGACATTTTTCTAAAATTGTTCTCACAATGTTTTACACAAACATTCCAAAAGCATTCAAATAAAAATAACATTATAAGGATATTCTAAGAAAGTTTTTCCTCAACATTATGAGAACCTACAGTATATTAACTATTAATAACTATGTGAACATTCCATACAAATTTTTTTAATAACGTTTTGTCCTCTTAATTTACTTAACTTTTAAAGAACATTAATGGAATTTATGGGAACGTTCTTTACAACCCTGAAAGTGTGTTTTTGTTTAGTGAACTTCTTACTTTGTCCTACCCGCTACTTCTATAGAATGAACTGTTAAAGAGCTCAATATATATATATATATATATATATAATATACATAATTTTACACTGTAGCCTTGGGCAGTCCATAATGTGGAAGCTCAATCAACAACATTTGTGGCATAATGTTGAATACCACAAAGAATTAGATTGATGGAGGGATGAGGTATTTTTGTAGGCCGGCTTGTCACCGGCTTTGGCCTACACAGAAATATGTTATCTCTGCACCACTCTTGAGAAAAAGAAAAAAAGTTACACGGCATGCACAATGGAAATGAATAATACATATTCTTAGTTTTTAGAGGATTTAAAAGCAGAAATGTAACGCTTATTTTAACCCTTTAACTGTCCCCCTCACGCCCCCCCCCCCCCCCCCCTTTTTTTTTTTTCGCATCTCATCCCAAGGCGTCATATACTGACGCTTTTGTCATTTTGTCTACATCCAACGCACATGGCACCCTTTAGCGTCAATATGAGACGCAGATAGATATGGGCCAGAAGGCGCCTCCTAGCGGTCTAACCCTAACCCTACCCCAGACCTAAACCTACCCATAACCGAACAAAGCTCTGTGCGTCTCATATTGACGCTAAAGGGTGCCATGTGCGTTGGATGTAGACGAAATGTCAGAAGCGTCAGTATCTGACGCCCTAGGATGAGAATGCGTTGCAAAAATCACTATACAAACTTAAATGGTTGTAATTCAAGAATGCTTTGGAATATAGACATATGGTTGGTCTTGTTTTTAAGAAGACATTTGCCAGATTATTGTAGAAGTGAGATAAATTATGAAAGTGAAACAGAAAAAAAATTATATAAGTTTGAGTTTATGAAAATATAGAATGTAAAAATATAATTATTTATATAATATATAAAATATATATATTACAAAATATATTTTACTCTAAAACTGCTAGAAAATGAAAGCCAAAAATCTAAACAAGTTGTGTTCCTAATTTTAGGTTGATATCTCAAAAAAAGAGCTTTCAGTTTTATTTGGGCGCAGTACCAAACTTTTTCACTAGATGGACAGCCAGCTTCCTTACTGACCATATAAGGGCGCCTCCATTTTCATATATGTTTTGAGTGATCTGAACCATGTATTTCCATAATTTCATACAATTTATGAAGTATACATCCTATTCAGAAATAGTATGGGTGTTTTGCCAGTATTTGATTTCAACCTCTAATAAACATAAAAAGAGCACATATGTGCGTTATAGCTCGTTGCCGCTGCGTGCTGCATCACAAATCGAGAATCCATAATATTTTTCTTTATATTCTAAACATATATTCTAAAAATTTCCTTTTTTTCTCATAAAATTGTATTGGTGTTATCTTTTGAACTCTTGGCATGAAAACAAACTGAGGTTTCTACCAATCTTTCATGATTTTTCATGTTTATTTCTATTTCAAAATAAAGGCCTAAACACGCCTAATGAATATGAAATATTCTTGTTGCAAATTGATAAATTACTGCTCCTCTGTAATTTATTTTAAACCACAGCCACCAAATATGAAAACTAGAGATTGTAAGCTTTCAAATGATATATAGTTTGTCAATATTATTTTAGGTTTTTACTAAGATATTATTGTTCTAAATATATATGGGCAAGTGACACTTAAGGGGTTAACAAAACACTTCCTCTGTTTTATTTGAGCTGTAAAGCTGTTTAAATCAGCATTTTTACTGTCATTCTTTAATGTTTATGACACTACATTGTAAGGATGAGTGGAAATGAACTTTTGTGGTAATCAGCATTATGCTACGGTACAAATGTTGTCGGTTGAGCTTAACTTGTACTGAGCCTTGAGTATTCCTTTAAATGCTTTCTATGTAGGCAGCGCTCTATTTTGGACAGAGCTAATGTGCGAAACAAATGAATTAACACTGATTGTTTTGACGAAGAAACCTTCTTCCCTAGAGGATCATGAGGGAATTTCCCATCATGCTTTTTCTTACTTTTTGGCACCCTATATCGCTACTACCACACCACTTCAGAGCGAGACTGTGAACCTTGCACTGTTGAACGGCTGCCAAATTCAACAGCATGTGATTTCGCAACACCTCCGTCACTCTGATGAACCACACTTTGCTTTATATCTACACTTTAGCTTTAAGTTATTTGTTTACTACTGTATGTCAGCCTCATAGAACCTCTGCACCACTTAACTAGTTATCGCTACATTTAACTTTAACTGCGCTGTACTGTCTGATGCTAATAACAAAAGAAGCTGTTTATCTTCCTGGCCTGTATCCAAACGGCCATTCTGCAAGGTCATTGTCGTTGATGACCTAAGCTCAGTCTTCCTGTGGTTTACACATAGCCGAACCTGAGGCGAGATGATGTCACCGTCTATTTGAAGTGTCTGAGGCATGACACAAGTCAAAGCCTCACAGGACACGATAGAGCTACCGGTATTCATGTTTTCATGCAGTGGCACCTGCAGCTGAATGGCTGTACACACTGTGCATACTGCGTACCATGAGCGCTCAGACTGACCTGAGAAACGTTTTCCATGCGAGTTTGTCATCAGTTATTATGTGTGTCCCTTATATCTGTCGACTTAACCAGCGAAGCCAACCGTTCGTGAATTGATCTTTATTTTGAGTTGGTTCATTCTTTACAGTGAATTGGCCAAACAGTCTAAATCGATTCGCATTGGTTCAGATCGCCTCTAACTGAACCACCTGAAGTAGATTCACAGTCAGTAAAACAAACATGGTTAATGTGCTCAGCCTCAGATTATTTTTTACTGGTTGATTACTGAAGTATAGCATGGTAAATGATTGGAGTAAAGAAGTTAGGGGAATGTTCTGATAATGTTAATAAACTTTTAAACATGTTTTGGGGACGTTAACTCTTTCCCCACCAACGCATGCCTGTGCGCATCTTTATCAATGCATCTTTAGTGACCCGGGACGTCATTGACTACCCTTGTCCTCATTCATCTTTAGTATTCCTAAATCAAATCATTATAAATTATAAAATTATATTTTTAAAAAGACATGTTTTCCAAGCCTGATGTCGTCATACTCAGATTCTTGTCAGAATATGAGTCTTACTGCTCCATTGGGCTGTGATTAAGGGGCGTGTTTCAACCGAACCAGGAAGGAATCTAGACATCTCAATTCTCTAGCGGCAGTCATCTTTGTTGTAAACGAATTCAACCCAAGCGCTCTTTGGTGACGTATATGATTACGTTACTGCAGGGCCGGAGTGGGGACTTTTCAGCCCGGGAGTTTCAGGCCCAAGACCGGCCCACTTTTTCCATGGTGGAATTCCAAATTAGCACTTTTTCCAAATTGGATAAATGAAGCAACAGTTCAGCTCTTTCTATTGTGTAGTTTGTATTAATACCATGGTTCAACAAATAATGTAAAGATTAAATAATAATTCACTTAGACTTTATAAGAAGCAATTGCAACTTTATTTCATGCAATTCTGACTTTATAACACGCAATTGCGACTTTATTTTTTGCGACTTTATTTCACGCAATTCTGACTTTATATCTCTCAATTCTGACTTTATAACACGCAATTGCGACATTATTATATATCGCAATTCTGAGAAATAAAGTCAGAATTGCGAGATGTAAACTCGCAATTGTGAGATAAAAAGTCGCAATTATCTTTTGAAATGTTTTATTCTGTGGCGGAAACAAGCTTCCATACATCCTGGCCTCTTCCTCTCATCCATCCTCCCTGACGCGTACCGTTACGGTAGGGCCGGCCCAGCTATCGGTAGGTGGTGTCGCGGTAGCCTACCTGGGCTATGGACCCAACCAACTCTATAGGAGGGGAGGGGAGAACTCCCTCACATGGTACAACCCATGCAGAGGCTGCGGGCTGCGGTGTCAGGATGTGGAACGTGTGTAGCCTAATATAACTAACGTGACAAATGTGAAAACAAATTAAATAAAATCCTCGACCGGTCCAAAGGTGAAGTGGCCCACCGGGAATTCTCCCGATTCTCCCGATTACCCATCCCGGGCCTGCGTTACTGTTGATCATCTGTCCATCATCGTATAAAGCCCGCCCTGACAATTTGATTGGTCCGAACAGCTCTGTTTCGAACATAGTCGCTACACAACGGATCAAGTCCAGACCGAACTTTCCAACCTCAAATGTTGTGGGCGGGGCTAAGTTCGGCTGGCATCCAGGCTACTGTTTTCCCATACATTTTTTATAAATATTGTAAAGGATCGCTAATGACCCGAGGTGTGTAACAGTGTAAGTATTTTTTTTTTTCTGCACAACAATAATTGAATCTTTGATGACTGAATAACTGCAAATCACCTTTATTCCAGAAGGTGTCAATGTCTGATACACAATGATGAATTGACATTTCACTCATAGTTACTGCAGGCAGAAAACAAAAGAATAGGAAGTATCATCAGCAAAAAATTGAAATGGCTCAGCGATTTACTGCAGAGCAAATACTGAACAAAATCAAATATTACTGTCACTGTCACTTGATGGTGGATCTGATGAATATTGATTTTGAAGATGTTGAAAATTATAGTTTTGACAATATGAGCCAGATACTGAATTTCCTGGGAAATGAGCTCTGATGAGGACAGTGATGATGATATTAAACATCTGCTCAAACTTAACCCTTCCAAGCTCCAAAAGGTAACAAAATATGCTTGATTTTATTCTTCTGTAATTGTTATTCTAATATCTGGAGAGTCTTATATTATCGGGACAGGTAGAGATCCATCTGTGTTAGATATAGATACGGTTTGCTAAAGACCCGAATATGCAATAATGATTGGCGAAACATTCATTAATTTAAGGGTTCAAAACGTTTTCATTTGGGCCAGCATTTTTTTTATCATTTTCAAAAACTTTCGTGGCCCCCATAATATTTTTTAGTATGCATATCTGAACATACATGCTGCTTTAAAAAAACATTTTACTCTAGCTTCATGCATTATTTTTTATCAACACAGAAAATTTCATTTTTGTCAAAGACTTGCACAGTCCTGTATCTCTTCATGGGTTTGACATTTCATTCAGTAACACTGGCCAGTTTTGATTTACGTTACACGCTATACGTTTAATGTTACATGTGAGTAAGCAATGCTTCTATCGCTTGTTTCTGCTTCTTCTTTGCTTGTTTTTGGATTCTGAGATTCTCTACTATTTTAGAAGATGCGTAATAGCAGCCCAAACTGTAAAACAGTTAAAACATGGATTGCTGGAAAATTCTGTCAATAGTGTGGAAGCGTCGTGTCATAAATGACGAAAAATTCCGTCAATGGCGGAATTAATTTAGAATATTGCATTCTGATAACTGTATCTTTCAGAACTAACCAACAAATTGTTAGCTGGGTAAGCAGCCATTCACACAAAAAGTGTTTTTATGTCTGCCGGCTGTGTTTTTCAATTGTTTTCCCAGACAGATGTCTCTGACCATTTTGTTGCTTTTTACAGTTTTTGGTTTTAATTAGTTTTTTTTAAATGTGTCGAGACTTTTTTTGTTATGTTCAGATGTTGTTCTCACTGATCGGTGGGTTCAAAGAGTCTCAAGTCTTAAAGTGTGCAATAATTACATGAATGCTTGACATTCTCAAGGAAATGAAAACTTGTTTAATTTTTAGCATGAGCATATATTGTTTTTGTTGTTTAAAAAAAATATATATATATCTTTGTGTCTGTATGTACCATTGGATGAATTGCTGCAGAAGTCCATGACACATTCATATACTTTCCCTGATTGTTGTAAATCATTCCGGTGCAGTTTGAAGTTCTGTGCATGTTGTCTCATACTCTGTTCTTGCAGAGACACATGACACATAACCAGACGTGTTCATGAGCTGATAAGAGCACTAAAGCAATCCAGACTTTATGGTTATTACATCTATTCAAGATCAAACACTGAGCTTTGAGCAAGTCAGACTGTGACTTTAGGATTAGGTCGGTCGCACACACAAAAAGCTGCACGTGGTTGCTGTGTGAAGCTACAGGGTGTGGGACAGGCGCGAAAGAACTGGGTCAGTATATATCTGGGACTTTGTTGTTTCTCCAGTAAACAGAGCACCTGACTTACCTGCCGAGCTTGTGGCTAGTGTCAGATTCAGCTGTTTTCTCATCTGAATTTCTTAGAAGTGAAGGAAGCTTTCCCTCTGTTAGCACGTGCACACTCTATTTACACACTAGCCAGTTCCCTTCTGTACCCTGGTACATCTTATTTCCCACCGCTGTGTGTAGTTGAAATTGGATAACAGATTTCTCTGTATCTCAGGGTATTTTGTGATTTTGTGATATCATGTGTGAGATAAGATGGAACTAATCGATGTATCCAAATAGAGGAGGGGAAGCGCTGGCCAATGCGAGCCACAGGTGAGGGCAAAGACAGACACTGCCCAGAGAGTCCACAGAGCAAACACATGTTAAATGGACCAGGGTTCACGAGGGAAGAAGGAAAGCAGGACAAACAGTAATGTCTGCCAGACATGCCAATCATCAAGTACATTTATCAATGGTGCATAGAAACACATTCATACATCCGTATTGAACAAAGAGGGGAAGAAACACAAATAAAACAGATAAAAAAAGAAACAAATATTGTTGGCAATTTAATATATATAGTACAATATAAATATAATAAATACAATATAGTTATTATTAATATAATAATTTATTAATTTATGACAAAAGGGAAGAAGAAAAACTAAGTATAAACTGTAGTCTTTGTTTTTAGATCAGAACATATTTTGAACATTTCCAAACAAGGGTTAGTTCACACAAAAAGTACAATTATGTCATCAATCACTCACTCTCATTCCAAACCCACAAGACCGTCGTTTATCTTCGGAACACAAATTACGATTTTCTTTTTAATTAAATCTGAGAGATTTCCGTCCCTTCATTGAACGTCTATTCACCCAGAACTCTGCCATGGTTTGATCCAAGTCTTTTGAAGAGACATGATTGCTTTATATGATGAGCAGATTTAATTTAGGCTTTTATTATCTGATCATTATATAAAGCAGCCGTAACTAATCCTTTAACTGACTTATGTGAAAGAATATATGAAAAAAAATCACTAGCTTTTGGCCCAAAACATACTCTACGCAAGTATGTTACTGCAAACACGGCTACTCAAGCATTCTATTTCAGGTCAACCACTGGCATGGCAGAGCAACCGTTTGAGGAAGTCTTTGAATTGGTTGAAGTTTGTTAAACTGCTAGCATGGACACGTCTGTTTTAATGGTGGACATTTACAGGTAACTATATCGCCCCCTTGAGTTTGTAACTTCAACAGTACTACAAAAACATATCATTTACAGTAGGCCTATGTATTTACAATCAAATTGTGCACTTGCAATGCGTTGTTGAAGCATTTGCGTCTGAGATTGCGTACGTGCGTAGAATGTTTCTGACCTTCGGCAAACTTGCCGTCTGTGAAAGCTAGCCAGTGTTAATCAGTTACCCATGACTTGACCTCTGTACAGACCTCTCTCTTTAGAGCTTGACCTAGAAAAGACCTGCAAAGAATAATACAAAGACACACCCTGCAAAATCACCATGGAATAAAAATTTGGACAATTCTTGTTTTATATGGAATATTGCGTATATATTATAAATTATTTATCCACATGGACAAATTTTTTTGTCCCCTCTTCTCTTCTCTAATGACATGTTTTCTGTTTACCTGTCACTAAAATGAGATCCACCAATAGCAAACCACAACCATCCAATCAATTCCCCATGGACAAAATCAAGTCCCGCCATATAATTTGTGCTTGTTCGAGAGCCGTTTCTCCTGGAAATACATCACAATAGGGAAGAAAAGACTATCGCAACTTCCGTTTCATGTCGACTTTAAAGTCATTAGTAAGAATTCACTTTTGGCTACCATTACCACTTTTAGCTAATTTAAAATCTTTTGTTAGCCAACTTAATTTAATACATAATGAAACCTAGCTATCTACTGCCTACAACTTTATGAAATGCAACTTTGTGTGCACCACAAAAATAGCACTCCTCATGCAGGAGACTTGATTCCAATAGATTTAGATGTTAGCATATTGCTAAACTAATGTGGAGCTTAATAAACAAAAGACACTACCCACATCAGTATTGCGTAAAATAGTCTACTTCTAATTTGACAATTGTTTTATTGATTATTATGTATAGTATTAAATGGAATATATCTACATCCCTTTTTGGATTAATGCTTTTAGAGTTTTTGCAATGCATTCTTGGATGTAATCAGACTTTGACCCAGAACACACCTGCAAAGAACGAGACACACCATTAGTCATGATCCCATTTATTTGTATCTTGTGTCCTCATACAGTATGGCTGTCGGTAAAAACAGCTGTTCTATATACAAAATCACGCGTTGTTTACATCCGTACCGCTTCTTGACGCTGATGTAAAATCAGGCAATAGTTCTTTTATATTAATGTTTACGAGGCAAAGACAATAAATGTCACGGTGGTCAAAAAATTCCAGCTTGCATGTTTTATGTTTTCACCACCATTGCTTGCTTGGATGCCTAAACAACCATGAAGCCCTAAAGCAAAATATTAGTGTCTACAGGTCTATGGAAAGAGAAAAGATATGCTATATGCTAGCATGTTGCAATGACTTTTTTTTATTTATCTAGCACTAAACTTTTGTTTTTGCTCAACATCCCTGAACACAGCAGTATTGTCAATTTGAGGGTTTGTCTTAGAAATTTATTTGCATCTTTATCTACCTGCTGAACTGTCAAAAACATGCACTCTCTTGTAGGTTCGATATGACAGCATCTGCCAAAAACATCCATTTAAATGTAGACATGGGATTGGCTTCTTGGCAGTGGCAATGAGAAATGTCTTCGAAAATCAAGCTTAGAGGAGCAGGAATGCTTGCTTTGAGTATGTTACAGGATTCTGCCTGTCCACAAACCGCAGGATAAGGATTTATTGCCAAGTGCTCTCCCTGAAATTGTTGTTCAACCCACCGCATAGAATCACCCCAGAAATTATAATGAAATCACAGACATTAGCACCGTGACGGATTAGAATAGCAGCATGACTTTGGAAGTTTCTTTAGGACTTTTGGATAAGAACCAGTTGAGTGAAGATGGTCCAAGCACTTCAACAAACATTTGGAAATTTGTTGTCGGCTTTTTTGGGAAAATGGAAAATTTGAATGCAGCTTACTCTGTGCCATTTCATCCACCTTGTAACAATCAGCACAGGTAAACATAGTATTTAGAGAGAAATGAGATCCGGGGTGTAAGTAGGTAGTCATTTAGCAGGTACAAACATTCATCAGCACATGTCATTTCCGATAATCAAGTCTGAGTATGAATCAACCGACCGTTGACGGGGGGAATTTTCCCGTAACCTTAAGAACACTCGAAGCCAAGGCTTGTAGACAAACACTCAATCTCCAAACACAACTTTTCTCCCTGGCTCAACCCTGCTTCAGTCCAGATGCTGTATTCCCACCCCCACAGAGGAGAGGGGAGTTGTGTTTTCCGATGGCTTCCACATGTCGAGCGGAGACATGGCTGAGTGATTCGCCTCCATCCAGGGACTCATCAGAGAGCAATATTATGTGCCAGGGGTGACGGTTAACAAGTGGGAATTGATCTTTGTTCTACCAGACACCAAGCTGCAGTTTTCTCTCTCTCACCTCATTTCCCCTCACCAATAAGCTCTTGAAGATTGTTTATTGGTGTAAGTTGAAGTCGACGACAAAAGATCTATGGTCTTAGGGTTCTTGCACGCAACCCTAACATTCTTTTAACTTTTCTCATATTACATCTTAAGCCGAGTGCACACTGTGCGATTTACGATAGCCTTTTACGATTGTTGCTTGTCATACTGTATGAACACGATCATCGCTGTAAGCCATGTCACATTGTAAGATCTCAGTCATCAATGTCAGACTGTACGCGTTAAAAACAGATCCATGCAAGAAAACTTGTCCGGAGTTTTCCATTATCAATCAATGACACGTTCGGTGACAGTGAGCTGCACTACACACGGGATTGAAATGGTGGCTACAAAGAAATCTCTAACATTCATTTTGGTCATGGCTTGTCTTGAAAAACGAAGACAATTTGACGGTCGTCATAGGAAAAGTCACACTGCAGGACTGTGAGTCAAAACTTCTGACACTGCCAGAATTTTGTCTGAGGTCAAATTTGATCGCAACGGCCATTAATCTGCTGTTGGTGAACATGTCAAACTAACGATCAAATACTTCAGATTTTAGCCTAGGATCAGAGGAATCTTTTAGGATTTGCAAAATTTGTCTCAGACGGCCAAATCGTGGCCAAAATCGCACAGTGTGTACCTGGGTTTAGTTATTTCTTTGCAAATTTCGTCACCAGAATATAGTATGTGCGTACTATATGGCCAGGGACGGACTAAAGGGATGGAACAACCAAATTCCGGATGTCGCAACAACAACAGATGCCTTCACTAACAAGCGTTTGTGTGAGGGTTTAAGAGATTCCTGCAACTTTAGTTTAAAAGAGTACAAAGACATTTTTATCGGCCGTCGTGGATGAGTATGGAACTGTCCACCGAGAAGTGTCCAATTCCATTGCATGTCACCGCGAGTGAGGGCCTCTCGGCTGGTTGAGGACAGAGGACCGAAAGGATAAAAGGAGGTGTGACGACAGTGAAGGATGAGAGAGGACCAGGCCTGGACTTTATGTTGTGGTTTATTATGTTTATATGCGGCAGTCGTCTATGAGGTGCTGCCGCTTTACTTTCGATTTGTTGTTTATTTTTTGGATTAAAGTTTATGTTGAACATTTTCCAGTTCCCGCCTCCTTCTTCCCTTATCAATGAACCTTGTTACAACAATAAGTTCAGCAGCAAAAATAACTGTGTCTGTGCATTTTTATTGCTAATATTTCACTGCGTGTCTTTAGTAAATCCTGACAGTAGTTTTTTAATGCCAAAAGGGGGTTTGTGCTGGTGCAAGCTGTTAGTAAATCTGGCCCTTAGAGTCTTGGACAGTGTAGAGTTTAAGCACGGACTGGTTTTAGTAACCTTCAATGGAAAAATCCCACAATGTTTTTTGCTCACTGCCCAGGGACCTTATTCAATATGCTTCAGTAATTTCCCCGACACACAAACACAAGTTATAAACAACAAAAACCTGCAAAAAAATTCAGCCATCTCTTGTAAACAATTCTTTCTGGGCCTGGTTTCTTGGGAAGATTCCCACAATGCTCTTTGCTCCCTGTTCAGTCACCTGCAACCTTGTTAAAAATGCCTGAACGTGAACATGTGTGCGTGAAATGATTCATCTGTTTTTAACCATTTTTGTTTAAAGAAATGACCACTAAATGCAATTACTTACTGTCAATCTTTTTCTGACACACTGTATGTAATCTTAGAGATAAGAGTGTAGCACAGTACTCTACTGTACTGTAATCTTGTGTTTTACAGCAGAGAGGGTTTATGTAACTCATTTCACTCTCAGGGTTCAGCAGGACAAAGGATGAACACATATGTCTTCCTGGTAGAGGGTGCGGCCCACATGAATTCATTTAGTGTTTAAATGTTGGCTCCTATTATTAAATGGATACAATTACAGAACATTAAAGTTGATTAATAGCATTTGTGTTTTAAACCATTTGGAAAAAAAGTCAACACATACAGCAATGCCTTACTGCTTACAGCTTGCCATTGCCAGACAAATACAAATCAGAAAAGATGCCAGAAAATGGTTTTCTCATAAGTTTTAGAAGCAATAAGTCACAAAAGTAGTAGTGGGAAGTTCGGATCATTTTACTGACTCGGATCTTTGAATCTCGTTCATCAAAATGAACGAATCTTTTTTCAAGTAATTTCGTTCATTTCGTTCATTTCAGAATGTATTTAAAATGTTTTATGTTAGCCAAATTCCCCAAACACATAAAAAATGTGAACTAATCATTTCTGTTTCCAGTACAGAACCCAAAGGATGTTGCGCATGCGCGGTCAACACAAAATGAACAAATCACTCTCTGAGACAACTCGGTAGTCCGGAGTCATATTAAAGATTCGTTCAAAATGAACGAATCGTTCATGACCGACCCATCACTACACAAAAGGTTGTAGGTAACCAAAAAATGGAGGCCAGTAGAAAGGTCCTAATGTTGTTACTCTTTTATTGTCAAAATATACTATTATTTATTTATTTATTTATTGTAATAAAGGAAAACCATGAGGTAATAGGATTGTACACAAAGTTGATATTTAAAATAGTTTTACAATACCACAGTGAAGTGAAATACATAGTATGGAAGCTTGTTTCCCCCACGGAATAAATTTTATCTCAAAATATTTTTTTTCAATTGCGAGTTATAATGTCAGAATTGCGAGATATAAACTCACAATTTATTAAAGATATTAAAGATTAAAGATATTAAAGACAGATTTAAAGATATTAGATATCAGACAGCAATTCTGACTTTTCTCTTGCAATTCTGACTTTTTTTCTCGCAATTAGTCCAATTCCAATGAAAAAAAGACTGATCTTAAATATGAGTTATAAAGAATTGCAGAATTGAAAAACTCATAATTCTGACTTTATAACACACAATTGCGACTTAATATCATGCAATTTTGAAAAAAGTCAGAATTGTGAAATAAAAAGTTGCAATTACCTTTTTATATTTTTTATTCAGTGGCGGAATCAAGCTTCCAAAACATAGCAATATTACAGTAAATATCAATTAATTGTGATATTGTTGATTTTCATTGTTGGATACACATTCAAGAGGAGGGACAAATCGCCAGTCATCATTAATTTGATGTTTTTTAAACTGCCTACTTTTTCATGCTTAATTATTGTTTTGTAGATAGTAGTTTACATAACATATTTAAAACCTAAAACATGAGATGTGCTTTTGAAAAAAAGTAATTGGACACCAATTTGTACTCTATTCATGGTGCCTAAATTAAACTGACATTGTTTTGAATGCTCTTGCTGACTCATAATCAAAAGATTATTCTTTGATGTAACATACAACCTTAACCACAGAAGTGGCCCCACCCATTTCTCTCTCAATGTGTGTGTGTGTGTGTGTGTGTGTGTGTGTGTGATGAGAAAGGAGGAAGGCTTTGTGTTTGTAGAGGATGAGAGGTGTGTGTACGTGGTTATACATTAAGGTTATATATTAGTCTCAAATGGGCTTCAGACAAGGGCTAGAACAAACCGTACTGTTATGTACAGTAACAACGTCCATAGGAGTGTCTTGCACACAGAGCTCCTGGTACAAATCAAAATGCCATTCAATTTCCTGTCTCCCTCTGTTTCTATTCTTCTCTCTCTCTCTCTCACACACACACACACACACACACACACACACACACACACACACACACACACACACACACACACACACACACACACACACACACACACACATGAATTTGAACTATGCATGTTGTTATTGCTTGTTAAAGTGCATCATTTAACAAGACAAAGCCAAGACAAAGTTGGCATGATTTTCAAAGACCTTAAATAATTATGATTTGCGTCACTGAACACACGGCCCATACAAAAGATTTAGAGCAGAAGGGAAGAGTTGAGAAGCCTACTTAACTGGAAGTGAAGTTGGGACGGATGACAGAAAACCAAGACTACAGTACAAACTGTTGCTCTCATGCTAACTCTAATTGGACACCACAGTGATGTCTATAATCATGCCTATTTTCCAATCTTAAATCCACACGGGCATCTTTATGCACAAACTTCAGACATCAGCACACAGCCTTCATGAATCAGAGTATTTGCTTATTGAGTTTTGCGTGTGAAGAGGGCTGTTTAGCATTCACACTGCTGTTGCTCACTATCAAATTCACCATATGTTTAACCAACGAGCAGCTGGATGCTTCACCTGGCTTTGATGCCATGGGAACGTGTCTTGCATCACCTTTGTGGTTATTTGAGCGTAGGCCTACATTTTTGGATTTATTGGTAAAAAACTGCAAAGTTGGCCTTTTTGAAGATCAAGTTTTAGTCTTCACTTTTTGCAGAATAATACTAACACATTTTATTGTGCTCAACTGTGCGTTCTGTCCAAGGAAAACAATGGCAGCCGCTTGAAATTGTTAAACTAAATATCATAACTGCAAGCTTGCATTCAGATCTGCAACACGTAACTGTAGCTTGAATGCTATCAGTTGTCTGTTATAGTGCGTTAGCAAATGTTTCACATTATATTATTTGCATGTTCTTAAAGTCAGCATTCAATTAAAATTGTGATAGTCTTTTCTTTCCTGTTGTGATGTATCTTTGAGTGTAATGACTTCTCAAACAAGAACAAAAATAGGGCGGACTTGAATTTGTCCATGAGGAATCGATTGGATGGTTGTGGTTTGCTATTGGTCAGTCTCTTGTGAGTGACAGATTACCCCACCTTCGCGCCAGAATAAGAGAAGAGAAGAGATTTTGTTGTGAGAGGGAAAGATATTTTGATTAAAGATTACGGGGGCACATGAATTAAAAAAACAACAATAATGATAAATAATTTATCATAAACTGCAATATTCCATACAAACTTTAAACTGATTTCATGGTGACTTTAATATTCATTATTATTCATATTAGCTCAACAGAAACTGAGCTGCTGACTATTATGCAACCTGAGAGAAGACGTAAGCGAGGGAAGCCGTATTTGAGCGCAAGTTAATATTGTTAATTTGACAAAAACATTAAC
This sequence comes from Leuciscus leuciscus, assembly GCF_965113295.1. Classification (NCBI taxonomy): domain Eukaryota; kingdom Metazoa; phylum Chordata; class Actinopteri; order Cypriniformes; family Leuciscidae; genus Leuciscus; species Leuciscus leuciscus. The sequence goes on from NC_138743.1 coordinate 19,825,507, forward strand.
TTTTAGCGTGTTCCTAATCTCAGACCTTGTTATTGTTAAGGGTTAGCAACTCAATCGCTTTATATGATGAACAGATTTATTTAGGCTTTTATTCACATACAGTATAAACATTGATCAGCGAACATAAACAAGCTCAAATGAACATGCTTGACACATGAAATCAAACCCCATTGGTTCTTGCTGAAGCTCAAACGTGCTGCGTAACACGAGAATGAACCTCATTGGTTCTTGCTGAAGCTCAAACGTGTTGCATAACACGAGAATGAACCTCATTGGTTCTTGCTGAAGCTCAAACGTGTTGCATAACACGTGAATGAACCTCATTGGTTCTTGCACGTCAAGTGAACATGATTGAGCGTCGATTAATGTTTATATGTGAATAAAAGCCTAAATTAAATCTGTTCAACATGTAAAGTGATCAAGTGTCTTCAGAAAATTTTGACTAAACCGCTCAATTCATTTGGATTAGTTTTAGGATCTCTTTATGAATTGTTTTGAAGCCTCAAATTTGTAGTTGCATGGACTGTCAATGGAGGGACAGAAATCTCTCCGATTTCATTAAAATATCTTCTTTTGTGTTCTGAAGATGAATGAAAGTCTTATGGGTTTGGAGCGACATGAGGGTGAGTAAATGATGACAGAATTTTCATTTTTGGATGAAATAACCCTATAAAAAGCCAAATAGTTCCTACGCCCCAGTACAATAAACATTTAATCCAGAAGGAGTTAAGAGGATACCGTGTTAAATGTGAGAAATATGCACTCACTGCACCCAATGGGCTCAAACTGCTCCCTTGGGTGCCTGATGGCTTCTAAGACCAGGCCAAAGTTCACACCCCACCTCTGGGTATATGGCTACTCTGTTGAGTAAACTGTATTGAACCCTCTGACCTGCTGTGGGGTCTGAGGCTGAAGGATAGAAGCCAGTGTTGGCTGCCCTCCACAGGCTGGGAGGTCTGGCCTCTGCAGTGGTGAAGTCTTGCCGTCTGTTGGCGGTTCTTGTGCCTTGTGGGTAACCCATCCTGTTTGTTTAGCAATATCAAACCATGGGTTTACAGAAACCCCATGGCAATGCTCAAATATTATTCCACACCTTCCCACGGACGAGAGAATAAAGTGAAACTAGGCTATATTCTAACCAAGCAGAACAACATAGGTTTGGAATCATGCGAAGACAAGGGCGAGGGGTTGTGGGAGCAATCTTGCGGAAGAGATTCTCTCTGTTCATGGAACCTTTGTATTTTTGGCCTTACTGAGAGTCAGACTAAAATGAACCATTATGTGTCAACATTATTTTAGACAGTGGGAATTTTCCATTGTGGTCGAGGGCCAAATTGCACTTCTCCCGTGCATTATGCTTGACGGGCATCACATGACAGTAATGCATTGATATGAAAGACCTATTTATGAAAATTAGAAAACTTAATTTTAATTTTATTTTGTTTCATATATTTTTAATTGAAAAAATGGTTTATCTGATAAAAAAAAAAAAGAGCTAAAATCTTCATCTGCTTTGTCATCTTCATCTAGTTTAATTTATATACACACTTACACAGGACCATTTTGAACCATTCAGGCTTTCGTAATGAACTATTATTTCAATTAGTTAGTTAGCGGCGCAACCTATTGGTGAAAATATTGAACTTCAACTTCAGGCAGTATTTTAGGTTGTTTAGGGTGGCATCATTATTATCAGTAACTAAAACTAATATATTAAGTTGAACGAAAATAAACGAAAATTAGAGCGAAAATAAGTATTGAAATTACAAATAAATAAAAATTAAACCTGATTTTTTTTTAAACTAGTAATATTTAAAAATAAAAATAAACTACAAAAAGAAATGACAAAAGCACAAATTACTAAACTATGAAACTAATTCAACATATTACTAAAAACTATATAGATAATACTAAAATAACACTGGGTGGCATTTTCTTAAATGCCAATCATTTTTCAGTCAGTTTTGTTTAGTTTCGTTGTCATTTATTTATTTTATGACATTTCTGTTACAGAACCAAACATCCATATAGTCTACATAAGTCTGCAGGTCTCTATATATAAAAAAAAAAAAACAGAAACAAACAGAGTGATCAGGAATTCTGTACTGCTTTCATAATTATTTTTTTACCCCAAAAATATGTTATTTGAATACTTACATAGACACTGTGATGGAATAACTGTAATCCCATACAAGTGTGACTGCTGAATAGGGACATACGATGTGTTTTTCCTATTGATTTGATCTATCACCAGTATCCCATCTCTGTAAGGACATTCTCATCATGAATAAGGAAACACTGAGCCAGCCAGATCATGTTAATTAAAATCCATAGAGCTGCAAGGATAAGCATGTGCCAGAGACTCACCTCTCCCAGTCAGTGTAGTAAAAGTGGCTGTTATACACGGCCAGGCTGAATGGATAGTCCAAAGCATCCTGGAACACACGTCTCTGAGTCCCATCTGGAGATATGCACTCCAGTTTCTTTGAGCCTGGGGATTTAGTTGACTTTTATCTTAATATTATACTGCATATGATCCAGCGTTCAGTGTTGGTTTTGTTTTCACTCTTCTGGATGCCTGAGTTCTTGACATTGTTTGTTTGATACTATGGTTTCTAATTAGTTACACACCTGTTCTTTGTTTTGTTGATCATCATTTACTATGTATATAAGCCCATAGTTTTCTCAGTTCTGGGTTCATCGTCGTCAATGTTAAATGTAAAGTTGCTTTATTCATTCTCCATGTTCATTAAAGTCTCTAGTTTTATGTTATTCCTGCATTTTGCCCTTATTTGGGTTTAACTACACAGTACTGATGACAATGCCTTATATGTAGCTGATAAAGTCAGATATTATATTTTAAGAAGACTCGTACCTGCATCTGCCCAGCACAGGTGATTTGTGGTGAAGTCCAGTGTCAAGGCATTGGGCAACATGAGACCCACTTGCACCAGGACTTTCCTCTTATGTCCCTCCAATGTTGAGCTCTCAATTTTGGGAGCATCACGGTTCCAGTCGGTCCAATATAAGGTTCTGAAGAACACATACAGTAGATTAACACTTTCAAACAAAACAGGTAAGTGAATATACTGATATTCATTGTAGTAATACATAATGAAGATGTCAATGTATATGCTCATTATTATACAAAATAAATAACATACACTACCATTCAAAAATTTGGGGTCAGTAAGATTTCATTTGAAATAAATTCAGCGAGGATGCATTAAATTGACAGTAAACAAGTAACAGTAAAGAATTTGTTTATGTTACAAAAGATTTATGTCAAATACATACTGTTCCTTTGAACTTTCTATTCATTCTAGTATCCTGAAAACAAATGTATTACTGTTTTCACATAAATATTATGCAGCATAATTATTCCGTATTCAACATTGATGATGATAAGAAATGTTTCTTGAGCATCAATAAACCATAATAGAAGGATTTCTAATGGATGAGCACAAGGGACTTATTAAACTCTTATTGACCCACAACTTTTGAATATTTCTAGTTCAGCCATAAAACTCTAGAGGGCGCAGGCTGATAGGTCCATCCCATTTAGTCAGGGAACAGACTCACAGAGAGATGGTGAATACACAATCAAGTAGTTAATTTGCAAGCTTTAGTGCACAAGGTGAGTATTTCAGAAAATATCAACTGATGAGAAGACGAGGAACAGTCCAAGGTCAGGAGAGCTGCACCACAGACACACACACACGTACCAGAATGTTGCTGTCTTCAAAGATTTAAGTACATGTATCCTTCACAAGGAAAACTGGAGACTGGAGAGAGAATTTCAAGGAAATGAAGACGTGGAGACAATCACAGAGGTAAGTTTCATACAGAGAATAGTCCAGAACATTAGATAGTCCAAGTCGTAGACCAGGCAATCATGAAGAGTGTGGTGCAGGCTTTAAAGGCCCTCTGAAATCAAAATTGAAGTTTTTTAGCTTTTGGTATGAATATGTTAGCCTTAAGGTTATGAATAAGCTAGTGTGTTCCAAAGCAATGCCAAAATTCGCATTTAGGAGATATAAGCATTCAAAACGTACAGTCCCTTACTTCCGCTAAAATGGATCAAGGATTTTTAAGACATCACCACGGACTTCAGCTTCTCATCACATCTTCTGTCCAATCAAATGCTCTCTAGAATCTAAAGCTCCGCCCCCTATGCATCATACAAAGCTGTGCCTTCCAAGGTGACAGGTGATTGTGACAGTACTCCCCCCCTCGCAGAAGGAGTGACCTCACGCCAAACAGAATCACACCAGGAGAGCGGGTGTGCGCCATGGTGTCGGACGAGATGACCGGTAGGGAGCAGGTGAGCAGGGCGGTGCCGGCAGGATGGTGCTGGCGGTGCAGGAATGCAAGAAGGAGCGGTCTCGATGGCAATGACAAGGGAACTATGGACATCAGAACTCAAATCACTGGGGTTAGGAATGGCCTTCGCGCGCACAGCAGATTGAGTTAAGGACTTATCAGCCTGCGCCATCTAGAGTTTCATGACAGAACTTTGTATATTAAAATACATAGACAGCAAATTAAGGATTTTGATTTCATCTCACTGACCCACTCTTAGCATCCACTATGATGGCTCTGGGATTGACCAAATCAGAATCAATCAGCACTTTTCTGTTCCTGCCATCCAGACCAGATGTCTCAATCCTGTCTTTCCCACTGTCCACCCAGAACAGCTTCCTGTGCACAGTGTCCACTGCAATTCCCTCTGGCTGGACCAAGCCTGAAATTCACACTGAATGATTATGGAATCTGGGAGTCAGTTGCATAAACTGCTGAGACTAGTTTTACAAGTTATTCATAAAGCAAATAATAATAATAAAAAATATAAAATTAAAAAATAAAAGTAAATTGGTCTAATTTTTTAATCCGAAAAGTTAGACTGATTACCCCTTGCTTATACTAGTTGGTCAGACTAATTTTTAAGACTCAGTCTTAACTTAGTGGCTATATCTCCATGTCTAATGGATAGATAGATAGATAGATAGATAGATAGATAGATAGATAGATAGATAGATAGATAGATAGATAGATAGATAGATAGATAGATAGATAGATAGATAGATAGATAGATAGATAGATAGATAGATCACCTTGGCTGATAATAGCCTCTGGCTGAGACCCAAATACTAAGACCACTCTGTTAATGGTATGTCGTCCAAAATCTGTCCAATATAACATGTTCTCCTGACAGTCATAGTCCATTCCAATCACAACGGAGTCCTGTAATGATATTCAAGCATTATTTTTCACGATTAATTAGAACAAGACAGCAATAGGTTTTGAATTTGGAGATAATCACGAATTGTGGTTAATAGGGTCTACCTTTAAGGCCAGTAAAACAGTGGATTTTTCTTGAACTGGGTCTGTTTCATCAAGAGGAATGGCTACAATCTGTGAGGCTTGTGCATAAAGGATAGCAGGCCCTGAAGGGGAGGAGCTTATGACAGGATACGTCAATGCATTATTCAATGGGGGGGCATCACCTGAGATACCTGACAGGTAAAAAGAAGAGACATTATAATAAGACAATCTAGAGCTACACGATAAAAAAATAAATAAAAAAAATAAAAAAAAACATATGGTGACTGAGTGAGACCTGGACACATTGGTGAATGGTGAGATATTTTGCTAGATAAAATGATCCTGTCAGAAGAATTGCGCGATAACTTTTATTTATTTTTCCGTCTGAATCATCTCAGTGAGCTTTTGTGAGGCTTTACACATGCGCAGTAAGGTGAATTTAGCGTTTTCCAAAAGTTTCTCATCCACACTGAAACATTGGAAAAGCCTGAAAACGCTAGTGTGGACGGAGAGCGCTTTTAAACGAAAACGCCGTTTTCAAATGTATCGGATTAATGTAGACGTATAAGTCGAGAAGTACTTCAAAAGTGTACAAAGTAACACTGTAAAAAGTGTTTTAACCCCAAAAAATGAATTGAAAAATATTATTAAAAAACACTCACATCAGTTACTGCCATATTTAAAATTGACAGGGTCACCCCCTCATGGGGGCAGCCATATTGAAATCCCATGAAACGAATATTGCTCACTTTATCTTAAGCCCTATTCGCACGGGATAAGTATTACCTGGTGACCTCTAGTCATTTGTAATAATTGCGGAGGTTGTCTGTGATCTTAATCCCGCACGAATGTCTGTAGGACCGAGGCCATGTCTGTAATTTGTAAAGTAAAAATTCCCCTGAAATTGACCTAAAATACTATTCAAAACACTCCAACACTCCAACACTCCATTCTTCGCGAATGATGCGCACAGGAAACAAAAACCTTGAAAAAATTATTATAAACGCCCCCGCCAAATCACAGAGATGCCGATTCGCACGGGACTAATATTATCACAGGACCAAACACAGACTATACCCTCACCATACAACTATACAATTTGCAGAAAGAGAAAGCTGAAAAACAAAAAGAAATATAGCTGCAAGCAGCAATTATCAGGGCCAAGCTGATTAAGACAACAAGACGTGTCAGACCAACTGCAACAATGAGCAATTAAAGACATTTAAAGATGATTTTAGGCAAAATGACTGAAAAATCCTTTAAACAGTCATTTAAAATATGATTTAATGGATTATCACTTTTGACCAATAGGTGGCGCAGTTACAAAACTGATGTGATGTGGTCAGAGTGAAGTGACAATGACACATACAAAGTTTGGTGTCAATATCAAGGCATAGCAGAGATAAAGCCTGAATAGTCATTTTGCCATCATGCCTCAACTTTGCTGCTGCGGTATACGAAAACGGTTTCGTCAATCGACACGAAATCCATAACTTTTAGTCGGCACAGTCTGGAGATGATACGATTCGATTTAGGTGAAAATCGGACAAAC